>NC_135227.1:4834112-5146612 GCF_052324685.1 Brachyhypopomus gauderio | reverse complement strand
TCTTTGTTCAGGTTTGCTGATTTATGGAAAGGGAGCACTTGACATGTTTGAAATGTTTGCCCATGGATTAAGACATGATCGGTGGAGTATGTGTCAAGACCACATAAAAACCATTTACCAAACACCCCTGAAGTCCAAATGGGTTTCCTCCTTCTTCTGCTCCAGGAGGAGGGCTAATACCTACGTTGCTTCTGTGAATCTAGTTGACGTGGTACCAGAAGCTAAATGTGTTCTAACTTATATGGTCATTGCTCGATGACATAAATTGCTCCTTTCTACAAGACTGCTTCACTGGTCCAGTGTTACTCAGATTTGCCGTTGCTAAATTCATTCGTCCGGCAGGGAGCAGAAATTAGCCGTTGAAAGCCTCTTCTTGCCTCTCCCTGTGAGGGAGCTGTTAGCCACATTCACTTCAAAAACAGAAGAGACTTTGAGGACACGAGCGGACTTTGTCAAAATCCTGCAGCACACTGGAATCGGGTTTGCTAGATATATTTTCTAAGGCACGACTGTGATCAAAATCATATTTGCCAGACGGTGCTTAAGGCAGAGGACTGATACAGAAACAAATGGCGAGGTAGTTAACATTTTACGACAATGCAATCTGTGCCTCTTCTCATAAAAGCAAAATGTCCAGGACCTGAGGAGAAATGAACCTCTGTTGGTTTGAAGTTTCGCTGATAATTCTAACACGTTTCAAAGTTTTTTTCTATAAGCTTAAACCCGCTTACTGAATTAAGTACTGAATTAAGTACATCAGTAGCTAAATCAGAACATTTCACATTTATCTCTCTGACTTTATCTCCTGATTCAGTAGAATATATTAAAAAATTCCATGAAGATAAGATGTCCGTGCTGCAAAACTAACTGCAGTGTAACCGATGTTTCTCACTGAAGTGGAAAACAAGCTGATTTTGCACTCTTCTCTATTTTCTCCATATACACACACACACACACACACACACACACACACACACCCTTCTGGATGGCAAGTAATACAAGCTGTGATGGCAGACACTTGAGGAACACAAAGCTGACTGTAAAGCATGTCAATCTGTTAATATCTGAGACGGCGAGGACGTTGCCTCTGAAGGACGAGCAGACAGGTGGCTGAGACAAAGGTGCGTACATGACGCGCCTCGGGGAAGCACACCGTGTGTGTGTCGTGTGTACAGCCGGGGGGTGGGGGGTGGGGGGGGGGATCTGATTGGCCAAACACAGGGAACTGGTCGTTCTCCAGAACTCTGGGACAATTAGAGATCTGTCTGCCTCTGAATTTGCATGATAAGTAGTCTGTTGTTCCCTGTGCGTTGGCCTGACGTGCACAGTTGCCCCCACAGTTATTAAATTAGGAAGCACAAGAAAGACACAAAGAAGGGAGAGTCAGACAGGGACTGACTGGGGGGGGGGGGGGGGGATTGTCATTTATGTATGTTTACATGTATGTATGTTTACATGTTATGTATGTTTTCCAGTATGAACAAAGTATCAATTGTTAAACAAATGTCCAAAAATGAGAAGTGTTGATTTGTGAAATGTGATTCATGCAGATATCTATTGCAGTCCACAAATATTCAGCAGGACTGAATGAAGAATCCTTGCAACATACCATTCATAAAACATGCAGATGATCGGCTAACATGGCCAGATAGCTATGTAACGCGCTCTTTCGGAGGCTTGGGTAAAACGCCATACTTTGACCTTCTTTTAAATGAAGGAGTCACCTTTCTAGCCTCTCATGGGGCCTCAGGCATCCTGCTGGTATATCTCAGCTTCACTGGTTTGGCGCGGAGGCAAACACTGAGCATGTAGGGTGAGTACTGGGATCTCCAGAGAAATGCCCTGATTTTCCCGATGACTGCAGGCTGTGGGATTCTTGGTGTTTGGTCCCACAGTACGTAGGTTGGCAGGACTCATGGTACACATGATCTCCAGTATAGCAGAGGGATGTTGCAACCCACACAGATAACTGCCCTGGGCTTTTTATATATTTATTTATTTTTTACATATTTCTCCTGTTCATGTTTTTCTATCCCCCTCTGTTCAGATATGCAATCATCAACCAAAAGGTAGATTTGCTGACTGATAAAATACATCTGTTGAAAATTTCCCTATGGCTGGCCATGTCTCTGTGATTAGGCAACAGATGGCCTCTAAATAAAATTGATTCATCTTTTTATAGATGGAGCTCTGAAATGAGTCTCCAATGATCTATTGATCATTTGTATTATGTGGTGTAACCACTAGAATTTATTATATGGTTGAAAAATAACGCATTTGTGCTTTCAACTGGTTAAAAGGTCATTACATTCTACATGTAAAACAGATTATTGAATATGTGACAGAAACCGCAGGCTTTTTATAACAAACTCAGTGACCTAAACAACCTCTTAAAATTAAGAAATTAATCTCACATTTATCTGTTTTATGTTTAGTGAATTTTAATTTTTGGACAATTTAATCTCTCACAAACACAGACTAAATAGATGCAAGGGTTCACAAGCATACAGTGCGTTCTCAACAACTGGTGATTTTGTGTGTGTGTGTGTGTGTGTGTGTTCTCAATGTTTGGTCTTTTTCTGATTTACTGAACATTGGGATGAGATTATTGATGAAAACAGCATTGTTCATTCATTTGTCTGCCCCTGCAGTTCTTAACCTACGGAACAACTGGTACAACATTATGAGCTCCTAATACAGAAGAGGATTCTGGGAGTTGAGACGCCACTTAATGCTGCACAATGGCGGGAGAATCTCTACAAGAACTCCTTTCATAAGGGCGTCTGCTACAGATTAACTGAGAGTGGCTACTTCAGTAAGTCTCACCGTGGATCATATCACATGATATCACACACGTGTCACACACACACGTATCAAACACACACTTATCTCACACATACACACACACACACATATCATGCTGGGTTTAGTTCACCCAGCAAACTGTTCTCATGTAATAGTCTAAAATAATCTCATCTTCAGGTACCAACCAGTATGTCTAAAATGAAATCTATTATATTCTTTAATGAAAGACATGAAAGATATGAATCTCAACCAAAACCATCCAACAATCTACAGGACAAAGCTAACCAAACTAGGACTTGCATCCAAGTCTAAAGACCTTGCATTCTGCTTTCCTTGAACCAGAAATATTGTTTCTAAATGTGAGCATTAATGGTTACAAAAGACAACATCAGTTTCACATTATATGAAAGGCTAATGAAGCTTAAACAGCTCTTACCCATGGTGCAGTTGGTGATGAAGAGAGGGCCGTAAGTCGCAGTCTCCGCCTCGCCGGGCTGGTTGTAGCTGGAGGACACCCTGAAGGGCTTGGCCCGCGCACCCAGACTCAGATGCACCACTGCCCAGCTGCCAAGGAAAGAGAGAACCAGCAAGATGAACACCAGGACCAGGCAGCCAGGCCGACAAAGAGCCCACGGTGGTTGGCCGTGCGGGGTGAGGGCAGGCGTCAAGAGACCCTCCTCCCCCTGTCTGGGCTCAGTCCCCTCCGGAGAGCTCGTGGAGGGAGAAGCTTGGCGACCCGACACCAAACCTTCACCCTCTGTCATTCTCGAGTCGCCGTGTCCCGCCGCGTCACGCATGTCCTGTTGTGGCCGTGCTGTCAGAGCCACGGCAGGACACTCTCTCACCGGCGTTGCGAGCCCAGCTGTGTTTCAGGAGAGTGTGAACACGCACCACCCTACCACACCACCATATATACACCCCCTGTGGACAGAGTACGGGTCAGTGGGCTGCCTTTCTGTGTGCTTAGACAAACATCAGCCTCTCACAATGTAGTCATTTCTCACACTAATTTTATTAAGCAAATTGAATAGATTTCAGTTTGTCTTCAGGCTAGTAACCAATAATTTGACTTCCCTTCTTCGGCACTAACTCCCTCCCCCTGAGTCCACCTCCCTCCCTCCCTCCCTCCCCCCCCTCCCTCCCTCCCCCCCCTCCCTCCTTCCCTCCCTCTCTCCCTCCCTTTGTTCACCTGGCCGCTGTGATACCACACGCTTGTTAGCAGGTCTCTAATCTCGCCGGCACATTTTCACTGATGTCTGATGCGCTCAAAGTGAATTAACACCGAGGAGGTTGACAAAGTGGCGTCGTTAGCCCGATGCTTGTCTACAAACACGTGCTGGCTCTCAGCATGTGACAAAACCGAAACAAAAAAGATTTTAAAAAAAAGGAAGAGTGAGGTAGTGAGGGAGAGAATGGAGAAAAGGGGAGAGAGAGTGAGAGGGAGGGAGGGAGGGAGGGAGAGAGGGTAGGAGGGAGGGAGAGAGCTGTCTTGTGTTAAACAGTCAATGAGAGCACAGAACATTGGACTCTTTTGATGTCAGAGCTGTTATTAGTAACCCTTTCTGAAGGGTAAATTCAATAAAAGCTTAAAATTACTATTTTCTGCAGTGGCATTGACAAAAAGTCATGCTCCTGGCTATATCCGATCTCATATGTAAAGAAGCATGTGGAGGTAATTTCATTTTTATCATCAAATTAACTGCTGTTTTCCTGTACATGCTATTTTGATGATATCCAGGATAAGAAGTAATAATGAATTGTAATAATATTTAATGCATTATCATTAGGATGGCATTTGAACATCCATAGCCATCAACCTCAAATTATTTCAGTAAAACTGAATATGCACACCCTCCACACAGCGAGTGTACACACACACACACACACACACACACACACACACACACACACACACACACACACACACACACACACACACACACATGGACATTAAAAAGCTTGAATGGTTGCTCATTTCAATTGAGAATCATTTTAAAGTAATCCTGCTATAAGATCATTCTTTACAATAATTAATAATAATACTGTAATAATTTTCTTCACTTTGGGAAATATAATGGTGAAAAGATCAACTATCTGACAAACACATTGATCACAAAAACTTTTGAATTTAAATATACTGGGAAAATAAATAAATACAATGAATTGACCACTGAATCTATGTCTACACAAAGGCTAATCTGTTTGATCTGTTGATCTGTTTGATTTGAATGGAGCTGTGGAGTAACCACACATCTTGATTTTCTGTTTGTGTGTGTGTGAGAGGAATTGGCTGAATGCACAGAAACTACAACAGTGGAAGTTCTGGGCCAAGAATCTCAAAACAGAAGGACACAGAGGTGCAATTCTAAAGCACCAGGAAGACTTTTTTCTTTTTACAGGACAAAAAACCCCTCTAAATCTGAATTCTGGTAAAACTGCTTTCTTATATGATGTACGGCCTTTGGTACCAGTTCAAATGAATTTCTCATTTTTATATTCAGATGGGATAAATGTGACTAAGCTACATTGGGAAACCACAATGCGACCTACTAATTCAGTAGTTAAAGTTAACACTGTTTGGTGTTACATGTCTGACATTCTGCAATTACAGCACCTGCTAAAATGACTAATTGTTGTTAAAGAAGACTAATTACTATATTACTTTTCTGAGCTAATTCATTCTTAGACAATTACAATGAAAGGCATAGAAAGATAAACGCAGGAAAATGTCTGCTCACCCTCTCTCTTACACCAAGATAAACATCTGTGGTGCTCTGTGGCACCTCAATTAAACATTTTGATCTAATTAATAATGCTTCCCATGGGACTTCCTGCAATTCAGAATAAAAGTCTCTTAAGCAAGCTGTATTAATACGTCAAATAAGCAATGTTGCTGATACCATTTGTCATTAGCATTCTCATTATAGCTCCTATAGTTACTCTAGCAGTCTGGGTCAGGACTGGTGTTGCTGCCTCTGTGTGCTCTCATGTGGACACATGATCATTACACAACAATTCCAGTCAATTCTTCAACATAGTTCATGGCTACCTGAGGCCACAGTATTTGACAGATTGTCGATTGTCTCAGATTTGTTTAATAACTACTGGCCATTATAGATGGGTCATGGTTCGTTTGGATCCATGCTTAATTATTGAGGTCACAGCGGTCACTGAGCTACAGTATGCGTATTCATTTGCACTTTTAATTACCTCCACTGAGAAACACAAAGCTAGAGATATTTAGAGCATTTGATGCATCAAAGACTTGAATTTAACTTCACTTCACTCACTGGGTGTCCAGAGAGAGTATAGTGAAAGTATAATAAGATCACATACCAAAATATCAAGCCAATGCTTGATTCAGACTTTGTTTTAGGACTTGAATGGACTGAAATAGAAAATAGAAATAGAATAGAAAGCTTCTGTTGAAGTACAAAGGTGATGAATGTGCGTGTGCCATTATTTAAGTTTTTTTTACTCTGCATTTTATTCCAGACACTTAAGAAGGCTTTGTACACTGTCTGAAATGGGCAGGTTTAAGTTTATTTACATCACAAGCCCGATCTTAACCTGTAAGTAGCTGCCATGCTAATACATAGCATAATAAGATGTGTTTTTTTTATTTACTTTTTTATCTGTTCAAGACACATCATATTATATCAAATGTTTCATAGAGAGCAAAAAAAAAAAAGTGTAACTGGCTTTGTTCCTGTTGAGTTTGAAAGTAGACATTAAACATATCTTGCTGGCTTGTTTTAGCTCACTAAGCTAAACTAAACTTCTAGCTAACTAAATATGGTGGCCTTGCTTATGTACACTTTTTCCTGTTTGTGTCCCATTAAATTGTTTGTGTTAGGTAACATTAGCTACTAGTAACCTCCAAGTAATTAGCAAGCTTGTAGCTAAATGCGACAACTTATTTACACAAAATATTATTTTCGTACCTGTCTCCCGTTTAAAGAATTATCCCTTCCTATCATGTAAGTCTAGCTACAATATTTATCTTTGTCAATCTCTTTGTCAGCTAATAGTTTTAGACATAACTTAAAGCTAACTAGCTGTGCATTGTTCGCCCCAAACGAAGTCATGTACCTTCATAGAATCAGAGAACCTCTAAAGGCTAATGACGACAAATATGACTTTAAAATGCACATCAATCATCCCATACAGTAAAATCTAACAATATGACATCCATCATTTCTATAAGTAATTAAACAATGCAAAAGAAATAAATGAAAAATGAATAGGAACTTTTATTAAACTGAAAGTAATTTCCCTCTCTACATTTTAAAGGAACACCTCACTCTCAAATCTCCTGTACAAATTTAAGCAGAACTCCTTGTTGTGCATTTCAGTTTCAGCCACACTCTGCAGGTCTGATTTCCAGTCTGCTGGCAGCATGGAAGCGCCTGTTATGAAGTCTAATCACGTTTAACCACAGCCAAAAAGAACCGCACAAACAGGTTGCCAACTGGCCAGAGGATAATCACGGATTTTTAGCGTTGGACTTATCGTTCCTTCTATGACTGGTGCCGGTGATGTGCACATGGCAAGCACTTTCACGCGGTGGTGACTTCATTAATGATTTTACAGCGTCACATTTAGTTTTCCCCATGAAATTAGCAATAACAGATGCATTAGAGCACTGAACCATACCTCCATAGCCAGCTGTGCAAGCAATGATAAGTCTACCTCCAAAATGACTGCCGGGAAGCCCAGTCAGTCAGCAAGGCCTTGTGCTATTCTGCAGCGTTAAGTCCTTCATGACCTCACATGACTTGAGTCAGGGGTGTCACAACACACAAAATAAAACAAACAAGCAGCAAAAAATAAAAACACAACAACAACAAGAAACTGGCAAATCACCCAGCTGTGCAGTTCAGCATGAATGTAAATCAATTTCGATCTGTTCTGGCATGAGGTGCAGTATACAAGCAGATGAATGACCATGTTACTGAGTGTTCGAACCATGAAAGCGCCCAACATAATGCAGTGTAGCCTCCGTTTCGTGGCACTACGCCCTTGTTCCCATGGGAACAAGCGATTGTTCGGTAGCGTAGCTCCTGATTCTCTCACATGAACAGCATTCGTGCGACTGTTGCCTCTTGGCTCATATGGATGATTTACATGCTAACTGCACGTACAAGGAAAACGACTGATATGATCTTATCAGCTATCTCTATGGAAATGGGATCGGGGAAAAAAATCTGAAATCTACTTCCCTGACTTTTGGACATGTGCACAGACTCTAAAACTGTTGTTATGGATGGTTGTGAAGCCTTGTGTGATTATTTCAAGTTAAGGGATTGTTTTTTCCCATGCCATCCATATCTGCTGTCAAGCCCTTGCATACGCAACACAGGCTAATCCTAAACCAGCACTCCACCATCACAAGCTGTCAGCAGGACTAGTGGGAAATAATTAAGGCAATATTCTGCATGTAAAAAGGGACATTTCCCGCCCCAGATGTCCTGAAGTGTCTTCTTCTGTGACAGGATGGAACTCTGGAGATTGTAGGTGGCAGCTATACAAAAGCAGGTGATACTGATGGGGACAGTGAGGTAAGTGGAAGAAGACAGGAAGTAAGGCCTGGAGATTACAGGATCAGACTGTCCGTTTAAGTGATATTGATTTTGACTGTCAAATATCAACTAGCACACACAAGTGTCTGCAAATATGTTGATAAGATCCTGTAGCACTTTGACAACATCAGTCCAGTGAAAGCTAATACTCTAAATGAAAGGGAACATATTGTAAGATTATGTGTGATGAAGGGCCTTTTTATTCAGCACACAAAACTTGACACACTTAGTGATTTAGCAACTGATTTAGTCGTAGAGGTCCAGCGTGCTGAACCAGACACAGTCATTTTAATCGTTTTAGAAGATTGACAGTAGAGTTCCTAGTGAATTTTTGGTGAAAATTACATGGTACGTTTTGCTAAACATTGTCGAAGGAACTTTAAGATCTGTTTGGGTTTGATGTTGTGCTGAATCTAAAGGTGAAAGTTGTGCTTAGTTGAGTAGGTGTTAAGTACAGGACTAGTGCTGGACATGTCAGGCGTGCTCAGTAGGGTGCACCACCCAAAAATATTGAGACAAAAGTAGAAGAATCACAGAAGAAGGGCTAGAGAATGAATAACACCAATTAGATGCAGCACTTAATAGGTGTGGGTCATGTGACAGCCCGTGTGCATAGATGTCTATAAGAACAATCATAGCTTAATATTCCTTCCTATGACAATAATATTAGCAGTATAGTGTTTGGTCCATGCCTCTTGATCCAAAGTAAATTACTACCGCCAGAGACGAAAACACAACATTAGGCCTTTGGCTCTTTCTTATGAGGCATGAAAGGAAAACAAAACACATAAACAAACAACCTCAAAGAAGCGAAAGAAAGAAAGCAAGAGTACCACACGCTGGCAACACAACCGAGGATTACATTTGTCTCTGTTTTGTTTTATTAACATTTTCTTGCACTGGAAGGAGATCGAAGGGAAAAGAGGTGGGACTCTTCCTCACTGGAAAGTCATTTGATTGATGTGGTGAGGGCAGCATTTTACCACAGGTACTAACATTTCAGTAATCAAATAAGGAAAAAAACAAAAAACAAAAACAAGCCCCTCTGAAGAAAATTAGTGGTTAGAGGGGAAACATGCCATGCTATGTGTTGTACGCCTGGGCTCCACACAGACACTACAGGACCATGATCCCTGAGTGAGCTGGCAGGTCCCGCACACCCCCCAGGTGTAAAGATCATGTTGCTATGCAACACGTAAGTCAATCTGCGATCTCAGTGCTCACATAGTCACTTAGCGTTAACCTGTGAGCACCCCGAAGCCATCGACGGTGCTCCATCAAAGGTCACTCGCATCAGAGGGGGGCGGATGGCCGACTTATTGAGGCGGTCCGTGACAGAAAGCCATACCACTCCTGAGAGTGGCTAAAAGGTTTAAAAAGAAAGAAAGAAGAAAAATAAAAGAGTCTGAAGCGGCAAACATTTCTCTGGCTTTCTGAAAATGGAGATCATGGCCCTTTAAGATCATGCCCCCAAATCCCAAAGTCAATTAAAAAAAATAGAGACAGAAAGAAGGGGGGGGGGGGGACCCTGACATGAAACTGTGATCAGCTATTGAAGCCTCTGCAGATTAAAAAGCTAAATGTCCATTGAGCTGGGTCCTGACCTTGGTGTTATCCACAAAAACCCTTCAATAAGCCCGGTCTGTCCAAGGACCGTTCCTAGCCTATCCATTACAAACTGGTAAAAGGCAGCCGTTGCTATAGCTCGTATCACAGTGCTGGGGATGGGAGGTTAGATCCCACCCTGTTCCTTCCTCTCAGTGACCATTCCCGATGCCCATGCCGATCCAGGAGCCCGAGGCCTGGATATCGGGGCCGCCTGGCGGACCACCAAGGTGTGTAAATATTATGTGTGTTGAAAGAGCCAGACAGCAGGGGCCTTGCAGATAAGTGGGATGAAACATGGCTGACATTATTAAACTGTCACCGGTCGTGGATGGGTATGCATCCACCCCCATCATCCCACGCACAAGCCGAGCAAAGGACAGAGGCAGAGACAGGGACAGAGGAGGGGGACACCAGGAGATATGCCAGGACTCAGCGAAAGAGACAGGGAACACATCAGCCAGCGAATGTGATGTTGCACAAGAGCGTGTCTGAATGGGTGCTTGCATGTGTGAGTGTGTGCGGGTGTCTGTCTGTGTTTATAGAGAGAGAGGAGAGAAGAGAAAGAGAGCAGTAAAGATAGAGGGAACTGGTTCGACTGGGAAGTGTCACTGTAGCAGCTAATCCCATTATACCTGTAATTGGTTTTGCCATGTGTCTAAAGCACCCAGTGCCCATCCCACCAGGCTGCACAGGACCAGGATAGCCTGGATATTTAGGCAGATCACGGGCTTGTCCCGCTCTGCAGGACATGCTTGAGGGGCAGTTTAGCGTCACACAGCTGCTAAAGGAGCTTCAAAGGCTAGCAAGGTGAGATTTAATAAACAGTTTTGTTTGTTTGTTTTAACAATGGTTACGGAGACAAAATAGATTGCATCAAAATGAAGCGTTAGTTCCTACTTCCACCATCCTGTTATTCTTCTGGATAGAATGAATCCTTTACCATATCTAATCAATTAGGCCTAAAATCCAAACCCACCGTAGATGTCTCTTCATGTACATTTAGATTAATTTAATTCACCAAAACTGCTGCTAACTTATTTTGCTCTATTGTTCGCTGGCACTGTATGATCACACACACACACACACACACACACACACACACACTAGTGTAGATATATTTGCTTTGTGCTTACATAATTATAAAATGCACTAAGATTTGCTTGACTGTATTTTGCTTTTATGTTTCATCTTAGGGATGCAGTCATACATTTCCTCTACTCATTTACATATTGAACAAATTCCATAATTTGCATATTTTAATTCAAGGTATTGTTGAGAACTAAAGGTATTTTGGTTTCACTCTGAACAATCTCTTGCCTCTAATTATATCTCATTTTAGAGAGAATTTTCACCAGCGACCAGACCAGTGACCATGAACATGGTGGAATTATTCTTAGAGGGGAGAACATGGTGGCCATTGAGTCCCTATCTTGGAACAGAAGGCAACACAAGTCTGTGAAATTTCAAGTGACAAACTCTATATCTTACCCCAACAAGGGTTTCCCAAGATACCAAATACATAAGTTAAATGTGCATCATGCATTTGGACTCCAGAGGGAAGTCCACCAAGATTCCATACCTGAGATGTCAGGACTTATGGACGAGAGGTCCACGGGGAGGGTACTCCATGCATGGATAATGTTATGGACCCAGAGCAAATAAACACTTAGCGTAGACAGTCTGAGAAAGTGTAGACAGCTAATGTAAAGACTCTTAAAGCATCTTGGTTCCCATTAGAGAATTCTTTTCCCAACCAATTGAAATTTCTCTCAATTATTTTATAACAAAACACTTGCGGCTCTGGGAATTTGCTAGCTAAATATTTACTATTGAAAATTAAATTGTAGATAAATGAAGATGTTGAAGGTTTTACTGTTACCAACCCAGAGGTGTGACTTTATCCTGTTGACATCTCTGACTGTCAACGGGGTTATTATTTGGTATTATTATGATTCTCATATCTCAGGTATGAAGAAGTTGTCCTCCAGTAAGCTGTGATACACCTGTCTTTCTGCACCTGTCTTTCTGTACCTGTCTTTCTGCCCGTCTTGCCTTTTGCTTGCACACAGGTCAAGATAAGGGGCTCCTTGCCCCTGAACTCGAACTTCTGTTCCTCTCTTACATGTATAAGTTTGAAACTTTTGTTGCCTAGAGACTCTTTCGACTCAACAGCAATTATTGCGTTATGGTGTCTCTGGCTCAAGACCTCATGTTTCTATTGCTAAAACATTAGGAGTATGGGAAGGTTTGGGATTAAGGTCAGAGTCATTGAACAAAATTTTAAAATGGCTGCCACAGTGTGGGGGAGAATTTTCTCCAACTGCATCTGTTCACAGGATTCCTCTTAATAAAACAAGGAGTGTCAGCAGACCAAAATATGAACCAGGAACACACACAAATTAGTTTAGCAATCGACGCACATTCACATAACTTCAGACGACACCCTTTCCGGTCTGACATGCCAGCAAATTTATGGGTAAATTGGAATGAATGGAATTTGCATCTTTGATGGTACTTGATGGTAAGTCTTCTGTTTCCTAGAGATCTTACACAAGACCTTAGGTCAGTGAATACTCTGTTGTGCTCCAAGTTTTTTTTTTTTTAAGTACTAGCTAAGACAGGTTATCCCCTAAAAGTGACCTGAACTCTTATCACAATGATTTGCTCCTATGTTTGCTCTCAGGTGGGCGCTGTGTGGGAGACACCATGTAATTGCTCTGCAATCTAGCACATAATGGTCATAAAGTGTCATTGCATAAATTGCAGCTTGTTTCTCAGTAGGTTAACTGTTTAGGCCATGTCTTATCCCCCAGAGGCAGGTGATTAGGTCTGAATGGAGGGTACGCATTAAGAAACCAGTGCCAAACTCATTCTTCACGTGGAGGGCTCATCTTCTACACATCCCGATTCACATAAGATTAGCATTTCATATGTGGGCTGCACTGGTCACAGCGCTGTAGAAAGTGTTTGTATGCCCAATGCTCTTTTGATGCAAGCCTCCACAGTCTTTATCTTGATAAACATAGTTTCTGCACCAGTTATACAAACTCCTGATACTTGTTAGGCGTTCTTAGGAAAAACAGGGGTTTTCTGTCTTCTAGCCCACTACCCACTTCATACTGATCCAAAACATGTTGGATGTAATTTTATTAGAGATTGATGTTTGCAAATGCCAAGCCCACACCACCTCATGGGATCCCGCCTCATTCCCGGCCAACACTGATGCTACGAACGGCCTTTCTCTCCTCTATCCTCTACTGCTGATGGCTAAGCCCTGACTCATCACTGTCTCTGCCCTCTTGTAACTATGCTTTCCATTTACAAGTGGAGCCCGATTCTAGGTAGAAACAGACCTAAATCAGTATTGGGAAAGGAACACAAGTACTGTGTTTACTGATTTTAATGAGTTAACCCCTTGGAAGGTTCATAGGTATTGTTAGGTGATAGCAGAGTCTTTCGAATTCACAGTTTGGAGAATATGGAGACTCCAAATCAGTAGCTAAAGATCTGATATGAGATTTTCAGATGTTTAGTTAAGCATTTCATCATCTGCCCCTATGAATGGCAACCTGAACAATCTCTTGCTTCTAATTGTTTCTCATTTTAGAGAGAGAGAATTTCCCCTACACATAAATGATGCCTTGCAGTAATCCATTACAATGCAACTTTCATTCAAGGTGTTTTAAGCAATACTGCAATACTGCTGATTTACCTTACATGGCATGTGATGAAAAATGGATTACAAGTTCCCATATCTCATTTTAGCAATGAAAAAAAAAGCTCTAATTTTGGTCTCTAGCCCCACGAAATTATACAGATGAAAGAGAACAAGGATAGAAACTCTGGGTTAAAAATCACATGGGAGCTTGCTAACACTTTCTAGGTTGAATTATGCCCTGAATTCAATTATCCAGGAGCCTCCATGCTGCTGATGACGGTACAGAAGGAGCTTCTGTAGCAGCACTCCCGAGACTTTGTACCGAGTCCATTATTCATGCAGTGGCGTCAGCCACACTTTTATTATACATCATTTTATTTGTTTGTTTATTTGTTTGTTTATTTTCAGTGTTTTCTCTTTTAGAAATAGGACACTGAACTGTACAAAGCTACCCAAAGGACATTATTTAAGTCACTTATAACAGGCTCTTGAAAAGCAGTTTTGTTTGTTTTGTTGTCTCAAGTTTCTCCTTTATGAAACCAAGGAACTTTGCAGACTGTTTAAGATGCTTCCTTTGCAAATTCGAGAAAATACTTCAATTTAAACCCACTGTTCCTTTTTCTTCTCAAACTCAGTAGGATTCTGGGCTCAAACATATAATCTACAGTGGACTATGAAATGAAATTCAAATGCTTTGTGCTCAGGAACTGAATGAAGAATAATATATCTTTAATGTTTTTCATTTTTCCCCCTAGGGCAATATTACCATCAGCTGGCCATTCTAACCCTCACTAAAAACCACTACAATATATTGTTCTCCAGTAACAATTACTAACATAAGACAAAACTACAGTGACTCGTTTAGAACAATAAACAACTCTAAGGTTGCCTAAAGCCCACACATGATGAACGCCTGCTGTGCATCAGTGAATCTGGATTCTGCCTGCTGTCTCTTTTAGAGTGCTTGGCCTAGTATAATTATGAAAAGGCCACGGCACACCAGGTTGCCATGATGTCAAGCTGAAAAAAGAAATCTTTAATGGTGTAATTTGTGCACCATGACTTTTCTACTGGTGTTGGGTTCGTAGAAGGCCATACCTCCAATGGCATAAAACACTTTCCGTAACTGTCTAAAACTGTTACTGTCTAATACCATAAATGTCTAATACCTTAAGTCTAATAGTACATCCACTTACAGTCTCTACCAAAGAGGTAAATATGCAAAAAATAGTCTTGACAGTCAGTCCACATACTTTAACTCTCATATGTTTGTCTGAGGTTCTCTGCTTCTCCCAGTACTTCATGTCCTTAGTGCTGAGGGTGGATCCAACATTATTTCATTTAGCCCTGTTGAAGAGGATATATATATATATATATATATATATATATATATATATATATATATATATATATATATATATATATATATATATAGAGAGAGAGAGAGAGAGAGAGAGAGAGAGAGAGAAATATATTTATCTTACATTTCTCCAAATGAGAGCTGTGGTGGAATGGTTCCTGTTGAATACAAGCCTTTATTTGCAGTAATGCTTATTAAGGTTTTCTTTGTGCTACACTTCTGATGTTTCACAATGTTTCACAAACATCACAGATTGCCAATGTTTTTCAAGCAAGTTACTATATCTCCCATCTTAATTTAAAGCATTTTCACTTAGGCAAATGATCACATAAAGCTTCATAAAGTCCTGATATGCAGAGAGCTTACAATGCAGAAATAACACAGAAGTTAAAAAACACACGTCAAATAAGAAAAATATCGTTACCTATTAGAATGTGGTTGGTCAAAGAGACGGACGCCCCCTACTGGCCCAGCAACAAGTCTCTTAGTTCTGGACTGAAATGTGACTTGCTTATTTTTGCCCAGTGAATGCTACAGGGGGGTAGGTCTGTGCAGATCTGGGGGCAGGTCTGTGCAAGTCTGGGGGCAGGTCTGGGGCAGGTATGTGGGACACTCTACAAGATCTTGTAGTGCAGTACTAAATTCCAGTGTTGTGCGGGAGCAAGCGAACACATACATTTTAAAAATCCCACAAATTAATTAACAGCCTTAATAGAATGATAATAACTACTTAATAAGTATTCATAGTTCGCATACATAAATGCCATATACAGATCCTACAAAGGTATATTAGCACAAGAACTAATAGGCCAGGAATTATCTCAAATTCAAGATATGCACAAAGGAATCAATCATGTAAACACCTCAGAACTTTCATTATTGTGCTACTGAAATGGTGGAGCCATTAAACCTCTGTTATCCTGCCTATGTGCGATCTACCCCAGGGGTCTCTGGTTAGTGTTTAAACCTTCCCATAGTGCTTTGTCTTCTATTGTATGTCTGTGTTCATTGTTCGCTGGTGTATTTGTTTGTTTCTTGGACTGTGCCCTGCATTGCATTTTATGCTTCGATTGAATTTGTCTTTTGTTAGTTTCTAGTCTTGTTTTTATGTCCATGCCATACGGTCTTTATTTCCTTATAACCCAGGGATCCCGATAAAACGCGTTCACAGTCACCTCCATCCTCATCACGAGCAGGCTCAACCAATCAGTAGTGCTCGACCCTCTGCTGCAACACAATGGCTATACCTTTGTGTGAAATTCTCAAATATTTCAATTGTATAAAAGGGACCCTGTGCTTCGAGTGCACAGCAGAGTACCAGATTTGAGCGACGACGTCAATTGTCATCATAAAATAGGTCAAGACGAGGACACCATCTGATAGAACTTATGTATCTGCATGTAATATCGCTGTGCGTAAAGCTACCAAATCGCACTTGTTAGAATGAACTGTCCATTGAGCATAATCCATTGTCTTATTGATGATTATTAGTAATAGTCTCTTCCTTTGTCTCTCTTTCTCTCTCACCCTTGTCCTCTCAGTCCTACTGACCCTTATAGACTCTTAAATGACTCTTCTGGCTTTATAAAAATGTATCTAGGACACTGACATTTTTTTTCCGAAAGAACAGAGCATTTCTGTTAATGTGCACAAATGTTTTTAATGTTGTAGAGCGGGAAGTACTTGAGAAAGGAAAGATTACTACATTTTATGAGTCTGCTCTTCTGCCATTTCTGTATGGTGACTAAAATTCCTATTGATTTTAAAGCTCAATGTCTGAAATTAATACTAGACCTAAGCGCAAAACACTTCAAATGCTATCATGCCATAAACCATATATTCTCAATGACTGTTCATTTGTAGAGCTGTTAGATGGACCACCGTCTTTTTCCTTCCTTGAAAATCATAACAATAATGACATGTTATCTATGAATTCAAGCTACAGCTTTGGGTTCTCACTGTTGTAGAAGCTCGGGAGGCTCACGGTAGCGTTTGCGAGTTCATGGTTCCCTCAGTCAGGCCGGACGACGTGCAGCACAGCGGCAGGAGAAGATGAGGAGCTGGTGCTCCAGCGTGGCTGGTAGAGCACGCTGCGGAGTTCTCCTACTGAGACCTCATTAGGAGAGCACGGCACACCTCCGCAACCCTCCACTTCACGTGATCTCCAGCTGCCTGGGCCTTTATTACCTTCTGCCTATTCACAGCTCCACTGTTCATCTCTTCTCTTCTCTCACTCTTTGGAATGCCATTCTTTCTCCCTTTCTCTCTCTCTCTCCTTTTTTTTACACAAACACACACACACATAAACACACACACACACAAGTCCACACATACACACACCCACAAGAACACACACAAAGCCTCTCAAATTATTGCCGATCCTCTGACATTCTCACCTTCACTACGTTTATATGATATAAACAGTATTCTCCTCACACTGCAAAATACACTGTCTGTGCACGGTGTGTTGTGCACGACCAAAGATACGAACTGATCTTAGAGTACATTTTACCCCTTGGCCCATTTTGAAATGCAATCTGGTGTGTGTCAGACGAGTTGTGGCTCTCTAGGGTTTACAGAAGAGAACTTTCTGCACCACGGTCTTCCACCTGTAAAACTGTAATCAACAAGCACACCTTGCTCGTGCGGTTCAATAACACAATCGTCTAATGTGCAGTAGGGGAGTGGTTGGTGGGGATGTTTTGCCGGGATAATATTATTCAATTGCTGCAATCAAATGCTTTGCAACAATAGCCATAAATATGTGGCAACCACTTAATCTTCTGCACCGCTAACATATTTAACACAATGATAATTACCTACTGCAGGAGAACGTGTGTAAATTGGATGTTGAAGTGTTTTGGTGGACCAACATATAGAAGAACATAAAAGTTACATAAACATAATTTGCATACCTCCAAGAAGCCATCGAGCACCACAAGAAACAGTGAGTCAGATAACTTCAAATCCGTGCGAAGACTTAAGTTATTTCAATCTGTTTTAAACAGTGTGATCCCCCCGTCAGCCAGTTAATGCAGTGCACACTTGTTTTATATTATTGTGACAGTCCAACTAATTTGCACAGTGGAAATGTGGTTGCTTATCTTCATCCATTTCTACAGGGTTTACTTAAAGTTGCTCCAACACATTGGTATTCAAGAGTGCCGAGCTGTCTGGGAAAAACAAGAAACGCAGGAGATGTCGGAACCTTTGGCACTACAATAACTGTGGCTTTTGCTTGCAAGTGCAGAGCAGTATATGGCTGCACTGGAGAGGATCCAGCCGGTTCAGGCCCGGTTCAAGCCTAGTTCAGGCCCGGTTCAGGCCATAGCTGGGGTTGTTCCTCAGCTCCCCGGGACAGAGGAGCTAATGGTGAGCATCTCTGGCAAAGTTT
Organism: Brachyhypopomus gauderio; assembly: GCF_052324685.1. Taxonomy (NCBI): domain Eukaryota; kingdom Metazoa; phylum Chordata; class Actinopteri; order Gymnotiformes; family Hypopomidae; genus Brachyhypopomus; species Brachyhypopomus gauderio. The sequence goes on along the minus strand of NC_135227.1, from coordinate 5,128,205 downwards.
AAAACTGCAGACAAAAAAAGTGCATAAATCATAAATCATGGCAGCACACAGTATTTCTCTTTGAGCCCAGCCCGTGTTGCTTTTTTGTAATCTGTTTTCAGAGCACGCTGTGAAGTATGCCTGGACACATTTCTGTGGATAATGCAAACCGAGCCAAGCATTTGTTTGGGTAGTTGTGGTGAGAGGGGCCATTCATTTATGAGCTGCAGATTAATATTCTGAATCGAAGCTGCTTGTTTCCGCACACAGTCAGAGGGGAAGGAAGGTGATGCTGTATGAATATTTTACAAAAGTTTTTTTTGGTAAATGTATTTCTGGTAGCTCCGCTGTTTCAGCTCTACCTTTCATCTCATGTGACCCAGAATTCATGATCTAACTCATTAGTATGTTGCGTTTCTGTCTTTTTGGAGTCACAGCAACGTGTCTGGAAGAGGGTCAGAAAGGACGTGCAGCATTACAGCAGCAGCTCTAACGGGCTGATTAGCATTTGACCATGACACTAAGGATCTTACCAGAGGGGTCAGCGTTTTGTCTCGCACCATCACAACCAGGCCACAACGGGCCTAGCCGGCAGGCCCGTGGGGCGGGGATTAACGGCGCGGCCTCGGATCAAACTCCAGTTCCGGGCCTTGTGCCTTCAATCAACGCGCTGGCGTGGGATCGAGACGTGGCGTCAGGCCGCCGTCCCGCCCCGCCCGTCTGCGGCTGCTCCAGTTCAACTCTCCTCGTCGGGTCGGTTCCAGATCTACTCTTCCCTCGTCTGACAGCCACTCAGATACTGCACTGTGAGGTTCCATTCGGTGGGAGTAGTTTGTTGCTTGTTACTTTCTTAGTGTGATGCCATGTATTTTTTATAAGAATGTCCTTCAAGTGCTGCGTTCCAGGTGCTGGTGGGGGCTGCGTGGTGCCTCGCTGAGTTGCTTTGCGGTAAAACTTTGATGGCTATGCGATGCCCAATAAATGGAGTGCGGAGAGAATATCTTTTGAGATTCCAGTCGTGAGCCTCTCTAAATGTGGGTAACAGTAGGAGAAGGTGTTGCTATATTGAAAGAGACTCCTCTGATTTTACTCTGCGTCGATGGTATGTGATGAGCTGTACTATTGGGTTATACTATTTTATCCTCTCCTCCTTTCTCACCCCATCCTCTCTCTTTTCTTTCTGAGGCTGTGGAAGAAGTCCTTCACAGCCGAGTGACGCCCCCCCCCCCCAATCCCCACCCCCACTTCTGTCACCTACACCACTCCTCTTCTATCAGTACCCAACATCTGTAGCTTTCTCTCACTCTCTCACTCACTCGCTCACGCCATTCACTTTTCCCAGAATCCTCTCCCAGCAGAACTTTCAGCTGTCATGCGCACCCAGGCGTGTACATCACCACACAATCAATCATGTCCATTCCCACCACAACATGCTCTCGTTTCAGTTACCTTAACGCCCGTGACAGCCTCCAGCTCACATACGCTGCACCTTTCTGCTGTCGGAAAACGCTCCGAGCATCCACACCCTAAAGTTAGCAATAATGATGGGAAAGTTTTTCATCAAATAACATATCAACGTATCAATGTATAGTCATTTAATCAACAAGCTCTGGCTGATTAATGTAAACCGGGCATCTTACAAATGCTTCAAGATCTGCAGAGATCTTGATCTGCAGAGATCTTGATCTGCAGAGATCTTTCTGTTGTTCAGGTGAGAAAATAATAATAAATAATTGATGCTGGATTCACTGTGTGTCATCATTAGTGATTTTTTGAATAGTAAAAAAAGGTTTCTTTTGTGGGTTTGATAGGGCCCACTATGCCATAATGCAAGTATCTATAATTATGTATGAGTCTATTATTAATGCTTAAAGAAGGAAAAGTTAACAGGTCAAAAGTATCCACTGGAATGTTTAAAGGCGTTTAGTAACGGGGTTAAAGCTAATGTGGGCGTCGGAAGACAAAGAACGGGTTGTGCTGTGGCTGCCTCATTATTTCTGCAGCGCAGTAAGCACACTCCAGAGGAGAGCTATTCAGTTCCGACGAGTTCTGACCCTGACCCTGAAAAGCAGTCCCGTATCGCAGTGGCGTTTGGTGACAGCCACACGTGTAGCTATCTTGGTCTGCTAATTGCTACTCCAATAGATGAGATAAGGCCGCTCTCCCAAGCCTGAGGCACTAGTTGTTTAAGGGGAAGGATACCGAACATGCAAAAGTCTGTAGGAACATGCATTATGTAGTAGATATCTGTTCACACACAGAACGCCACACAGTCCACTGTGTGCTGCACTAGAAATATGAGAGCAAGGACAGGGCTGGAGTCCTACTCCATTTATCAGGAAACATTGTCCCATTCAGTGAAGCAAATGAGGTAATTTATTTGCAGCTTGAATGGTTCTGTATTATGGGATCATGATAAAGGTCCTCAACACAGTTCATTTTATGATTATATTCCGAACTGAATTAATCTAAGGTTGATCGGGAATCAATTTTGCAAACCACTCATTGGACATAGTATGTTTTACTGCTGGATTTCAGAACAAATTCAATTCATAGTATTCATTTATGACTACCATCATTACAAAGTCATATTTTTTGCTAATTACGGGGTATTGCATATTTCCAGGAATTCATGAGGAACTATGCAATAAGCAGCATGACAGGTCAGCAAGGTAGACGGAGTCAGCAGCTCAGTCTGCTTACTAAGACCTAATCCGCTCTGTGATTATCAGCAATTGCATTAGGTGTTATTAGGTTGGATTCAAAGGCTGAACTAATCCTCTGTTCAGTCACAGTGCTTTCCAGAACTCCCACGTACGTGATGAACAATGGTAACCATATTCTTAAGCATATTCAGATAAGCTGTGAAGCCGATTGCAGATTAAAGCTTTTCTGGACAAGGAAAATACACCCAGTCTAGGTTTGGTACCAGCTGTTGGGCATTGAGGTCAAATTACGATAGGCAATCAGACAGGCAGAATTTGATGCACAGCTGACCAGCAATCAGTTTGACGCAGTAATTGCAGCACTGAGGAAAATACTGCAGGATCTATAAAGGCAGAATTAAAGACACCCCAAAAATGTGGCCCAGCAGAGGGTGCTAATGAGCATTCACAGCATAGCATATAGGAGTTATACAGTTTTTAAAAGCTCTGCAGGTCAAAAGCAGTGTGATCTCTAAAAAAGGCCTTCCAAGGCTTGTGATTGTGATTTGTACGTAAGTACACAATTTCCCATGATGCCATTTTTTACACGGTAGCTTTTTCCCCCCGAGGGGATTGCAGATTACTTTAGGGAGCTTTAAGTAGGACATTATTTGGTTTCATATATATCCTGAATCTCTTTTAGGCTGTATATGGATCATCCCATATGACCTTGAATTGGCAAAGGCAGTTCATTAAACGCTCCGTACTGCATTAAAAACCCCTGTTTTGACCTTACAGCTTTCAGCATTGATCTTTGCAGCTGAAACATGTACAGATCTATATGTATATGTATTTTTGACCAATCGTTTCTATTTCTACCTCATGGCTTGTCATAAGTCGGCCATGGCGCTGCGTGGTGGTTCTCCACTAAGCCCCTCCATCCATTCTTCCACCTCCCTTACATTTAAAGCTCAGCTATAACACAAGCCTGACTGTTAATATTCAGAGCACAGCTCATGCAGTGTGCTGTAGCCTACTCCCACCTACAACCTCCTCGTAAGCTGCTAACCGTACCAAACTTAAGATCCATTTGTATGAGACAACTGCCAGGTGCCCAGTGGTCCCACTGTGGCCACCACGACTGCAGCGACGAGCTCCCTGCCTGCCGGACACCACCTCGCCACCCCTGCTTGTGGAGCTGAGCCCGGGCTGCCCTGCAACACATTTGGAATGAGCCATTTGTCACATGCAATTAATGGCAAACCCCAACAGGTCTGCAGCATATGCTCAGCCTGCAGACACCGGCTCTGTCTGTCTCCCGATCTATTCCAGTTTCTATTTAAAGGAGGAACCTGGGGACTCAGACCCGACGGCACCCGGCTGCCAGTGTGTTTGTTACCATGACTGCATCTTTTTTTATGAAAAGTTGTATTATTGGATGCCACTGTACAGCCAACATAAGCTGGCAGGTCCTGGTGAGAAGGTCCCTCCACCGTGCCCTGATTGTGTGATGCTATCAGGAGGGGAGAGTCATGAGAGGGCCACGGGACTCCTAGACCACAGGATCGGTGGGTAATCCCAAGTGCTTTCATCATGGCGACCTTAAGTCAGGCACTGCAGGAGAACGTTTTTAGCTCAAGCTCTGAGCTGGAGGCTCATACCTGACCAGCAAGCAGCCGCTGAAGAGGCTTTGTGAAACTTTCATCAAGCGAGAAAACAAAGAAAATCGAGAAGCTCGTGTCCTTCTCCGTGGCGACTCACTGTGGTCACATCCAAATTCGCAGTTCACAAGATGCTCTTCTGAGTTCCTTTATGTTACGCAGAACCTCAAATGGAAGAAATAAAAATGTCTTCTCCAAGAAGAAGTGGGAGAGAGTTGTTCTGAGCATGGAGCAGTACTTGTCAGATGTCTCCCACCATGCACCAGATAGGAGATCTCCACCAAGTCCCAGAGTTAAATGATGTCTAATAAGCCTCGCTTCAGAGTTGTGCGTGTGCAGTGGTGGGGGGAGGAAATGGTCTAGTACTGCTCTATCAGTGTTAGGAGGTCATGTCTGGAACAAGCTTGAGTCAGCGCCTGGCTCTTTTTGATCATGTCTAAATGAAATACCAAATCACCCTTTTTTAAAGTGTGTCAGTGTGTGTGTGTGCGTGTGTGTGTACTGTACATGTGTGACTGTGGTAGTTTTTTGGTTTAGCTGACACTCTGCCAGCTCTGGCAAGAAAGGCTATGTGGGATTTCCCAACTAACCATAATTGTGAGTCCCTGAACCAGATTAGCGCAGTGCGAGACATGCCAGCGGTGGAACCAAATTGCCAATAATGAGCAGTTTTGCCTCATGGCTCCATCTACAAGATTACATCCCAGTTTCGGTAGGTCTAATCTTGTTGACAGCAATAACATAGGCGGGTTGACAGAACGCAGACCTTGGTAACAAGCTTTACCGCAACAGTCGTCATCGTCGGCTCATAAGGATAGCCAGATATCCATTTAGAGGGCGCGAGGCCCTTTCCCGCGATGCCCGTAAATCACACTGTTCGCAATAAAGTTAATCTAGCTCAGAGTCTCGAAGTATGAGCCGGTCCGTTCAGGAGGGAGTCCTGCCCCGAGCTGCTCCCTGGGTGAGACCGACTCGTGCCTGCAGGGTCCCTGCCTGGACGAAAACCACTAACAGGGGAAACATACTGCTCGGACTTTCAGAGGGCACAGCCATGTGCTGAACACCATGCGTCTAACACAGCGTGCTCTCACCTGACACATACGTTCTTGTAGGTGTTCAGCAAGAGAGCCTGGCTTAACTGGCATACATAAGAATCTTCAGACTCATCAACAGTAGTCCCTGGCAACAGGACGAACTGATAGTGGAAGGCTGGTGAACTGTGCATGTAAACAGATGGGGTGCATTTGAGAACTGTAGACCTATAAATAATTAGGTGGACACTAAGTCCAGGTGGAAAGTGGTTGCTTCCAATAAAATGGCTGTTTAAGTGTATAGACACATGGACAGGGAGCCATGAAGGTGTGATATACTGACGCACCAGCTGTGAGCTACTTCATCATCAACGCACAAATTAGGACAGCTGCCAGAACCGTCTCCACATAAGCATGATGGCACATCTTTCTTCTACACTTTTGCTCTTGTAAACATGCCATTCGACCTGACCTTTTACGAGTGTGTCCTTGACCTCAAATCACCCCACATGACCTCTTAACCTTATTTACCACCAGCTCTGGCGTCGCTGCAAATACCCAGCAGGGCGGCGGATGAGAGGTGGGAGGTAGACTTGTCATGCCATTGATGGGGTGTGTTTTAACATGCACTGTAAGATTTATTTCACATAAGACTGTATCTCATTATCCTGAGCCCTGTCCCCCCCCCCCTCCCCCCACACATGAAAGCTTCATTTGCTTTCGTGAACACTCTTCCTCTCATTTTTGCCTCTACTTTTCTATTCATAAATGCATTATGTTCCATCCTCCCTGGTCTATTATCATTCATCTGATTTGGCGTAGCAAGCAAAAGTAGCTTCTTTCAAGATAAGAAGTCTGGAGCGTGTGGCAAGTCCCATAAACATCACAAACGTCTAGAGCTCAGGGTTAAGAGGAGGGCACTCACAAAGGAGTTTAAAACCAACTATAAAACAAAAGAAAACAGAGCTGTGAGAGTCAACATCATAGTGTACAGTGCACAGGAAGTCCTCTTTCTGGGTTTTGCTCAAACGTTAATGCGATATACCCGTGGCAAACTCTAAGAAGCTCCATAGTACTGGGTCAGCGAAGGACTACCTCACACTGCTCCGAGGGCTGGCCCTGCTAGGAAAGGTGACAAATGTCGAATGTAGGAAGTGTTTCGTGATTTCACAAAGGGGGACATGGTCGAAGTTTCCCATTATCTTCACAATATTCTTCACATTAGCCACCTCTGCTCCAGGCTCTTTTAGCTATAATGAGAATCTGAAGGCATCAGATTAATGTCGTCAGTGATTACAGCACTGACGCATTACAGCACTGACACATCACAGCCGCCACACATCTTCTTCCCTTGGCGTCATCCAAATGTCGGGCAGCAGCTTGTGAAGGAACCATCACTACTGCGACATACCATAAAACCAGCCAATGGATGAAGAAGACAATTAGTCATCACAGTCAAGTATGAATATAGAGAAAATAAGTACATTCACACATAGATAACTTGTGCTACTTGGGGATGATAGATTATTATTTCCTAGTGAACACAGGGAGCAGGGTGTGACGTATCTGTATAAAGTCATGGGTGACAACAGAATGCTGTCCTTCTGTCTCTGGAAGACACAGATGGACTGCTGGTAATGTGCCTTAATTCCCACAAGTGGATTAAAACTCACCATTTGTATCTCTGTAATATCAGTATACTTTACTGGCATGTCGTTGTACATGTAAAGTAGAAACATACAGGTTCATTTTGAAGGGGTTACATACTACTTCTCTACCACAGATGACTCCTAAATATAAATGTGGTAGTATAAAATATCGGTAACACTTTACAATATGGTTCCTTAATTAATGTTTAAATACTTATTAACTAAGCAATAGGTAATGGAGAATTATCGTCATAGTTTTACCTGAATTACTCTTCACTATAATAAACTACTATGTTAGGTCACATGTAAGTAATTAATAAGTAGTCTTCATCAATTTTCGTAACTACTTACTTTCAGTTCCTTAATTAATGTATTAGCTAAGCAACAAGTAATAGAGAATTATCATCATAGTTTTCATTAATTACTCTTCACTTCACTGTTAGTTCACATATAAGTAATGAATATGTTGTCTTTATCTATTTTTGTAACTACTCACTTAATCAGTCCTTCATTAATGCTTATGTACTTGTCACTCCAGCGTGTCTTTGTGTGCATGTGCGCTGGTTTGGGTATTATTGTTGAGATATGTAAGTGTGTGTCCTGTCCATGTCCTTCATCAGTTGTTGTTCGACCTTTGTCATGAGTGTTGTGTTGTTCATTTTCATCACTGCTTTAAACGCTGCTCCCATCTCGGTATCCTGCCTGCTCGCAACGTCACAGTAAGTAACTTCAGAATAAGTAATCACGTATTTACTTAACAGTGGTGAGTATCCTGCAATGTTCTTAGCGCTAAGTAACCTCGTATGAAACGTACGAGGTTACGAAGTACTTAGCGCTAAGAACGTTTCGGGAAACCCACCCCAGTACGGTTTCCTTAACACTAAGTACTCCTCATTGTAATGACCTGTAATTACAATGAGGAAGTGTTATAGTGTGCAGTGTATAATAGTAAAGTGTAGCCTGTATGTAAGGATGCGTTTAAAGCAGTGACGAAAACTAACAACACAACACTCATGACAATGTTAACAATAATACATAACGTGTGCAACGAGACTAGAGATAGGTGAGAGAACTTACAAAGGCGATTGTCTAGACATCGCTAGACATTCAAACAGGGGCGTACCCAAACCAGCGCACATGCACACAAAGACTACTTATTAATGAAGGACTGATTAAGTGAGTAGTTACAAAAATAGATGAAGACAACTTATTAATTACTTATATGTGAACTAACAGTGAAGTGAAGAGTAATTAATGAAAAATATGATGATAATTCTCTATTACTTGTTGCTTAGCTAATACAATAATTAAGGAATCGAAAGTAAGTAGTTACGAAAATTGATGAAGACTACTTATTAATTACTTACATGTGACCTAACATAGTAGTTTATTATAGTGAAGAGTAATTAAGGTAAAACTATGACGACAATTCTCCATTATCTATTGCTTAGTTAATAAGTACTTAAACATTAATTAAGGAACCGTATTGTAAAGTGTTACCAAAATATCTTTCCCCCAAAGGTGAAACTGCTATTATATACATGTGGCCTGTCGTATTAACTGTTGTTAATAAGAGCTTCAAAGCATCTTACATCTATCTGTCTGATTTCCATTTGTTGATGTGATATTGATCACTTTTAGTGTGCTGGGCTGTACAATAACGGGATGCTGCATTTGTACCAGGCAACCTGCAGAAAAAACAGCGTGTATAACTTTGTTTCTTGAGTATGATATTCTTTGCTTTAGAGTACTTATAATTATAGTTTGGAGTCAGTCACACTTCTTTGATGTACATTAAGTCTTCACCTACATCTGTAACTATTCTTGGATGTAGGTAAGCAGGCCAGGGATTTATAAATATAGTGACTAAACCTCTACAGTAAGTTACAGACTTTTATGCAGATTTTAAGTACAATGAAAGTGCTTAGCAAAATTGAATGAAACATTCACAACACTGATAAGCCATGTTATTAAATAAATGAATGGCTTCTTTGATGAAATGCTATATCCCCCCTCTTCATTAACTCTTCTCTCTCGGCATCCACACGTAGCAGACGTCTGTCCCGCGAGCCGAGTTTACCACCAATGCATCATAACAAGTGTTAGTCCCACTCTGATCACACCATATTACAAATGGTGGAGCCCTGCGGACATCGAGAACGGCTTTGATAGCGTCGACTCCAGCTCTAAAATGTTGTGTCGCAAGTACGGCGTGCTGTGAGGGAAGGCCCATTAGGTTGTGCTTTAGTGTCTGGACTAGACACGCTGAGACTCTGAATGACATTTTCTGAGAACCACCCAGCTGCCTTCATGAACCCCTGTGCCTCGCTGGACTCTGATGGCGCTGAGAGTGAGAAATAACTATGAAGGAAGCAGCAGTCGTGGCCTTAGCTACCAGTTCTCTGATGGCTCCACATCATTGGTTGCTGGCGGAGGAGAGACGTGGCTGTGGTGGGGGGTGAGTAATGGCGGAAGTTAAAAGTGAGGGCAATCCGAGCTCCTCACTCAGGTAACTGAGGAATCTCTGACTGATGACACCCAGCCAATAGCTGTCAAAACAGCCTGGCACTTCAAATAACAACAGACCCAGTGAAACAAAGTTCTAGCAAGAACCGAATCCTTCTCAGCCAGCCTGGAACCGAAGGCGTACGCTTCTGTTTGGAAATTTTATGTCACTGAAAGATGGTCTGTGACGGAAGGTACAGGAAAAAGGTTCGAATGAAGCTTGTGTCTAACTCTTAGTGCACATTCGTAGTTGTTCATGTATTGAACAGTGCTTTCAGGCACGCTACAGAAAACGAAGGTATGAAGGAAAAGTATCATCAAACTAAATAAAACAAATAAATGTGACAAAGTAATATACTGAGAAAGGGCTTAAGAGTTCATGCCTCTGCTAAAATGAGTCTGAGAACATCAGCTAAAGACTTAATGGAGATAAATGATCTCCAAGCTAACTGGAACACTGTTGTCGAGGTCAGGTGCACTATTGTTGATCCTTCATGGTGGGCCATAATTACGACAAATGGCACAATTCTTAAAAAAAATGGTCAAAACAAGTATTTAATAAAGAAGCTTGTCTAAAGGTTCAGAACATTTTAAAGGATAGTTTTATTTATCATGTATTACAAAGCGTTTGTTTAAATTGCATGAAGTTCTCACCAACATTTGTCAAAAACAACAGCGAGAGGCAAGGCTTGCATTGGTTAGCAAGCAAAGACAATGTTTTCTGTATGCAGTGTGATCTCTTCGGTCTAGGACAGGGGTGTCCAAACTTTGGGGGGATGGGGTGGGGGTATTTGAGGGTGGGGTATTTGGGGGGAATTATTGTTGGTTGACCGATATTTCGACTGCATTATAGACCAGGTCTGCTGCCATCTTCTGGTGAAGTATAAAATATCTTTTTTGTTGGTGTGTATTTAATGCTGTGATCAACAGTGCTGGCCGGCTGCACACTATTGATTTCATAACAGAGGGACGGTGGGACTGTGGAAATTTGAACTGGCCTTTGAACATGTTGCAGTTACTTTGAACATGCCTGGTGTAGAAGATCTAGCATCAAATCCCTCTTCCATTGGAATATAGACAAGAAGGTAGAGGACATTCATCCTTCCACAGGTTTCCTTAACATCCAAAATGATATATCAATTAACCAATTTTAATTGAGGAAATATACATTTCCAAAAGATTCAGCATTATTATCTATGATGGAAATATAAATAAATAATAACGGCCCAGGATTACTTTTTAAATTCAGGGCTGGATACCTCAATGCTTTGAGTCTAGCCATGAATAATTTTTTCCTCTAGAATGGCCAGAGTTCAACTCAACATTAGTCATGGATTAGGCAACAATTTTCACTGTTAGTGCAACACTGGAAAAGCAAAGAGGAAATTTTTATCTTAGAATTTTGGTTTGAAAATGTTAGAGGAGCGAAATCATGGATTGAGGGGAGTCAATGTTAGAGGAGGGGAGTCAATGTTACAGGAGGGAAGTCAATGTAAGAGGAGGGGAGTCAATGTTAGAGATGGGGAGTCAATGTAAGAGGAGGGGAGTCAATATTACAGGAGCTGAGTCAATGTTGGGGAGGGGAGTCAATATTACAGGAGGGGAGTCAATGTTGGGGAGTCAATATTACAGGAGGGGAGTGAATGTTGGGGAGGGGAGTCAATATTACAGGAGGGGAGTCAATGTTGGGGAGTCAATATTACAGGAGGGGAGTCAATGTTGGGGAGGGGAGTCAATGTTGGGGAGGGGAGTCATTTAAAGTGCAACTAGTGCTAAAATGCTGTTTTAATAAACCAAAGAGGGAAAAAATAATTCAGGTCCCCAAAGGTCATGGATTAGGCAACAATTTTCACTGTTAGTGCAACACTGGAAAAGCAAAGAGAAAATTTTCTTTCTTAGAATTTCGGTTTGAAAATGTTAGAGGAGCGAAATCGTGGATTGAGGGGAGTCAATGTTAGAGGAGGGAAGTCCATGTAAGAGGAGGGGAGTCAATGTTGGGGAGGGGAGTCAATGTTAGAGGAGGGGAGTCAGTGTAAGAGGAGGGGAGTCAATGTTGGGGAGGGGAGTCAATGTTACAGGAGGGGAGTCAATGTAAGAGGAGGGGAGTCAATGTTAGAGATGGGGAGTCAATGTTGGGAAGGGGAGTCAATGTTGGGGAGGGGAGTCAATGTTACAGGAGGGGAGTCAATGTTAGAGGAGGGGAGTCAATGTTGGGGAGGGGAGTCAATGTTACAGGAGGGGAGTCAGTGTAAGAGGAGGGGAGTCAATGTAAGAGGAGGGGAGTCAATGTTAGAGATGGGGAGTCAATGTAAGGGAGGGGAGTCAATGTTGGGGAGGGGAGTCAATGTTACAGGAGGGGAGTCAGTGTAAGAGGAGGGGAGTCAATGTAAGAGGAGGGGAGTCAATGTTGGGGAGGGGAGTCAATATTTTTTTGCCAAAGTAACACATTTTAGCCTATCACCTATCTATATATGATCTGCCTTGTTTGTGCCTCATTAACCAGTGTGACAGAGCTCCACCTCGCCCTGCTTTACATATTGCTTTCACAGGAAGACGTGCAGCTAATTCCATGTGGTCTATATTCTGCCTTTATGCTTAGTGAGGGGGAGGGACTGTGCCTGCCACATACTGCAGAGAATCATTTAAAGTGCCACTAGTGCTAAAATGCTGTTTCAATAGACCAAAGAGGAAAAAAATAATTCAGGTCCCCAAAGGTCCACCTCTACAGATGTCCACGATGAAGACAATCAAAAGGCACAATTAAAACTGAACCCTGGGCACAGGGCATGACACCTGAGAGAATTCTGCTAATAAATCATAATGTAAGGCTAGAGGATTCCATGGTTCATGATGTTATCAAACAATATGTCAAAACCTCACGTTGGACGCAGTATAACAGCAGCTGTGCAGCAGGGAAACATTGACTAGTCTCTCTTTTGTGAGGTATATCAGCTACGTAAGCTACTCGAGACTTTACTACAGAGCCACATACATGACACTCAGTTGCTTAGTGTTATATTCCAATATGTGAAAGATATAAGTTAGCTTTATGAGCAATAAAGGAATTATGAGGGAAGTTAATGTCGATTTCATTAGTGATGTTTGACAACAAGGTGCTAAACCTTTAATATTTAGCAAGGTACTAAACTTTTAATATTAAAGTGTAGATTTTGGCATAAATGCTTTTCCTCTTTGCTAAGTCAGTTAATGAACATCGGTTCCCTCTTTTTGTCTGTGCATTAGGGAATACATTAAAGTTTCTCTTTTACAAACAGCTGTCTCAGTACTCTCAAAGGTAGTGCATTTTTTCCTCTTTGCTCAGGTGCACAGAGTTTGCACATTTGTACAATTTCAAAAATATGTTACATTTAAATCTCATATGTCACAAGTTGTTCAAATGAGCTGCTAATCGTAAAAAGGTGAGACTCAAGGGCCTGATTCACAGGCCGCGCCCCGTGTTCTGACAGCTTTTTCAAAATGTCAAGCCTATGTTGAAAAGATTGTTTAAGTGGCAGGGTGCGGCTTGCCATGAATATTGAAAATGCAGAAGAACGTTCGTCCCCTCCCTGCGCTGCGGCTCCCCCCCCCCCCCCCCCCCCACGTGCTTATTTTGGTTCTAAGTTCCCAGGTGTTGCCTTGTTTCCATTCAGTTTCACTCTGCCCCTAGTTTCGGTTTCCCTCCTCATGTAATCGGATTCACCTGTTCCTGGTCTACTTCCTTGTTAGTCCTGGCTTTGTTATGTATTTATACCCCATGTTGTATCATGGTGTCAGTTATAGTTGGTTGTTGGTTTAGATCTCGTCCCTGTTGGTTGTTGTTTCTAGCCCCATGTCCTAGTGCCCATCTTGGCTTTGTTCGTGTTTTACACACCTGCTCATGTTTCCATTGGATTTGGCTATTTGTTTCCGGCAGTTCCTTTGTTTGTTTTGTTATCATTAAATCCATCTCACTTTTGCATCATGCTATTTGAATTTCAACAAAAAAACTATTATTCAACACTTATTCAAGAATTATTCAACACTTGTTTGTGTTCCAGTGAACAGGCAAACCACTTGCAAATGGATCATGTTCGTGATAGTGTTCTAGTGAACAGGCAGGCCACTTGCAAATGGATCATGTTCGTGATAGTGTTCTAGTGAACAGGCAGGCCACTTGGAAATGAATCACTTTCAGGTTCATGTTCTACTGAAGAAGCAGAAGTCATTTCATAAATCATGGCAGAAGTCATTTCAAAGGTTAAGAAATTTAGAGTTGGACATCTGTTGAAGTCTAACTGTGTGTGTCACCTTCACCGTCTAAATACAGTTCCAAGAAAAAGAACATGAAGCCTTTGAAATTTTATGGGTTTTCTGAATTAATTTGTCCTAAAATCTGATGTGATCTTTATCCAAGTCAAGGGTATTGACAAATACAATGTGTCTAAATTAATAACACCAAAAAATCTATGATCTCGCAGGCCTTCATTGACCACACACATTCAACATTCAATATGGTAGTGGAAAAAGTAAGAGAACTCTTGGAATTAATAGCTGCTTGATTGTAAGCTGGCCAGGCGCTGATGCTGCAAAGCAAACCCAAATCATAATGTTCCATCCACTATACTTTACGAGATGATATTTTCACGGTGATGTCCAGTACCTTTTCACATCAGCTGTATCGCTGCATGTTCTCACCAAACAGTTCAATCTCAGTTTCATCTGTCCACAACATTTTGCTAGTACCATCATGGAGTGTCAATGTGCACTTTCGCAAATTTTCATGCAGCAATGTTGTTTCCAGTGACCAGCGACTTACGTCATGTTTTCCCGCCACAGACACCCTGCTTGCTCAAGGTTTTACGGACCATAGACTCATGAAAACACATGTACCAATGACATCAAATCTTTGCCTGTCACTCAGGACCCTTTCTGTACCTCATTGATAAGTCTTCATTGTGCTCTTGGGGTCATTTTTGACTGTGTGTCTACTTGACAGAGTAGTCAGTCAGATCCTCCGAAACCTCTTTTTGGCAAAGCATGGCTCACATGTCTATCCTTGTGTGGAGGATTTGAGTTTGAGAGGTTTTTATCAAAGCAGCTCTATTCCACAGCCATTTTCCTAACAAGACTGCAAGTTTACTATCCTGACTCCATTTAGCTTTGTTGTGATTAAATTCAAGGGTTCACACACCTTTTTCTAATGGCATTATGAGGTTTTTATGATATTCATTAGATTTTCTTTTGCATTATTAATTTAGGCACATCATATTTGTCAGTAGTGTTGACTTGGATGAAGATTAGATCACATTTCATGGCAAATTGACAAAGAAAGGGTTCACATACCTTTTCTTCCCACTGTTTCTTCTGTATAGTTGTCCAATTATAATGCATCCAAATGTTATGATTAACTGAAATGTGTCGGTTACATGTAATTCGTTTGACTGTGATCAGTTTTTGCCAAGCGTCTCTGATTTTGAAAGTCAGTCTGTGTGACATTATAAACATAGACATGGCCCCCTGGGTCTGTTTCATAGCCCCACAGCTGCAAGACTCCAATTCCAATTCCATTATTTCATTCATTTTTATTTCAGCAAATTAGGGGTGATCTGAACATTAAACGGACAGCAAATGGACTTCCTGTGATGCTCAAATGTGCTGCTTTTCTACGCTAAACATATCCTATCGCCATGGTGCATTCCTGTTTTGCACAACTTATGTCTCTCAGATAGTGACCTTACTGACCCTTCACCTTTCACTATAAAGCCCTTCACGGTAATTGCCAGCTAGAAAGGCCAACTAAAGAATACAATCAACCATTTGGGATTCCACACTTGCTACACGGAGCTTTGGTGTTGGACGCAGGAAGGTGACCTCTCGCTGATACTCTTCCTTTGTAGGCTGTCAGTCATTCAGTGCGAAGGTGTGCTCCGTATAGACAGCTGTAGAGGAGAAACAAACCAGACCTAACCCAGCGCACACCTGCAGCTGTCTTACACTGACCACTCCTTTTCACTCACAATGACTTTGCAGTAGCAACAAAAACAGTGGCAGTGGAGGTGTTTCAAATATCTTCAAACTTACTAACTAACAAATTGGGGGAGATTGGTAAAAGACTGTAAGACTGTAATGGTAAAGCAGTTCCCAAACCTCCACTGGCCTCTGTGACTCCTCATCTCTGGAGATGAAAGCAGACATATCCACTTCACAAGCCACAGATCCTCATGATCTAATGCCTTGAAATGGATTTAAAATTCACTAAATGGCCATAATCCTCTTTTATACAGTGATGGTGAACTTTAATTGTGAACCCTACACAACAGTGTGTCACAGCTGTAACTCAACACCATGGAAACCAGCCCTGTGCTAAAACATACACATGTGAATGAACATAAAGGTTTCACTCACAAAACCTTCTAAAAATGGAAAAAAAAACTCATTGAAAATAGCTCCCCATGGAAATATACTCCACATTCAGTCTTAAGGATACTTAACTAATGAAGAATGCTTCAGAACTCGTGCATACATACAATGATCATTTACCCATGAAAACCCATCTGTCGTTCATGGATGATAAAACAGGCCAACAGACTTTGTGGTGTCACCATTAATAGTTTTCATAAAACCAAATAATTTGAATGTTATCAGTTTTTTGCTAAATATTATCAGTAGTTCTCAGCTCTGGGCACCTGCTAAAATTTAAGAGGGAGATTTACTGGATAGGAATATAATTAGAAATATACCTAGTTTTGAAATAAATATGGACTGATGAATTCATCTCCAGTTTCCAGTAAGATATGAGCATAGGATGACCAAACTATTTAAAAAATCTTATATTTTATATCACTTAGATATGTACCGTTAGTTAAAATGTTATTTATTCAAAGACTAAGTTTACAGTGAATTTGACAAGCAATTCCAAAGTGATTTTAAGCAGATCACATGCCTAACTGATTGTCACTTTCAATGATGCGTGCCAGGCATGTGTGGGGAAACATTGCTTCGGACAGAAGTCCCTTTTAAAGTTCCTCTGTCCTCTTGAAGTGTCTTTCTAAAGGAAGTGGCATATGTCAAGCGTCTGTGACTTGCTCAGTCTTACCTGCAGCTTGCAACACAGCAGCAATCTGAAATCTTTTCCACTTTCAATCTTTTTCTATGGCTTTTTTGCTCTGCAGAATCATAATAACCTCTTAGGAGTGTTCTTTTATCACAGCAGCTGGGTTGCTAAAGTCTGCCATTAGCAAATGTCTGCCTTTCCAATGATGGCTTTATCAACCAAACATCCTCTCCTTTTGAGTGGGCTTTCACCACTGTCTTCCCTGTGTCTCACCAATGATCCTCAGTCCTGTGACGTTTCTATAACCAAAGCACTACATGGAACATCACAGCCAGTCACTGTCAGGAACTGGACAGGAGACTGTTTGAAACGACTTCTAACTGTGAATTTTGTAGTCACTTTGAAATCAGGGAGAGTGCTTTTGGAAGACACAGGATGAGAGATAATTGTGCAGGGAGAAACATATGCAGCAGCCCGTGTCTAATCACATATCAACAGATTCACACATATTTACATCGGCTAAGGCGTTATTTTCCAGGTTAGGAAACGTGCTTAGAGACGCAGAGTGTGAAAAGGATTGCGAGAGGTATAGGGAGAGTGCTTCAAAAACCATCACCCTGCCATGTGTGCTCAGATTAACGCTGCACGTAGTTTCCAAGAGGGGAACAGGATCCATTTGCGGGCGTGCAAATAACCAGAGTCTGGAGAAGCCCCTCAGTTCAACACTGACAGCGCTAAACCACTCCAAGCCAGTGCCGTCTCAGCGAAACCAGGCGTCCGCTGTCGGGAGTGTGGGGGAGGAGGGCGGAGAGAGTGTGAGGGTCGGCTGCCACGCCGGCCACACATCGAGCGGACGCCGCGGCGACCCCGTACCGCTGCCTCGTTTTCATGTCTTCAGCATGTTGGCTGTCACGACAACTGCTAGTCCCCCTCCACGCTCCCGTTATAACCCGGCTGACTGAAACTAGGGCAGTGCTCTGACTTATTGTTGTTGTTGTGGTTTTTTTTCTTTTTCTGTGTCTTATTTTGACTTGGGGGGGGTGCAGTGTTGTAGAAAATTAAATTAAAGAGAAAGTCTCTGAGCGAGAGAGAGAGAGAGAGAGAGAGAGAGAGAGAGAAGAGAGAGAGAGAAAGGTGCGGGGGAGTGTGATGTGGCTTTTGTACAAGGCTGAGTAGAAAGGTATAGACTCATGTCTTTTAAACCCTTAAACGATGTGAGGAGCCCTGAGGTGGGCAGACCTTGTCCTGCTCCAGTAATCAGAGCACGGGGAGATGGAGTCCTCATCTAAAGATGAGCTCGTCTGGGCCTCCTACACGCATGACAAAACAGCCACTTTCATGCCGGCGGAGATTAGCATGAACTCGTGTTCCTCCAGGAGCAAAAGGGAAAATCTGTATTACGTGAAAGCAAAAAAGGAGAGTTTATCTTTAGATCCATAATTCAACAGGGTTTACTTGGTCTTTTGTACCTACAGTATATGTTTGGAAATTAATCAGAAGTCCACAAGCCTGTAGGATGAAGGGTGTTCTGTCCACGAAGTACAGTATACATATTACCTGTGTGTAACCAGATGATGGCTAAACTAAAGATTATCGACTGTATCCCAAAGGTATGAAATGTTGAAACTTTCATAAGCTGGAAAAAAGTAATCCGTTTAATATGACTGCGTCTCATTTTCTACCCCTGCTGGGGTAATTATAGTTTAACTATTGACTCAGTTAATGTTACGCCGGCTATTAATTTTTCTTTAATTTCCATCGAAGCTTGAGAGACTGTAGAAAATATCCATTCATCCACTCTCAAAGATGTAATGCAATTTGGTCTGAATAAAAATGTCAGATATAAACAGAATGCTATAATAACTAATTGAAAATATTAATTTGGTGAATCTTTTGCAATTTATAATATTTTATGGGATACAGGACATTCAACAGATTTGCTTTTCTCATTCCTTAATCATCACATTATTATTATTATAAGCAACTAAGTGTCCATGGAATGGCTGAGCGGCTTTAGTCTTGAAATAGAAGGACATCATGTCACTAACATAGCCCAACACCAATCACTCACCACCAGGTACCCAACACCAACCACTCACCACCAGCCACCCACCTTCAGCCACCCAACACCAACCACTCACCACCAGCCACCCACCTCCAGCCACCCAACACCAATCACTCACCACCAGCCACCCACCTCCAGGTACCCAACACCAACCACTCACCACCAGCCACCCACCTCCAGCCACCCAACACCAATCACTCACCACCAGCCACCCACCTCCAGCCACCCAACACCAACCACTCACCACCAGCCACCCACCTCCAGCCACCCAACACCAATCACTCACCACCAGCCACCCACCTCCAGCCACCCAACACCAATCACTCACCACCAGCCACCCAACACCAATCACTCACCACCAGCCACCCACCTCCAGGTACCCAACACCAGCCACTCACCACCAGGTACCCAACACCAATCACTCACCACTAGATACCCAAAACTAACCACTCACCACCAGCCACCCACCTCCAGGTACCCAACACCAGGTACCCACCACCTGGCACTCACCACCAGGTACCCAACACCAGCCACTCACCACCAGGCACCCAAAAGCAGTCACTCACCACTAGGTACCCACCACGGGCCACTCACCACGAGCCACCCACCACCAGGTACCCAACACCAGGTACCCAACACCAGGTATCCACCAACAGGTACCCAACACCAGGTACCCACCACCAGGTACCTCCAGAAAAGTAACCAGTCAATAAGTGCAGATGTTCAACACTGCAGAAGAGTGCGTGAGCCATGTAGAGCTCGTGAGCCATGTAGAGCACGTGAGCTATGTAGAGCTCGTGAGCCATGTAGAGCACGTGAGCTATGTAGAGCTCGTGAGCCATGTAGAGCGCATGAGCCATGTAGAGCGCGTGAGCCATGTAGAGCACGTGAGCTATGTAGAGCACGTGAGCCATGTAGAGCGCGTGAGCCATGTAGAGCACGTGAGCCATGTAGAGCGCGTGGGCCATGTAGTTTCTGGCTGTCTGAGAGTGCATCCACAGACAACACAAAGCATCCAGCCACATCCACCGGACGGCGTGCAGACACCTGCTGGTGCAGGTGTGACACCTGTTGGTGCAGGTGTGACACCTGTTGGTGCAGGTGTGACACCTGCTGGTGCAGGTGTCTGACGAGCGCCGCACGCCCGTGTCTCTGGCCTGCCGGGAACCATAGCCCCAGACGCCAGCAGACAGCCTTCCTGACTTTCCGTGCTATAACAAGCGAGAGAGCACGTGCACGCTGACGGACACGTGGGCTCTAAATGACGTGAACGTGGAATGCCATGGCAGCAGCGGTGCCAGTCAGAGCAGGGACATTAGCAACACTGCAGAAGGTAGGTGACAACTATCTGTAAATGTCCCAAGACAATCGCTCTCCAGTGAACGGCAAAATAAATCACACTCACGGGTACCGCAAACATCCTGCAAAAGACTCTCTGTTGAATTGATTTGATTTCTTGTTAAGATCTGAATTCATCAGATTCCACCAAACCATGGCTATATTACTATTCATAATAATAAGCATCACTAATGGTCTTCTAAAACATCACCATGTCAGGTTGACTCACACCTTTAATGGGGCACAGAGGTCTGATTTCCAGAAATTTTAGACTAATATAGCAACAGTTCAATGTATTAGACACCTCTCACGTCAGTTTAATTTCTTTAAAATACTTCAGTACTTATCTGACTGATGAAACACGATGTGTCTATGTGATACTGAGGTAACTAGGTATCATAGCACTGCCGATCTTAAAGTCGGAGTAGTGAATGTTCCAGATGCAGAAATCTGATGCAGAGTGATTTTTAAATCTGAATCACTTCAGTCATGCCTTTTCCAGTCTTAGAATGTCTGATGCCGGCTACCCAAAGGTGTCAGTGTATGCTTTCTTGTAATCCAGACTGTGCTTAGGTTGGTCTGTCTGGTCTTAGACATTTGAATCCTGGTGGGGGTACACTATCTGTCTCTCAGTAGGTGGTGGTGCTGTGCTTTGTGTGTGTGTGTGTGTGTGTGTATATATATTGCCTCTTCAAACCTAGCGCTCAGGTTACATGAGAATCTCTTCAGGACTTCATAGGTGCTGCCTCATAGGTAGATGTTTAAGAACACCAAGATCATCCAGAATGGGCAGCTCTGAAGAACTGAATAGATCTACAGCCATCTATTAAACCATCTCTTTTGGTTTAACAGTATAGTCATGTGTTATTTCATAATTTTTATACCTTCACTGCTTTTCTAAAATGTAGAAAACATTAAAAATAAATAAACTTGGTGTGTCAGAACTTTTGACTGGTAGTGTATATATAAAAAATGTGTGTGTGCATGCATGTGTGTGTAATTTGAAGTCCATGGACCTAACATGAGGTAGAAGAGCGTGTTATTTCAGGCAGGCTTTCAGGTATGTTATAGATCCTATAAAACAATGTGGGTTCACAGAGGGCCTAATTAACTTCTTTATTTTTCCTAATGACAGTGTATCCTCAGCACTGCAGTCCCCATGCCGCTACGCCCCGTGTTTGTGTTGTTTTTTGTTTTGGTTTAGTTTCCACCTCGTCTTGTGTTTTGTGTATCACCACCATTCATTGTTTGCACCTGGGTCTCATTTCCCTCTAATATAGCTGGGTATATATATATATATATATATATATATATATATATATATATATATATATATATATATGTGTGTGTGTGTGTATTGTCCTGCTGTATTGTCGGTTATTTGTAAATTACCTATATGACTAATGTTTGTCAGTGTATTCTCTTGCTTCTTGTGTTGTTGCTATGTTTTGTATCACTATGTGTCCCAGTTATATGTCTCACGGCGACGTGTCCATGAACTGTGACAACTACAATGATTTTGGCATTGCCCTTAATAAACAATGATCAGCTCTAGGGTTCTGCCTTATCTCCACACTTGTTATGCCTGTCTGTTTCTGTTGCTTTACAGATCTTTTGTGTGTTTCAGTTGGGCCTGTACAATTCTGTGGCTTTGATGTAATCTGCTCTTAAAGTATGTTCTTGAGAAGTAAAAAAGGTAAATATAACAACGTATGCCTGCTGCTAAGTGGCCTACTGAAACATCAGCGTGCCAGATGAGAGGACACCTTAAATGAGGCTTGAAGGTCTGCTTTATTCATGACTGAGATAATTTGTCCTCTGAAATGATGGTTCATTATAGCATAATTGACACTTCTGTGGCCTACGTATGCCTTCGGTTTTTCTCACCTCCATCTTATTATTGGAAAAGACTTCAGCACTTTCTGCCTAAACTGATTTGAGTAACCAAACATCATTTTTGCCCTCTGAGTATTACAGTGGTGTGAGAAATGGGGTGGTGTGGCACTGCCTGTTCCAGATGTCAGCTGCAAACGTCTGGCTGAACGATGAATCTCTGAGCTCAGGAGAAAGTTGAGACAGCACTATTTAAACTGCTACTCCATCAGGATATTCTTTCTCCATCAAAAAATACCGAACCATCTTCTGTTCAATTTGACATCATGGTGAAACATGGTGAAACGCTTCTAACGTTGCGCAAGATCCACCAAAAATATATGAAACTCCCCGCATTCACTTCACAATTCATCCAGTCATCCGTTCATCAAATGCCATGGTGGGCTGTGAAGAAAGATCATTGTGTAGAGATCACCTAGATGGTGATGGTTTCAGCAAGAACCCACCGCCCCTCCCCGCCCCTCCCCGCCCCTCCCCACCTGTGCAACAGTAATATTCAAAACCATGATTGTCAGATCCTGCCATGAGGGTGTTTCTTGTGAGCGAGATATTTGGGAAAACTCCTCCTTTGTCATTTCAAGAGTTTTGATTTATTGACTTGTTTGTGAAGGAAAACTAAGTGCTACATCATCATGGGTGAAAGAAAAATAAACACAACACAAACAAGCACATAAATAATAACAATAGCATACTACTATCCTAACTTTGTAATGCGAAAATCAAAAGCTTATTGTTTAAAGTGAAAAAAAAAATCTCTTGGTTCGCCGGCCTCCCAGCACGAGGGACACGCCCACTCACACGCCCACCCACATTAGCCCTGCTCCTTTTCCAGTCCCCTAGTTAGCAATTTATTCCTTGCACCTGCCTCTTGTTTATTCCCCTTTATTTCCCATGCTATGTTAGCCCACGTCTGCTAGCTGCCGCCATCTTGCCACGATACTCTCCTCCATGTCTCCCCACTGCTGTCTGCTGCTGTTGTGCTAACAGTAAACACTTACAGCTGCCTCGTCAGCTTTCTTATTATTTTTTCCTGAGTTCGAGTCTGAGATGGAGAATAAAGATTCTCCAACTGTTACTCTCTCTCTCTCTCTCTCTCTCTCTCTCTCTCTTTCTCTCCCCCTTGGTGCCACCTTGTGTGTATGCTACCAAGTTTCTAAACTGTGATGAATATTAGCTTCTGCAAATAAAGCTACGCTAACATACTATTCAGAGTAATCTAGAAATTGTTGTGCATTGTTGTTTAAAATAAATAAAATAATAAAATATAGAACTCACATGTGAAAACATCAGGTGTCAAGGATTTGTTTGAATGAAATGTTATGAAATGCTAAATCTTAGTATTTAAAAAAAACCTAAAGAAGTCAAAGGTTTAAGCATTCTAAGTAGAATGAATGCATTCTCTAGAGACATTAGTCATGAACGTAGACTGTGATGTCCAGTGTTCAGTATGTAAGATTTGAAAGTCCATTTACAGCCGTTCCAAAGCCCGCGGCCCTAGCTCTAGCTGTTCAAGAATCCCTTTAAATAGGCTACTGAATAATTTTGACCAATGGCTTGCCTCCGCATCTGGCATCCTCCAATTACAGCTTTCCACACTCACTAAGTGAAGACTAAATACTACCCAGATGTAGAATGACTTAAGCCAAAATGCCAGAAAACAAAAAAAAGTAATAATAAAACTACATACCCCTAAAGGCTGTGTCAACACCCCACACACACTAGCCTACTACTTTGTTTGATTAACAAAACACACACACAATGCTACACACAGTGAATGGCTTCTGTCTGACTGGTATGAAGCCTGAGTATGTTTTATAACTGCATAGATTAACAGCATCTGGATCAGGTTCCTCCAGGATTTGTAGCATAAGCTTCATATTTTCTAGTGCCTCTGAGGCCTCTCTGCTTTGAACAGCTTTAACGTGGCTTTCAATTACTATATATTAACTTTTTCACTCCCTGCCTTCCAAAGGTCTGAGCAAGATAGGATTGCTTCCTGGAAATCCCAAGATTCTTATAAAAACTGAGCGCTTCATAAGACACTGAATGATTAAGAAATCATGTTTTATAAACCTAAATTAAATCTTCTGAGAGAAAACCGTTGCATTTAGGTTTTGTTAATTACCTCATCATAATTAGCAATGCTGTGCAGTGTGACAGTTGACTGCTATTTACATAGAGCAGGTAAGAGCTGGTAAGTCATTGCGTTTCTGATCACCCCAGGTGTAAGGCTGTAGACAGAATCGTATCGCTATCAAGCATGTATTGCTGAACAAGCTCCATATCCTGTCAAATTCGCCCTTACATGAGTCTACTCTAGGACAGCTCTTTCTGTAGGGCTTCCTGTCACCTCATAAACACTCCAACACTCAAAGTTCACGACCGACGTCGTGACTCCAGTTATCACGCTCCTGCGTCGGCCCACAGTTGTCATGCTCGTATTCGGCTACCTAAGGCGGGTCCCAACACCACTGGCTGCCTTTGGCCTCGCCTCACGCGTGTTAGCTACGACCTCAATGCGATGTGCTCAGCAGGGACAGGATGGGTACAGCTGCAAATAACGAAAACCTAAATGCCGGCATCCAACACTGCGCGGGTCTAAAGATCTCACACGGGTTGTCAGCAGAATTGAGTGGCGCATTTGAAAGCAGCACGGCACTCGACTGCTCGAGCGGCGGCGTCAGGGGCAGCGGCTGTGCAGGTGCTGGGTGGAGCCTCATTTGCATATGAAACGAATGCGGGATGAGGACGCGGGCTCGCGGGAGCCTTGCCCTTGCTGCCGGAGGGTGGTGGGAGGTGCAGAGAGCTGGAAGGGGGTGGGTGGGTGGGGTAGCGGAATGCACATGCAGGGAGACGGGGGCATTTACATTTCAGACATCTCAAAGACAGAGAGTGGGGGGGGTGGGAGAGGAAAATGTCTTCGCATTGAACCACTGGGCCTTGACAAAACACCCACAATGGGCACAACTTTGTCTTTGTGCTGTTGGCAGTGCTGACAACAGGATTTCACTGCAGCTCATCTAGTTGTCTGTCTGTCAAGGCAGACAGTGGTTAGTCCCTGTTTGAATAATAGCTGCATTATGGATCCTTGGAGAAGCCACTGAAGTCATGGAAGTCGCGTTCTGGAACATCGCCATAGTTTGTAATGCTGTAATTATTTTGTTCTGCACAACACACAAGAACCACATTACAATAAGCAAGCCAAAAAAACACGATTGATAAAAACGATGGCACGTATGTATATCTGCCTAATTGTCATGTGATACAACAACGTCTTTGTTTCTTTATCAATAAATCCTGAAAACAGAACTATATCTGAATAGGTAAAAAAAAAACATATTCTGGTATAATTTGCATTTTAAGGCATTACAATGCAGTAAGAAGGCTGGCGTGGCATAAACAGGTCCTGATGTGCATAGCATCAGTAGTGAAGGGAGAAACAGAGGGTATATATGTCTCTGAGATCCCGAGCGGCGTCTATGAATATGCAGCCGCTGGCATCATTCCCAGATCCTGGTAGGCAGAGTCATCCCAGGCCCATCAGCAGCTCTTTCAGGCACCTCTGGTTCAACAGCGAGAGGTCATCTCTGGCAGACGCTAAACGGAGTATTGAGGAAAAATGTCACGAGGCCAGTAGTAAACAAAGTCACGTGACACATGGCAGAAGACATGCCGTGCCACTCTCACTCAACCCAGGAGCAGTAATTAATTCCCACATATTGGGAATGCCATTTTGGGGGGTTGCTACATAGCTGTGAAATTCTCTGCATGTTCACCTGGCCGTGAAATATTATGTAAGGCATCCCCAGAAACGGAGAAAAGAATTGAAACACCAACGACTTCGACTGCGTGAAATGGCTAACAATGTCAGTTATGCTTGAGCAGATGTTAAGACAGCAGTGGAGGAGAAGAAGATTGTTCTCCCCCTCAGACCTATTTGAATTGCACCGTTAATGATATTGAGCTCTTTCTACCTGTAGCCACATGCAACATCTAAAACAGCATCTTCAGAATGACCACAAATCTCTTGGCGGATGGCAAGCACATATCGATTTTCATGTTATTTTTTCCCCCAGTGTATTTATGGCTCTTGTTGTCTCCCGCTAATGGCGGCAGGCTGAAGTAATGGCCGTGCGGAGCCTCTGAGGGAAACAGAGAGTGGTGAGCTGAGGGCTGAGTACGGTGGGGTGGGGGGTGGGGGGGTGTCTGAAGCTCTCCCTCTCCAAGGAAGAGGTGATGAAAACTTTTGGCTGAGTGGAATGTAAACCAGAAGGAGGAGTAATGACCCATGTAAAATGAGGCGGGTGGATAATGTACGATGGTGGCCCTGCGTCTCTCCGGTGGTTTGGTTACCCAAAGCAACAGGGGATTGTTGATATCAGAAGACAGCATGAACCTTAATAGCTGTCCCCAACTTCACACCTATAGATCCCTCTCTAGGCACATAGGAGGAGTGAGTTGTCTTTGAAAGTCTTATGGAAGTAAATTATTGACACTACAGTTATCTGGGGAGTGTGGCAAGGACTTGTGTAGTCTATTAACCTGAGTGCAGAGAACTGGCAGAGCCTGTGTTGTGGACCTCGCATGCTGGAATGCTTCCATTTGGGCCGCCAGTGCTTCACATCGCAATGAAGTGATATCCAGTGAGTGGATCAATCAGAAACCTGGAAGCAATATCTAGCTGAGAGTAAAGAAAAAAGATAAGTAACTGAGTGTGAGCACTTAGTCATGCTGGAGGAATGATACTGTGCAATTTCCCCACTGTCAGAAAATGATCTCTCACCCCAAAACTGGT
Organism: Brachyhypopomus gauderio; assembly: GCF_052324685.1. Classification (NCBI taxonomy): domain Eukaryota; kingdom Metazoa; phylum Chordata; class Actinopteri; order Gymnotiformes; family Hypopomidae; genus Brachyhypopomus; species Brachyhypopomus gauderio. Next base: position 5,101,611 of record NC_135227.1, on the reverse strand, counting down.
ATCGTATAAGTCTAGATTTGAAACATGGGCTGATGTTCCCAGACAACAGTAGCTCCATATGTTGTAGTTACCCCCAGTTTGGAGACAGGGAAGCATTATGGATCTATGCACTGGGATTCACATGACTGCTGAGAAGAAATGTGGTTGGTTTTGTCTAATTGCTTGTTTGTACATCCATGGGTAATTAATTCATTCCACATTACATAATGAAATAAGTGGTGGTGAAGAACATTTTTTTTCTTTTCAAGTATGTGAAACTTAACTCTAAAATAGGCAGCTGAATGTGGTGACATATCCGCAGAAGGAGTCATTCGGTCTTCGATGCCTTTGTGACATTTCTGTTTGTTCCATGTCTGCCGCCACTCAGATAACTGAAATTGTTCACAGTTCTATTTAAGTACAGCATGCGTGTGCTTTGTTTACCGTTGAACAAACTCCTAGAATGTCTTGCAGAATTCTGCATAATGACATTAGACAAAATGGGGTTTTTCCAAAGTGAAATTTCCAAATGAAAAGCTGCCCGCTCTTGTGTAACTTGTGAATACGTGCACTGACCCACTGGCGTATCTTTCATTAACTGATGAAAGCAGGTGTTGAACAAGAGCAAATAAGAGTCCAAACAAGAAATGTTCAACAATACTTTTGAGACCAATTAGTTAAATCAAAAGGATGCAGCCTATAATTGGACCTCACGCGGCTGCTAAAGCAACATAATTAAACTACTCAATAATGCATTGCCTATAGAACGTAGTGTCTGACTTAGCTGAAAGGTAGTCACTTTTGTGAGAGAACCCTGCAGGCAATATGCAAGCACTGTAAATCACCATAGGCTTAGGAAGTCCTGTTTTCAAGCACTAATCAGGTAATGGTTGTATCATAAAAGCTTAAAAGCATCTTAGAGTCATTATTTCCCATCTTCTTGGTAAGAACATTTTCTCTCATTGAAATAATCAGAACTGTGATTTGTAGGAGATTCAGCACAAATAAATCCACATTCAGTAAATCTGGTCTGTAGTCACAGAGCATAGATTTGGTGAACCACAAAAACACCCACAAACCCACAAATACCCCCACAAACCCATAACTACCCCCACAAACCCACTGCCACACTCCATGGCACCATTTTGAAAGTTTAATCCCCTGTTGGGCTGCAGTGTTGTTTCAGGATTCCACATCTCCCAGGATACGTCTCCTCTACCTTTGACCTTTGGTAGCATTCCGGGGAATCTGAGAGCTAGCACACCTCGGAGCGCGGCTGATATTCTGCATTAACTCCTGGGGGACGACTGGCGAACACAAAGCTAATCTTCCGAGGCAGCGATCCGCGGGGCACGCGCGCCTCTCGTGGAGCCCCTGTCTTAGCCGCCAAGGTGCAGGCTGCTTTGTGGAGCGTGTAATCCCTTCCCGAGAGCACCCTGTAGGGCAGCCGTCTGCTTCCCTCCAGGTCCGTGTTTTCCCGGGCGACATGCTTTTCCTGTCCCTCGACCACGCGCCTCTTCCGCATGCAGGAAGTTAACTGGAGTTAAATGATGCACACTGGCTCCTGCAGATTGCTGCAACTTCACAGCCTGGTCCCTCCACGCGCGAGTTTTCGCAGAGGATCGGCCCGTTAAGAGTGTAGAAAGCAGCTCCGTGACCCTGAACGGTGCACAGAATGCAATATGACTGAAATATTGCTTCACTCAGAGTCAGTCCTCCGACTTGCGTGTTGAGAGATGAGAGGCCGCGGTTCCCTGTAAAGGGACTGCCGCGTGGATGGGCTATTTTTGCTCGCTGTTCCAGTGTGATTTTCACCGTGTGCTTCTGAGCTGTGTGTAGTGAGGCGCACTCCTCTTTGGGTTGGGGGGTTATGGGGGTAGAGGCAGGTTGCAGAGTGAGAAGGAGACTACCGCAGACTACAAATGAGAAGAGTGGCCCTCTCTCTGATCCCATCTGTGGCTGACTACAAACGCTTCTCGGAAAGACGTGAGGGGAGGTACGTGTGTGAGCTCCCATCACATATGAACATTGTTTCATGTATTAGTAATAAAAAGAGTGTGATGCAATTTAAAACATCATGGCTAAAAGAAGATAATAAAAAAGTACTTTCAGACGTGCTCCTAAAAGTGGTTTGGACTCGCAGGCGCAACCTTTGTGCTTACAGTCAACATGATTAACATTCAGGTTTGATGGAGTATGCAGTGAACTACTTATTTTGATATACGTGCAAACGTTTGGCCAGTTGGTGGGTGGGAAAACTACCCAAGCTCCAAGCATGAGGCAGTGATGGGAGTGTGTGGTGATGTGGGTACTCTAGAACCATCAGGTGATCCAGATGGGAGTGTGTGGTGAGGTGGGTACTCTAGAACCATCAGGTGATCCAGATGGGAGTGTGTGGTGAGGTGGGTACTCTAGAACCATCAGGTGATCCAGATGGGAGTGTGTGGTGAGGTGGGTACTCTAGAACCATCAGGTGATCCAGATGGGAGTGTGTGGTGAGGTGGGTACTTTAGAACCATCAGGTGATCCAGATGGGAGTGTGTGGTGAGGTGGGTACTCTAGAACCATCAGGTGATCCAGATGGGAGTGTGTGGTGAGGTGGGTACTCTAGAACCATCAGGTGATCCAGATGGGAGTGTGTGGTGAGGTGGGTACTCTAGAACCATCAGGTGATCCAGGGTGCTTGGAATGGATGAGCTGTTAAGACCGAAAGTAATGGCTCAGAACTACAAAGACACCCGATGCTCTTCTGTATGCAGCAATAACCATGCGGCATCCTGATCTCTCACGGAAGACACACACAACTCTGCCAGTGCGACGAACACAATAAAGCCGAGGAAAGCAAAGGGCGTGGTGGACACTAGTACCCAACGCTGAGCCCTGCTGTTAGCTCACAGCACACGGAAACCCCAGTAGCTCTTGGGACTTTTGGGAAGACGTTATTACTGATTGACAGCATTACAGACAACAGGGGACAATTTAATTGAAGTACATTATGTTGTCAGTCTGAATGCTCATGGATGTAATAATGTACTCAGATTAAAATGATTCAAATGTGACTGAATTTGTCTAGGATGAAAGTGTCAGTTGTGAACAAAATCTTACAGGATATTGTAAGTGTGATAGTTCATAAACAATGTAACTAAAAAAAACCCTCATATGGCTGTAATGGCATATATAATTTCTCCAAGCTGTAGAATCATTTAAATTGTCTTAAAATAACCAGCTGATGAATGCCTATCGAAATCGCAACCATTGCATGTAATCATGGAATACAAAGGACCCTTGCATTCTCAGCCATGCATTAACTCCCTGGGCCAATTATCTAAATTGTTGTTGAGGGATGTTTGAGGTGATTGAGTCTGTACTCCTGGCCAATCTGTTGTAGTCTGGAGTCCTGCCGTGAGTGGTGAGCCGTCTAGTAGTGAAGCTCAGAGGAACTCACCCTGTGACGTGGGGGGGCTCGGTGGTGAGCAGAGACAGTGGTGCCTTGTCTCTCTCGATCAGCCACACCGTGTAGCGGCCCTTCTGCCTGGGGTGCAGGAAGAGTGTCACGTCGAGACCGCAGGGTCGGTGGAGGGAGCGAAGCCAGGGGCTCAGGACCCACGGTCCCGTCACCGACGAGCTGTTCACAGCCAGGAAGCGTCCTGCGAAAAGGACAGCGAGAGGAAGTGTACATATGCGGGACGTGGCGTCGATGGCGTCCCCGTGCACCGACCGTCCGCAAGGGGGACGTGGGGCAAAGCTGTGGGACGTGGACGAACGTCACACCTGGTACAGCAGCATTGGAAAAATGGATGTAGACAGATCCAACGTGATGAGTGAGGAGAAGATGACAACACTGAGAGGAAAAAAGAAATAATGAAAGAGGAGAGAAATCAAAGCTCCGTCTGCAAGCTTTGATTTATGGCCCTCTCTCAACAAAAGTACTCAGTTCCTTCAATCAGTAACTTTGTTTTTAGGAGGGCTAAGGAGGTAGAAAGACAAAAGAGTGTCCATCTTTGGAAAGGAGATGTGAAAACATCAACACTGGTGGAAAAAATATGGATACTCCATTATTATTAATCCACCTGTAGTCCACATTTTTGTTTAGTATTGGACCTGAATGAAAAATTCAAACCTTTTTTTTTTTTTGCACTTTTAGAAAAAAGTTTACCACAAGTGCAAACTAACTACACATTCAGTCATGCTTTGCATTATTTGATTTTTGATATGTGAAAATTGTTTCTTACACAGATCCAAGATAAAAATTTTAAGATAAACCCAATAGCTGTCAGCGAATGTAAGTAATGGATTGTAAGTGCTTTAGTTACTGTATTTGAGTTGTTTCTATCTTGAAAGCCACATTTTTTTTAGCAAATTACATTGTTTTGGATCAGAGACAAAGCAACTCAGTGGCAATATGGATGGAGATATTTATGAAAATGTGCCCATGAAAGCATTTTAACAGTGGTTGTTTCTGCTCAGATGTTGGAAATGAGACCTGCTGAATCTTCTTCAGGTGTCTAGTGACAAAAACGATGCCACAAAATCCATACAGCAATTTAAATGTACACCGTGGGAGTATATTTAACATGACAATCCAGGGGCCTAAAAAGAGATTAATTAAACTGCTGTTAAGAGGGTTGGTAAACTGAGACAGAGTAGTCATTTGTCTCTATATCTTCATATCTCTATGGCCCAGTAGTACCTTTTCCTACAGAAAGAAATATTTGTCTTATTGTTCTTTCCTAAAAATTCACTAATGTGTATCATAACCTACTCAAGAGTAAATTACTCACAATATATCAGTTCACACATTTCCAAAAAGATGATTTGCATCTAGAGAGATGATTGAACTTAAAATCAGCACTTTTAGAAGAGCATGTTCTCATTCCTTGGTGCTGTTACAAACTTCATCAGCTCAAGCATTGATTTGATATAAAACAATGGTTTACAAGCACAGAGCTTTGCCAAAATAAGAGTTCAATTAGTTCAAATGTGCTTGACATGAATCTTAGCAAACAAGAGTCAATTTTTTAATCCATGGCTGGTACATGCTGTCATCCAGCTGTGTCGTGGCATCACTCTAGTTGTGACAATGACTTGACTGGAAAGGAATGTCTCAGTGAGCCCTCATGACTGTGGTCACCTCCGAACCCCTCCCTTTAGTTATGCTGCATTTTTCCGATTAGCCTGCCGGAGCCACATGCTCATCACTGGCACGTGAGCTATGTACGTTTAAATCAATGGTGGTTTAAATTGATGTCCACACACTCAGTATGTATTGTCTATCTTTTTGCATGCTTCTACCCAAGACAATTGCATGCAAGCACCTAGGAGATGGTCTGGCTTGCTGGTGGATGTACTGATTGATGTGCCATTTCCGCAAGAGAATGTGCTGAGGCTAGCTCCTACCTGAGACTTAACATCTACACCGAAGGGACTGTGACTACTTGGCCGGGGAACAAAAACCTTAACTATAACTGTAGAACCACCCTGTGCACCACGGACTTGTGCTAACGGGCCGCCCAATGAAGGATGGTTTCCCTTTTGAGTCTTGGTCCTCCCGAGATTTCTTCCTAATTCCCCACCATTATAGGGAGTTTTTCCTTGCCACTGTTGCCTTTGGCTTGCTCATTAGGGATCTGGACCCATACGATTGTAAAGCTGCTTTGTGACAACATGTGTTGTAAAAAGCGCTATACAAATAAATTTGACTTTGACTATTTTTTTTACATTACTGTATATTATCAAACCATGCTAAATTGATTTGCAATGCCTCAAAGTATAAATTTTCAATGTCTAACTCGATTATTAATCATTTTTCCTATTAATAAGATAATTGGAGTAAGGGATATAAAGCATGATTTGGAAATTACAATATATTGTTATTTTGTAATTTACATAATTTCAAATACAATATATTGTAAAGCAAACACACAAAAAACCCTATAGCCTATGTGTGTTTTGTGTATTACAGGAACCCTATATGTGGGTTACAGGAACCCTATACGTGTGTTACAGGAACAATTTATGTATGTTACATGAACCCTATTTGTGTGTTACAGGAACCCTCTATGTGTGTTACAGGAACCCTATATGTGTGTTACAGGAATCCTATTTGCGTGTTACAGGAACCCTATATGTGTGTTACAGGAACCCTATTTGTGTGAAATCCACAGAAAACCCTGAAATGTTTACATTTGGAAATATTAAGCACCCTTGTCATTACTTCAAGAAATGGGTAGTCAGGCTAGAAAAAAATAAAAGAGGAACACAACACGGCCTGTTCCTGTAGGCCGTTTGTTGCTCGTGTAATTAGCTCCACAGTAAAAGCCAGAATAAGGTTTAACACGGTTAAAAAAATTTTAAAGACCAAAGCCGCCAACACCACCTTTCAAAATCCTGCAATGTATGAGTCATGGAATAGAGATAATCACTGATTTAAAAGGGCAGCAATTCATAAACTGGCTTTTATTTTAGTAATGCAAAACAGCAGCGGAAAAGCCAGTAAACTATTTCATTAATGATTCAGTTGTGTGGTGTGGGGAGTATCCTGCTGAAATGGCCATTAAACTGTTTCGTAAAGGATTCGGCAGTGTGGTGTGGAGAGGTCTTCCACTCCAATGTAGCAATATTGATTAATTATGAATAATTATAAAGGGCAACACCTCAACTCTCAGGCACATATGTTTTGATAACAGGAAGAGGTGAAATGATATATCAGTCTCATTACCTGTGGGTAAAGTTCATGGTCTGCACAGTGACCTAATAACATTGGATAAAATATACTGGCCACAGTGATGTTTCGTGAACAAATGCACATTTTATTGATTAATGGATATCGACAAGATAATGGCTTGTCTATCTATGCTGAAGTTGATAAAAGTTAGGTCTGAAATGCAAGCAAAGGACTGGCTAAAATCTACGTATCTTTCTACTCTGGTCGAATAGCTAATCCTATGGTGAGGATAAAAATTAGAGCAGTGAACATCAAAGTGGCATTTACACACTTAAAGACACTCCAGATGATATCCTGGAGTATAATTTTGTTGGCTTCACCAAAATTATACATTGGACGTAGAAACATGTGCTTTATATGGAATAGCCCACATATCCAGATGTCACCTAAATAAACCAGACATTTAACCAGATATTCAGTTCTGTGAGTTCTGTGATTATCACGTAGTTCATTGAGCACTCTAGTTTTTGTCCTACCTTGATAATTAGACATAATTAGGGAATATTTGTGTGTCCGAACATCGGAGTCACTTGCTGTCTTCAGACGCCGACTGAAGACCCAACTCTTTCAAGTGCACTTTACGTAATTTATGCTTTGCCTATTGTGCTTTACTGTCTCTTTCCTCAGGTGTTTGTTACAGGTATTGCTTACTGTCTTTTTCTCAGGTATTGTGCATAATTGGGTTATAGGAATTGCTTACTGTCTTTTTCCTCAGGTGATGTGTATATTCAGGTATAATAATGACTTGGCTTAATTGTTAGGTATCATATGACTTTCGTCTAGTGGTTTTTCCAGCTTAGAGTACCTTGTGTTCAGGACTATCTATACTACCTTGGAGATTCCAAGCAACTACATAGCACTTTGTAAGTCGCTCTGGATAAGAGCGTCTGCTAAATGCCATAAATGTAAATGTAAATGTATTTGGCAAAAAAATTTTTTAAAAGGAAATAAGTCAGGTTGTCAGTAAAATGTCTAAGATGTAATGTTGTCAGTAAAGACAGAACTGTGACGCCGGGTGCGAGGCGAAGGACGAGACACAGATCCTTGCGTTACGCAGACGTCACGTTTATTGTTTACACTTATTGCGCAAGACAGCGCACGTAAAACAGAACACTTCACACTGACACGTGTAGACTTTGACAACGGCGAGCACACGACACTGCACGAACGCACATTAAGTAGACAAACCACACACGCCCCACGTGACGACGATACAAGCCACAGGTGCGACGACTAATCACGAGACATAACCACACCCACACAGTTCCATAGACGCAGACGAGTACACGTGGACAACGTAAACACACACCCAAAGGGGAGGGGCCGGGGTCCTCACCGTGACAAGAACAAAGTAATATTACGAAGTCCCGTGGTCAGAGGTGAACTGCAGTATAGCAAGTATGTTACTGCTCCAAGCATGAGATTTAAAATATGTGTATTTTGTGTTACAAGTGTTCTTGTAATTCTGAGCATGAAAGGCAGTCGATCCATGAGTGCTACGGTAACAACCAATCTGGTACATTACATTTTTTTAAAAACACTTAACACCCATTAATCAGTGTGTCTTGGATACATATAATGCTGCGTTGTTTGCTGTGTGTGTGTTTGCCCTTGTTTAAGCATAGAAACAACAGAACTAACCCTACAAATGAACAAGGGAGGCAAGATAACTTTAGCCCCAACACATTAGAGCAAACTATTAGACTTAATTAGACAATTATTAGATTAGACAAACTATAAACTAAAAATAATTACTTAATTCTTGTATTTCCCTTACTGTTGATGTCTACACGGACATTTCTTTTTGGATTAGAACTAACTTTTTCTAATTGCTAGGTTTCAATAGTTTTAAGTATTGATCTGAGGGCTTTGCGAGAAGGCAGGGACTAGCTGTCATGCCTATGAATATTCAAAGTTAAGGCATTTCCCTCCAGTCCGAAAAAAAAGGAATGAAAAACCTAAAACACAGAAGCATGGCACGGATAGAAAAAGCCAACAAACACTGAAAAGTCTATAGTTGTCCTGTGGGTGTATCATTTAGGAATAAAGAAGAATTGGTCCGTCAGGACACTGTCACGGTTAGCCCTGCCCCCATGACCCTGAATATGGAATGCTATTTAATTAATCTCGTTCTTCTCAACATCTGCGTCCGCCTCCTCACTCCCGGTGCCTGCGGCGTTACAGATACATTAGTTAAGGCATTTCAGTGGTATTCACTCTTCCAAAGCCATCTATGACTTAACAGGCTTCCTTGACTCACCATACTGGAGCTGAGGTATCAGCATATTAATAACAATAACCAAATACATATACATCATGCTAATAGGAATAACAGAGATGTGACAATAGTCCCATAGGTGAATAACATGGCAAAACAGTGGAAATATGATCAATGGTATATATGCATCAACATGGAACACACTGTTTGTATAACATTTCAAAAGTAATGATAAAGGAATTAATCTTGTTCATGTTCATGCACCAGTTCTGATAGCACAGTGTGTGATTAGCACAGTGTATGATTAGCTAGTTACGTTCCAAACTCTGAATACCGCCGGGCACCATGATCTGATGTTCCTATAGATTCTTTATAAACAAGAGCCCCTCTCTCCTGGTGGAAGCCATAATTACTCATACCAAGGCCATGGTGAGTCTAATGAGAAGTGTTTCCTCAGTCCTGTCAGACAAGTGTGTGGATTTGGAAGTGATCCCAGGTCATCTAAGTGGGGTTTACTAGGGTCAGTCAAAGGTGAAACTGCAAGAGTGTGAAAAGTCTTTCTCCACTACATCATGCATCAAATCCAATTTCTGGACCTCAATTTAGTGACCACTGGTCATAAAACATAGAGATTATATCTGATTGGCTACGTTGCTATACACCTGAGTTTGAGGTTAGACTGGAATGGACACTGTAGTACCTAACACTCAAGGACTGAGATTTGAACAGGTGTAACAAATGCTTTATGGCATAGGATGTTTGGACAATTAGAACATGCATATCGTCCTCATAATGTGGAAGACGTTCCACTCATGTTGATATTTAATGTCTACGAAAAAGAAAACCACCACATGAAATATATATCTAGGCACTATGGTCTGTTGTTTCTGCAGACCAACAGTTTATTCAAGGGGTTTGCATAATGCTATGTTGCTTCCAATTAATTTTCTGCTGTTCTAACATTTATTTAAGAAAAGAGACATGTCTACTGAGGCATAAAGGACTTCCCTGTTTATCTTTCCAACAGGTATGATGGCATGTCATTAGTATGTGTTGTCCTGGGTTGCAGTGACTAAAATGACACAGGATTATCAGTTATTCCATCTCAGTCATTCAATTTCTCTTCCATGTCAAGAGCAATATACCTCTAAAGTTTGCAGGTTTGGTGAAAAACATTGATATCTTCACCAAACCGATAACTGACCAAGCAGCAAAGCAAACAAACGGTTTTAAAATGACAATACAATGTGCAGTTTTCATGCAACTCTATCACATGCCTTTTTGTGGTGGGCAGTTAACCAGTGCACAGTCAGCACAAGTGCTCTCTCTGTTCCTTCTTCTAGTTTCATAACAGTGCTTACCCACACAATCTTCTGCTCAGCATGGTTACTTTTAAATGATCCTCTCTTCTTTGGCATCTTAATAAATACCAAAACAGGACTGCACTGTTGCCGATGTTCATTCTCTCTTCAGGTCTGTCTCGAATCTTCAAACTATCATAGCATGTTGCTACAGTGGTTTTTAATGGAGTCAGCAAGACCACCAAACTACAATGCTGACAGTTTTTTGCTTGGCTCAAAACCAATTATTTTTAGTTCACACTGAGGTGGATGAATCTTAAGGATGACACATCCTCTCTGTGTCCAGTATGTACCTATCCGCATATCACTGGTTACGAGGAAAAATATAATTTTCTTTCATTCTTTTATAAAATATTTAAAAATAGTCATCATCATCATCATCATCATCATCATCATCATCTATATATATATATATATATATATATATATATATATATATATATATATATATATATATATATATATATATATATATTGCTATTGCTAATAATGTTCCATACGAGGGCGTACCGGCGTGGTTACATTAGTCTGCAGTCCCCTGGCTCCTGTGCTCAACCGGGTCCTTGCTACCTGATTGCTTGATTTCTTTCATGGTGCCTTTTTGTTCTGCTTCCTGTTTTTGTCTCTAGGTTCTGCTGCCTCACACGGGGCACCTTTGATCTCCGGTGTGTAGTGCGGCGCCCCGAACAGACGGGCACGTGCAGGAGAACAAAGCTCGGTGCGGGAGCCGTGGCAACAACGAGTGAGAAGACGCACTCCACTCCACAACACAGATTAAAAAGTCATGTAGCGTCAGTGCTGACAACTAATGGCAACGCCCATGGGACCGCAACAGGACGGCCGGGGAGGCCGGGAAGGCCCCTGTCCTGATTCCTCATGTACCAGAAGGAATCCAGGCACTCCGTCTTCCTGGGGGACCGTGTCGGAGGCAATTATTCAGTGATGAACATGACAGTGGGGATTTTCAGCACCCATGTAGATATGCTGCTAGCATCATTGTATCATCCGTGAAAAATTGGTTGGAAATTCAGAGGAAAAACTGAGATTCGCATGACTTCTCATCAAAGACTAATGACAACTTTTTGGGAATTTGTCATTAAAACATTTAGTCTTTGAGGACTAAACCATGCTGATTCTAAAGGAGGACCTAAATACTTTTTAAGTAATGAATCACTCGAAGCGCTCTTTTAATAAGGGGGACAAAAGAATAGATTTTTAAAGCAATCAGGACTCCATGTTTCATCCAGAGTATAAAGACCATTTCCTGTCCCTGGTGCATGCAGAAATCATGCACCGCTGATTACAGTAAGAGACTCCTCATAAATGCTGGAATAATTACTCAGGAGACACATCTCACCAACACCAAATATTTATTAAAAATATCTTTATGCTATTAGTAACTTAAAAATCTTCTGTTCAGTTGTTCATTAGCTTTATTCCCAAATGTCTAAAGCAGACAGACAACTGCATACACTGATGCTAATATGACCAACAGAGTATTTAGCACCTGCTAAAATAGACATAAGGCTTGAAGTAAATTAAAGTCATGTGTTCTGCCAACTTTTGCTTCTTCAAGTCCACAGATTCCAGTCATAAATCACTATTACATCATATATTACATCGATATATTACTGTATATCACTCCCAGGCTACCATCAAGGTTTGTGTTAAAAGTGTGTATATGCAATATAAATACATTTAGACTACATTTGCAGTCATGATACGGCTGCGTTAATTAACACAATGAGTGCAGACTGTGTTCTTCTACCCTTCAGAGATTCATCTAGCCTTGAAAACATATATTTTAACACCACCATATAGTCATTTGCCTGGCTTATTCCCTTAATACCTATATGCCTCATGATAATAGCTTTCACTTCCTGCATGTGCCTCTTTGTTTCAACACTTTGTTATTCATTCTGCAAAATTATGATAATTGCTCAAATTACCTTGTTAAAGGTTATTTCATAGAGACACTAATAATATTACATCCAGCGTATATGGCAAACTGACTGTTGTGCTGCTAACTGGTTTAGAGCTGAACTCTGCAACTCTATCAGATCAGCCCCCAGTTAGGCACGAGGCTGATGGGAGGGGAAGAGAGGCATCATGGGAAAATAATCTGTTCGAATGCAGAGGGAGAACGATCGCTGTGTTTTATTAAAGTGACAAATGGCCAGTTTATAATCTCTCTGCCTGGACATGTTTTCGCAGGACGTCTCAGCAGCCAGACTGAGGGAGGGTAGTGTGTGTGTGTGTGTGTGTGTGTGTGTGTGTGTGTGTGTGTGTGTGTGTGTGTGTGTGTGTGGGGTGGAAGGGGTGGGGGGATTGGCATCTCTTCACACATGTAACACAAGCAGCAGGGGTGAGGGCATCACTACAAGAACATCTTTAAAGGTTTCCTAAGAGGTGGACGAGCTGCTGGTAATGGCCGCAGGCTGTCGGAGGTTGAGTGATTTAGAGGTGTTTTTTATTGGCAGCCCTGATGGAAGGAGTGGCCCCAACTCCTAATGTGATCAACAGCGCTCTGGCATGTCTCAGTGCACGAAAGAGCACACATGTAGTCCATATTATAACTATATATCACCTCCAGTTCAAATCGTAGGGCCGGAGAAAAACTCATTTCAGTGCATATTATTTTTTCTCCTTCTGAGCAGTAGGCAAAAAGAAATCAATAGGCAATACGCCACCTCATTTATGGTATAGTGTGATTACACAATGATGGAGCTTTCAGGCTGAGGTCAAAATTCTCAATTTCTCTATTGATCCACTTCTCAAAATGGAGAACAACTCCCTTATTTTAAACAAGAGACACGAAGTGATAAATCCACTATAATAGTTTTTTTTTTCCATCTTTCTCCTTGTCTTTTTTTGTAATGCTTCATTGCTTCGCCCACACAGGCTTGGGTGTCTGACTGGTCAGTCTGAATTATGGAGGTGAGCATAGACAAAAGAAACATAAAGTTGTATAGTTAAAAAAATAAAGACAGTTTCCACTTGTGAAATGAACTTTACCTTCATAAAAGAGTCTATTCATATTCGTGAAATTTGTGGACATGATTATATATTTCAGCACATATGTGTATTTGAGAATGTTGCACAATTGTCTAGATCATAAAAGGCAAAATGAAAAGAAACAAGTGACGCAAACAAGCTTTTATGATTGAAAAGTGGGAGTCACAGGTGAGGCAACTCTACAAACACACATCAAATTAGCAGGTGATTGCTCTGTACTTTAGACAAAAAATTTATGACTGAATCCATAAATAAATGAGGTCCCCTCAAGCACTAACACCCTTCGGCCTCGAGCTATTGTTTGACCGTGATAGATATGTGGCCAGATAAAACTCCAGTTGAGGGTTTTTATCACACCATTGAACCAGGAAGGTGTAAAGGATTCGAGACTGGCAAATATTGTTCCTTTGAGAGCTCCCCAGAGTCTCCACAGCCCTATAAGCGGTTTCCTTCAGAGTAGACATATTACCTGATTAGGCAACGTTAAAGGAAGTTAATAACTCTATTATGGATAAGAGGGCACCATTTTTTTTCTCTCTGTGTTGCTAGAAATGAGTTTTCTCCAGGGGCCGCATGACAAAGGGGGAGGTGGGAGGAGATGGAGGAAGGTGGAGGTGATTCATGGTGGAGGGTTATCGGAGTTACCGTAGCTTTGTTCTCCCACCAATCAGGAACCAAGCCAGCTCCATATTAATTGGACACATGTAATGTGTGCCATTTTAGTTGGTCTACCACAAACACATACACTCGTAACAATAACAGGGTAAAGATTTGCTTTAGGTGAAAGATTGTCCGCTGTTGAAAGGTGATGAGCAGAAACATTAGTTTGGTCTTTTATTAACATGGTTAGGAAATAATAATAAATACACATTTAGTAGGCTAACATGCACACCGTTTCCAGCACGCAAAGTGTTCAGAGCTCACCAGTGGCTTCACGCACAGCAAATCTGTTTTTCTTCGTTCTTTACCTCAAGCAGATTCAGACAGGCCCTGAGCCGCATGTGTTTGTCTGCGTTGCACTCGAAGGTCTTTCTGGTTTTCATCACAGCAGAATTCACCTCTCACCTCGGTCACTTCTGACAAGTGAAGTGTCCTTCGGTGTGGTCCGGTACCGGTGCCTCGTCGGGGTAAATCCTCAGTCCCGCACCTACTAATCACAATGCCCGCAACCTTGTTTTCCTCTGAATGGCTGCAGTGTTGTGCATTCAGCAGTGCGCACGTGCAGTGAGCACACGAGGGCACGCACGTATCACGCAACACGTGAATGCGACGTGTGTCCAGGCGCGGGTATAAGAGTCCCTCAGAGTAGGACCGTCAGCGTCCAGTGCAGCAAGCTGTGGGTTCGTGACTTCCAGGGGAGAGATGGAGTGGTTCTGCTTCTGCAGATGAGGAGAGCAGCAGGAGTCCTCCGAGCTCTGGGGGGAGGTGGGGGGAGGCGGGGGGAGGCGCAGGCCAGACGCCCGAGCCCGAGCGGACCGGCATTCCGCTGCAGCGCCCTTGAAGTATGAGCCTCCGCTGCTTGCAGACCATTAGCGCCACACGCACTCATGCTCAACAGTTCTGACTGTTTATTATCACATAGCAGTGTCACTTTGAGAGCTATGCGAGTCTGGCACACGGCTCCGACACACACGCACACTGTGTGAGCTGTGTGAGTCCGACACACACACACACACACACAAACACACACACACACACGCACACACAAGCACAAGTTTAAGCAGTGCCCAGCAGATGTACACCAGCAAGCTCCAATATTCTAATAAATGATGAGATTAATTAGGGCTGTGTTTATTCCTCCCCCATCCTCATCTCTCAGCTCTAGTTCCCTCCTGAGAGGCTCTTGCAGATGCCGTATCCCGAGTGCTGGAGTTAATTTACTTAGCCAGCTGATGAAGCCTGAGCATTAATTACTCGCGAGCATGGTGAGCGCATGAGGAGGGGGCGGGGCTCTGCGGCTCACCTCGGGAAGGGGGCGGAGCCAAGAGTGTGGGAGAGGGTGTGCGTTGGGAGCATCACAGGACACAAGCTTCCGCTCCATTATTCACAGCCTCTCTTCACTGTCACTCTTCATCGCTTCATCACCAGTTAGAATAGCTAGTTCAGGCCTCAGACCTGGCAGGTGTAGTAATAGAGTACTATCAACAGAGCACCCCCCCCCCCCCCCCCCCCCCCCACACACACACACACACACAGGCTCTATTTCATCCCCCTCAACTCATTCTCATAAGTGATGGGAAATAGTTGATTTAAAGTATTTACTGTTGTATAACCTCTTGAGAAACTATATGTACTAGAGCCTTGGGAAGGCGATAAGAGCTGGAGTCATATACTTGCGAATAAGAAATACTAAAGGATATATTAGCACAAAAAAATAATAAAATAATAGTAATCCAAAGTAGAAATCAGAGTTATAGACCAGCAGAAAAGGAATGACGATGCAAGGACTAACAGATCACGATGGCAGGAGGAAAACAGTCCAGAAACAGGAAGACATGGAAAAAACATTCAACAACCTGAAGGGAAGACAGAGAAGTGTCCTTGGGAGAGTAGCTAGTGCGGTACACACCCCAAAATTGTAAGCATACTTATAACTAACTATTATATAGTTAGACAGTAATGAACAACAGGTGACATTAAAAGTCAGGGAGTGCAGACCGGAATGGAGTGCACTGATTGGCTCGCGTTTCCTCTGTGCTTGGCTTAGGATTCTGGGAGATGTTGTTGTGGTTTGCTGCTGCTGAGCAAGGCTGGTCACATGACAGGAGGGGGGGGGGGGGATTACGCCTGCTCCCGTCAGTTTAGGGCACTTTCCTCCACCATGCCACTCTTACAAATAAGAGAAATCTCAGACGTCTTGAGGCATGCAAAATGCCTGGAGGAAAGGCTTCCACTGTCCTGCCGCTCCTAGAATGCTGGGCACCTAGACGGCTCACGGCTCCAGAGCGGCAGGCGGAGGGATCCAATTTAGACGGACTCACACGCCTTCCTCTTCTCTTTCATCTGCCTTCTACTGATCTTCCACAAGCTAACATCAAAATAAACAGGATTGCAGCCACGTACATCTTCTGCCCTTTTGAGGCAACCATACAGCTCGGGCGAAAGGTACTGGCAACACGTAAAAACAGCAGCAAAGAAATATCACGCTATGCAAAGCAGCTCTGCTGGAAAAGCTCAGGCAAATACTGCCGAGAGTGATTGGATTTCCTACACAGCCTCAAGAGTTCCCAGTGAAAAATGTCTCATCTGAGTCATTTCTCAGCAAATGAAAAGAGATGATCATTTATTTGAATTACTGTCGGACGGACTGATTCAAAAGAGGAGGAGCAGACTGGGACCTGAGGAAGAACTCACCACAGCCAACCCACATTAGCCCAGGAGAGAGAGAGAGAGAGAGAGAGAGAGAGAGAGAGAGAGAGAGAGAGAGAGAGAGATATCTGCTGAGATCTGACCTACTTATGAACACTGAGTTTTAGACATGATTGGATGATTAATTGTTAATTCCAATAACATAAAAGTGACATTGCAAGTGACCTGTGTGGTGGGCAATCCAACAAAAATTACTTTTTTAGATTAACTTTATTAAGGTAGCAGAGCATACTTGATTCATTAAGATAAAAACATATTTTACAGTTAATCAATTCATTTTTTCCTCCCACCATTGATCTCATCCATCCATCTAGTATTTTTAAAACCTAGTTTTAAAAATTAAGGGTTTTTTTTAGTAAAGTAAGAGTAAAAAATATCAGTGGCAGCAGAAGTTCTCAACTTCTACACAGAGACCACAGATGATAATGCGAAAAGCAAGAACAGAGAAACAGAGATTATTCCGGAAAGTAGCGACAGTGCCACAGCTAGCTGAAGAGCATTTCATCTCCCGTAATATGGCCTCACTTCCCTGTACTGCTTAAGCACACTGTAGAATGTGATCATTAGCTGATGAACTAGATAAAGTGTGAGTTATCTAGCCGTCAAGTTAGAATCTCTCGCCTCAGGGTGTGTCCAACTCAAATGCTTTTGGGTCCTCTAAGAGCTCCAGTGGCGATTTCCCACAATACAGTTAGCCAGGTACGAAGCCGGCCATGTGGAGTATGCTTACATCTTCTACCCATAAGGCTGTGTAGTGTCATACTTCTCTTCATGGAGACAGAAGTCAGGTAAAGTCACTTGCCATCAACTAGCTACATCACATCAGCAACCACTCTGGATAAAGCAGCAGTTGATCATCATTAATAGGGGCTTAACTGAGCATGGCTCCGAATATCATCGATCGTATTTGGTTTGGATAATTCACTTGAAATATTTCCTTCGGCAACGTCACCTGAATTACTTTTTAAACACATGAACGCAACTTTATCTTGTTGAACTTCTGAACTTCTTGTAGTAATTTATGTGCCTTTGCTAGTTGGGTAGCAGACAAGCCTGTCATGCTTTTGCATAGATATTGTATCATATTTCTTTCTGTCTTTCTCACTCCCATCTTCTCTCAGACTGGATCTGTGTCATTGCCGAACCCGGTTCTTATTGTCTGCACTCCGTAGCCCATTCAATATTCCTGTCATTACCACCATATCACACGCATCATATATTGCTGCTCTTGGAACCTCAGCCACGCCCCCCTCCTCTGTCTCTGTGTACTATGGCTCTTGCTGTGACTGGGCCCTTTGAAGAGGCTTGAGAAACAGCCTTCACTGATATCTCCCCGATTTCTTTCATCTGGCATCGAGAGCAGCACTCGGTGCCAGCAGCTCGCCCTATATTATTTCAAAGTCTGAAGCAACACATTTATAAGATGCAGAATAAAGGAGCCTGGAGTTAGAATTCCTCACACAGGAAACACGCGTGTGGCGTCAGTCCGCTGCACAATCACTAATCAACCACAGGGTGCAACGTGAAATTAAACAAACTAAATGACCTATTAAAAGAGACAGCAGTCAAATCTGGACAGAATCAGCAGGTCTGGAGCCTGAATGAGATTTGATCTGAGAGCTCACGTCATCGCTATATCTTCCAGAATTATTGGCACTTAGTGATAAATGATGATAAAATGGGCATGGAAGCTGAATGTTATTTATCACCCAAATGTAATTTATTTATCTTGGGGAAATGTTTTTCTCAGAAATGTCATAATAATCCTATAGATTATACAATGAGCATGAGTGCTGGCAACACATAACATGACCTACGACCTTAGATCAACACCTAGTGTCATGGTCATCACACCATTCCAGAGGAAGATTAAATCCAGAAAGAGACCTGAACATTCAGATTCCCCATTCAGATATCCTGTATTCTCTCGCCTGATTCCCAACATATGCGCTTGTCACCTTATACAAGCTCAAGGGTGATACACAATTTTCTATTTATTTACTTATTTTCTTGAAATGCTAACGTTTTTGTACGTTTAATAAGAATCTCATTTTTACAGTTTGCTAGCAAACTCGCTGTAGACACTCTCCCTTATGCAGCCACTTGTCGACATCACCGTGTGCTCCCAGGGGCTGATGGGATATGGTCATTCACACAGTGTCTGCAACAAAGGCTGCTTTGAGCTGGGCTCTCCAAGGCTCGATAAACTCCGTTATTATTATTATTCCTTTACTGTAACATGTGCCATTGAAATACCTTTCATTTAATATCATGTGCTTTGGAGAAGCTCTTCATAAGACCAATGTCTTTTCACATTGATTCATTTTTACTATTAATTAATAATTATGAGTAGTGAATAAATTAATAATAATTATAACTTAAATTAAGTTACATTTGTACAGAACCATCAATAAACTCTCAATAGATTCACATCAATGAATCAGATGAGAATTTGAATACAATCACAGTCAGTACTTGAAGTGGAGCAGTTCAATGGTCAAACACCAGCAATCAGACCTCAGACCAGTGCAACTAAACTTAATTTCTACGCAAAGCCTAAGCCCAACCTTAAACTCTACCTAAAACCGAATTATAACCCTATCCCTGGTCCTAGTACTGACCCCCTGACCCCAGCCGAAATCCAGTTAAAACCAAGTTACAGAATCTCAAGTTGTCAATCTCAAGTGTATAGCAGCTTGTTGAGTATACTAAAGTGGCATTTATTACACCTGTTACCTGTTTAGTGACATCTCATGTTATCCTGTACATAGGCCTATATGAATTTACATAAAAAATATAGTTGAAAAACAACTGAATTCATCCGTTTGTAATCAAGCCTTATTTAGTTAATTAAATGTGTCTTGATTAATCTGCTGGATGTAGATACTTCACCACTTCTACATCAATTTGTTACTGAGAGTCGTTGATGCTGTTGTTTATTTAATCTAAGACTGACGACTCAAAATGGTTTTACTCCTTTTATCCCACATCACTGAACAAACCAAAAAATACTCCCACACAACTGCACACACACAAAGCAGCAGTAACATCATCCAGTGTGAGAAGTAGAGTGTTAAATAAATGGTTAAATAAAGTTTTAAGATGTCTTTAGAAGACAGAAAGTGCAGACCAAAGTTGAATAGAAAAGAACTCTATGGACTGGGGCTATGACACTTCCCCCCAAGCAATGACTAGTCTAAATTCTCAGAAATGTCTCCAGTGAGCAGGAGGGAAAGGGTGAAGAGCCCTAGCTAAATAGAGCGAAGCTTGGCCGTGTAGGGCTTTGGTGTGTAGCAGGAGGACTTTAAACTGGATGTGCAGGGAGAAGAGGAATCTGTGTCTAGAGGCCTGAGCTGATATGAGTAGGGAGATTTGTAGGCTGTGTCTAGAGGACTCTTATGAGTAGTGTTTTTTAGAGAAATATGGAGCAGTTGGGTTTTTAAATACATTAGAGCTGATGCATGTTTTGTTAGTAAAGCCAGTAATGAGAGTGCTGCACTAGTCAAGATGGGAAGATATGAAGTCCTTCACGTTACGAACCCTGATCTGATTCTGCCTGAACACCAGCTCAACAAGTGCTGTGCTGCTGTGTGCCGCATTGCCCTTTTGTTTATTTCCGTCAGTTAGTCCATACTTACAGTAAAATTACACTCTAAATTAGGTTCTGAAAAATGAACAGCTACATTTCCCATGAGATCATTTATAGGTGTGCTGCTGACAAAAAAAACGTTCACAAAGTCATCTGGTTAAAATGTTAACTGGCAGAGGGTCTGCAATCTGTTCAGCGAGCTCCGTTACGATAGATGCTCAAGAACCGGTAGATGCTGTTCCTGGATCAGCTATTCAGTTACCCTTCCGAAGGAAATGAGGCAAAAGAATCTCGAGCCTTGGGAGATCCACACAGCGTGAGGTATGCGCCCCTCACAAAGGAACTTAAGCAGCGGAACCCAGATCTGCTTAACTCCCGCTCAGCTGCGGCTGCTGTGTGTGGGGTCACGGAGGGGGGGCGCAAGTATGTAACTGCAGCCTGAGCTCCGATTCTTCTGTGTAGCTCACACCCCGCCTGCCACCAAAGCTTTTCCGTAAGCGGATCTCCCGATGACAGAGACGGGGCGCGTGCGCCACCTTTGAAGTGCAAAACCGGGAGGAAGCAGGTAGCCCGATCTCGCCTGCTCCATTTATTGGGCTTAGCGGCACACGTGCGATGGGAGGGAGTCTCTCCGCGTGAAGCTTTTGCTGAAAGCTTCGCAGTTTGACAGTGGACAGCAAACGGGTGATAAATAAACAGGCAATTCGGTTTAGATGCTGTAAGTGAAGTGGTCACGTTGTCGTCCGGGTTACACTCGTCACGTTTAGCTCCCTCATCTCACAGCGCCTGAGGTAGAGTCGGCTTAAACTGTCCAGAACCCACACCCAGGCCGTGCCAGATGGAAGATACAAACTCCTGTCTCACTTGAACTGTAGCTCAATGTGGAGGCTGGATATGTACACAAGTCATGATCACTTCAGCGGGACAAGGTCAGAATGAAGACGAGAGACGTTTGGACGCTGCTGTCTGCTAAACCGAAGCCTGGTGGGACATTCCCAGTGTCCCTGTCCCGACACCAGGTAGAAATGTCTTAACATAACATTCAATTTTTTTTTCTTTTTAAAAAAAATGCTTCCCTATGAGATTTAAAGCAGTTTATATGATTTGATATATATAATATGATATGTGATATATGATAACATTTTCACAAGTGTATGTCGTTTGTTCCTTTTTGCTATAAGTAGACACTAGAAGCTGAAGACTTGGATTCTACCATGTTCTCTAAAGGCAAAGTGCCATTCCAGTTTTGCCAATGAACCAATGTACCTAAGGTATACTGTAAAGACATTCAATTTTCATGTCCATTCTCAAACATTGACCCAAACCTCAGTAGTTGCCCAAGATGGTAGTCATACTCATTTGCAAGTAACGAACAAGTCTGGCATAAAGAGATAAATCATGGAAGATATAAATACTATAGACTACAACCACTTTTACTCATGAGTTCTGAATGATTTTAACAGCTCGGTTTGCGTGTGGAAAAACAGCAGGGATGTCCTAACCAGCATCTTCCTTTATTTTCTTTCTTTCTGTAGCAAAACACCACAACAGTGTGCAAATACTACACGTCTTCTCGGGCTCACATGTCAGGAATGTTTCTCGCAGCGTCATCTGGCTTCTGTCAGACAAGAGAAGCCGCAGTCAGAGCTGAATGTGACGAGCCACTTCCCTTGGCTGCTTCTCTCTCTGTGATCCTCGCTGCTCCCTGCGTGCCGCTTCGCTCTGTGCCCACTGTCTTGACTCAGAGTTGTTGTGGCAGCCGCCGTGGACTTCAGGGCTGGGAGTCAGTTAGGGGAGTGCAGGGGAGTGTGGCAAGGACTCCCACAATGCCATGCGCCTCATTTATTGAAAAATTACATCTTTGTAAATAGGTGTTAAATGGTAGATTTGTGTGTGTGTGTGTGTGTGTGTTTGGTTCTTTATCTTTTCATTTATTTGTGATAAAGTTGTGTTACTATCTTTTCTTCACTAGTTCCCTTTTGCTTTTTGTTTTGTGCTAGTCTTTGTTAAGACTGCACCACTTGAATAAAACGCATTTTCTTTTGGAGAAATGGTGCTTTCCGGTTCGTCCTCCATGGTGGAGCTGGACCGCTAGACTGGGCCACTGCTCTCTGCTTCCATGAAACGTCACTGCGGTGCCCGCTGGGCCGCACACCTCTTCAAGGAGGAGAGGGTTCAGATGATCACTGGAGATGACGTTCACAAGCAGCCTTGGTTGGTTATTCATGTCTGTGCAGTGTGTTGTAGCAGAGATGAATTACTGAAGGACTTAGTAATTTATTACCTACCTTAGGTTTGCATTCAACATTCAGGCAGAGCAATGAATAATCAACCTGAGATGTTACGCAACAGTGCAGAATTGAGAATTAGTTGTGTGATTCCATCAGGGGCAGAGACAGACTTAATGTTTACTTGCAGTCTGGTGGATTTAAAACGTTGCATTATTCTGGGGTTGAGAACAGTCACAAGCTGCAGAAGGGGCACTAGACCGTCATCTATGGCCTTGTGACTATAACCTAAATGCTTATGAGATTTTGCACTGGTAAGATTTAAGAGGCCACTAATTAAATAAATAAATTGTTTAGGTATGCATAGTCAACCATAGAGACCATGCAGCTATAGTTCAGGGTGGAAATATGAACTGATATAACGAGTAAACAATGTGGCTATTGTTTTATAGGTTTAAAACTATTGTATGTTTTTGTTATATGTATCTATAGTGGTTAAGAGCTGTAGCTCAGTTGTATAATCTCTCAGCATGATTTGCCTCTATTATAATTATGAGCTACTTGTTTTAAATCTACTCTTTTTCTAAACTAAAAAATATTTTTTAAGTTGGTCTTGACAAACTTGCTTGGTTCTTGCAGAGTTCTTGGACTTGGTTTGTTACTACAAGGATCTGAAAGCAGACGATCCTACTGTCAACCCTACTAGCATCTCAACTTCAACGTTGGTAAATAAGAACTTTTTTTACTTGTAATCAAGCAAAAATTGCACAAAATAGAGAGTATTTTTTGCAGGTGTATGTGTGTGTGTGTGTGTGTGCACGCGCGCATGCATGTGCCTAAAGTGCCTAAAGATGTGTAATGTGTAAAGGTCCATGCTCATTAGGAACTGTTCTAGATTCTGTTATTCTGCATTACAATGGCACATACACACATAAGTGTTCTGTCCGTTGAACTGTGGTTGAAGTCTGAATTGAACCTTTTGAATTACAGAGCCTGGTATATCTGCACAGAGACTACAAAAAACAAGTTTACATTTTCAGCCTGTGTCAGTCAAGCATCTTTACATTGAACTATATAAACATGATGACGCTCTATTTGATTGATGTTAGGCCGCTGTGATTGGTCATCCGCTGGTGTCCGTCTCTTGTTAGGCCCGCCTGTCTTCCGCATCCTTTCTCCCGCACGTCTGCACGCATGGCCAGCCCCATGTGGGGTGATCTCAAGCAGAGGATGACTGATAGTTAGCACTAATCAACTGAACATCTTCCTCTTTCTGCTCATTCGCAGCTAATGTCATTAGAGGAGATGCATAGCGATGGCGGTTGATGAAATTAGAGTCCGCGTGGTGAGCTAACCCAGCGCCTGCCTAAACACACACAACCGCATCAGTGCGCACAGCTCCGGCACTGACAGTACACATCGGTACATCAGGAGCTACCGGACGGACCCAGGGGACAAGACCTCTCCCCTCTGCACTGCCCAGGCACGTGTGTGGAGGAGGTCGGAGGGCCTGTGAGGTTCATGTATACCAGGGGCGGCCATATATATATATATATATATATATATATATATATATATATATTAGCTGTGTGTCAGCCTTTCATGTTCACATCACTGTGTTTGCTTGTACATACTCTGGAATAGGTGTATGTTCTTGGTAACATATGCATCCATTTACTTAGTGACAGTATTTATGATTGCTATACACTGTTTTGGTGTACTACATTGCCTGCATTCAAAATAGCTCATTCCCTTGAAATGAATATGAGGTTAATATGAACAGAAGACATGAATTAGTGGTAATAGTGAGAACAGTTCATGGTCCAGATGTTTGTTTATGGCAAATGCCAGTGGCGTTATGTCCAAGGCCAAATAACACACAATACACAGCCATGGAATTAATGATCAAATTAGCTGTTACAAGCGTAAGCAACAAAGAAATGCAAACTATTTCTGCCAAAACTCTCAATTCCAGAAAATAGGTATATTTAACCGCAGATATGAAATGTTTACCTTGAGCTCAAGACACAAAAGGCTGTTGTTTCATCTGAGCGAGGAACAGGAGAACCACGGCGACGGTAATAAATAGAACAGGAAGTGAAGTGCATATAGGCAACAGTGCAAAAAACGCTTCTGAATGGATGATACTCCAACCCATGTAACCTTGGAGAGCTAATGCACAGAGTAGAGTACTTTTCTTCTGACACATTTCTCTCTCTCTCTCTCTCTCTCTCTCTCTCACTCTCTCTCTCTGTATCTCTTTCTCTCTCCCTGTCTCACACATACACACACATTTTAGCACATTAGGAGAGATGGTAGATAGCAAAGCCACTGACCACCAAACACTTGGTGTGTCTCCACTAAACTAACCGTTAAAGACTCAGGGTGTCTGCCGTATGGTTCCTGCCTGTTCTGACATTCCACTGAAAATACAACATGTAGTATGTAGTTTGAAGAATTCTCCCTATCTTGATCATTAGATATTATTCACCACCCACATTCATACACACACACACACACACACACACACACACACACACACACACACAAAGGCTTTTCATCATTACCTCTTCAGAATATACACTTGGTTCCTCTTTTCCCCAGAGCTCCTGAGAAACATGAAATACTATATGGAGACTTTTATTTTGGAACATGACAAAAGGTATCACAGTCCATTTTTTCCCAAAAGAGAGTCACCATTACTTGATACTTTATTTTTAATTGGGCCTCTATTAAATGATAATTTACTGGTGACCTGACTTGATAGACAGGCATTCATTTATGCCGCTTCTGGAGTAGATAACAATTTCATTATGCCTTAATGCATTATAACATAGGCAACCTGACTCCTTAAAGAGTGTGATGAATCACAATGCTCACTCTCTCTCTTTCTCTCTCTCCCTCTCTGTCTCTCTGATTAGACTGATGTGTAAACACTGAGAGAGTCAGTACTCGTACACATCCACCTCATCTGTGTTCATTCCATGCCCCCCTTCACACACACACACACACACACACACACACACACACACACACACACACACACACACACACACACACACACACACACACTCATTCATCTTCCTCTCTTGCCATTTCTCCTTCTCTCCACTTTCATTTCTCTATTTCCTTTTTATTACACATATTGGTGGATATACTGAATCGGTTATGGCTTTCGTGACTATGTTTAACAAGAACGGCGTCGCCAAATGTGCCACGACAAAGGCCTGTTGTCCGTCTCCTAAACCACAACACCTAGACACTGACGTGTGTAAGACTGCAGCCGTATCTACACTTCCGCCTTATCTGTACATCATTGAACAGTCTCATAGCAAAACTTCAAATCTTACCTTTCTGTGGGAGCTACGTGCTGTGTGGAAACTGATGTCTGGAACTATGTCTTTAGCAACAAGCTCGGCTCACACCTGCACCTCTGCTTCAAGGTCTTTGAATGGTCACTTTCAATACACCATCCTCATAAAAGAGAAATTAGAAATGACACAGTTTTATGATGGCTGTGGGGTCAGTAGCACCAGGAGTGCTTACCATGTATATTGAATCCCTGCAGAGCTAAAATATTTATGCTAATGTCGTCAGCTGCATGACATGGTAAACACCTCGTACCTGAGGAAGCACGCAGACTGTGTCTACTAAGCCATTTCCCTCGTGCACTGAACGCGGCGTCTTCGGAAGCCTCCGTGATTTATTTTTAAGAGCCGCAGCTCTGAGCCCATGTGGGCCCTGTGTAGAGGCTGTTAAAGATATGGTCACTGAACATGTCACAGGCTGCAACAACTACCCGCCGGCCACTCCATTGTCCTGTCATAGACAATCCTCAGAATCACTCCTTACGTTTTTACAACCTTGTTTGAATTGGAAATCATTGGCTGCCCTGTGGCAGAAACGTGTACAGTGCTGATGCAACTAGAGTGCACAGAGAGACAAAAAAAGAGGAGAGTGGATACAGGAAGCACAGACCCATTAGTTATTACTCTGGCTGGTGGACAAGAGCTGATGTCTCCCTCTCTTTCAGCAGCACACACGCCAGGTTTCCCACATTTCCACTGGTTTTTTTTTTTTTTTCTAGATTATCTGTGAGAACAAGAACAAACCGGTCAAGGAAAGAAAGAAATAAAAGAAAGAAAGAAAAAGAGAAGTTGCTGGTTTATACACACTCAGTGCAGTGCTAATAACTTCCTAAGGAGAAAGAATGGCCCCTACACAGACAGATGGCTGGAACCCTGGGCATTATGAGCGATCTTCTGGGCCCACTTCTTATAGCCAGAAGGAGTAACACTGTAATGAAAAACAGGATGCATGTCTTCTGGTGTGAGATAGGAGTCGATAAGCCTACCATGAAGAAAAGAAAATGTCAGCAAATAACATCTGAAATGAATGAAACAAGTTAACCGCTGAGGGCAAGTCGAATCCTTTCTTTCGCGTTGAAAATCTTTTTATTCAATACTCTGCACTTCCTGTCTGTTTCACTCCTTCCCATGTTCAGAGACTCTCAGCTTGCAAATATGTCATTCAGCCACTCACTCTCCTCCTCGTGTGTCTCTGTTCCCGCCCTGATCCTAATCCACCACAAGTGGTGTTTAATTCCAACTGCTGAATAATGCATAAGTGGAACTGGGACGTGAACCAGTCACGTGGCATATATGGAAAGTGGTGGCATGGATTCATCAGGTCCACAGTTATTTCAAATAAAAATTCACTGATAAATCTCATTGAATGTATTAAGAATGATGAAGGATGTGGAGAGCCAGACACCTCCGACATGGCCGAGAGTAAAACAAACAGATTTAAAGTAGCAGCATGGCAGCCCTCAAATAGCTGCGTATATATTTACGATGTTTCGACCGACTTGTTCGGCGGGACGCTTGGATGTTGGATTAGGGTGGATTAGCTCAGAGAAGCTGTGATCCAGAGCACAAGCCTGAGCAATGTTAGCCTGTAGGCCGACGGGGCCCAGGAGATGGCCCGGGTGATGGTGCTACTGTGGCCTCGAATTACTCTTTCTCTCTCTCTCTCTCTCTCTCTCTCTCTCTCTCTCTCTCTCTCTCTCTCTCTTTCTCTCTCTCTCTCTCTCTCCAATTTGGAGCGCTGGGTTTTCTCTGTCCCCAGTTGTCCATAGAGTGGCTATAACACTTCAGATCGATAAAAACTATATAGAGTGTAAAGGTAGCAGTATGTAAAGACTTTCATTTCCCCCTTCAAAGCAATGATAGTGGCATATTAAAGTCTACAAATTCCATATGCTGTTGAGTTACAAAAGAGAGGGGGGGGGGGAGAGAGAGTTGTGGGCCTCCTGGGGGTGGGGGTGGGGGGGGGGGCGTATACGTGCCATACGTCAGAAAGGTGGTTGGTCATCTTCTTCCCTGCAGTGTTATTCATACGAATAGCTGCTTTTGAAAAGTTCCAGCAGACAAGGCGTTCAATGAGATTTCGTTTTAACTCTGCGGTTTGCAATGTTTTATAATCATTTGGACTCGTGGGTCTCAGTCCAGTTCTTAGGGACCCTCAGACTGTTTTTTTTTTTTTCTTCTGGTTCTGCTCCTTGCATACCTGACCCAGGTCATCAAGAGACACAGAGCTTCATGCAGTGGGTTAGTATGGGCAAGAATGTGATGGGACTTTGGTCACTTGTAATGTTGTGGTGTCTGCCATGGCCTTGGGCTGGGGGTCTGTGGGCTGGAGGTCTGTGGCCTGTGGTCTGTGGGCTGGGGGTCAGTGGGTCTGGGGGTCTGGAGGTCTCGGGTTCTGTGGGTCTGTGAGTCGTGAGTCTGTGGGTCCGTGGAATCGTAGTCTTTTGATAAATCCATGTTTTTTGTTACCATTCACTACTTCTCCTGCCAAGTTGATTCAGTTTCCTGCTGTTGTTATGCTTATTGAATAAAAGCATTCTCATGTGAAGTAATGGCATGGTTTGGTCCTGGTGCTACACTTTCACAATTTCCCTGGATTTGTCTGCAGAACACAGTGAAATATAACGCATCAAGTAATTTATTTAGTATAGGCTGACTGTATACCTGGAATAAACTATTAAGAAAACTGTACAAGACACACTACAAAATATTAGTGAGCATTAGCTAGAAAGGCAGACCAACTTCTCCACAAATTCAATACACCATGACTCACAATCGACCAGAATACACTGACTAATTAAGTTTAAAATGTAACCAAAACAAATGAAACTATCCTAACCAAAAAACATTACTTTCAATATGATTAATCATAATTGACTTCCTAACATTCTGCAATATTATTCAGTTCTAAGAACAATGTGATATTTCCTTGTGTATGTAACCCTATTTCAATAAAATTGAAATAATGACTGCTTATTTCTTGGCAAAGACACACTCTCAGTTAGACATCCAGGATCTGTTAAGTATTGCAATAACTGTGGACAAAACAAACATTCCTGTCAAATTTGGCGAGTGTTACTGTCAGATGCACTCGTGCCATAGCCCATATTGCCTGTGCTTGTGTTGGTAAATATCAGTGCAGAGACGTTTATTGCTTGAGTTTTAGGTTGTGTTCTATCTTCTCTTCTCCTCTTCTATCCTCTCCGTGCGTTGGCTGGGCCCGAGTTTGGTATCATGAGCTGATAAGCAGGTGGCTGAGCCGTGCTGAATGCCAGTGGCGCTAATGTCATTGGTTTCTTCTGGCTTGCACTGGAGCATTTGCAGGGAGACGTGATTTCGAGGGGGTTGTGGAGTGTGTGGGGAATGCTGAGGGACTTTCCCCTCCTGGCACACCAGAGCCAGATCAGGGCAGAGTGCTGGGCCTTCTTGTTTGGGTTTATGGCATTTATTTCCCTTCCTTCTTTGTATTGCATTTAATTGTGTTGTATCAATAAAATAAATATCTGGTCATGTCAGAGTACATACACAGAGACCCCCCCCCCCAACACACACACACACACACACACACACACAAAGGCTTTCCATCATTACTACTTCAGAATATACACCTGGTTCCTCTTTTCCCCAGAGCTCCTGAGAAACATGAAATACTATATGGAGACTTTTATTTTGGTACGTGACAAAAGGTATCACAGTCCATTCTTTCCAAAAGAGAGTCGCCATTACTTGATACTTATATTTTTGATACATGTTTTTAATGCGGGATTACCATAGAGCAATGAGAACATAACCATGTGCTAATCAGTACATCAGCTTACTGCTGTCTGCTTTGTGTAGACGTGTGTGCAAATATTAAGAGACAGGGTAGCCAGTGGGTCATGAAACACTGACCTGCATCTGTTTATCAGTAAATAAAAATAATAATAATATTTGATCAGAGTGCAGCATACAACTGTCCTCTTATTGGTTTTGGGAGTTGCTGGATTACATTTATACATGCTCAACATAAGAAACCTTCAGCATGTATTTACATTCATATATGAAAATATGCAAAGCGAGGTACAAAAAAAAGTGTGAAAACAGTGACAGCATGGCACACTTGCTTTTAAAATAATATTATTATATAATGCACTTGAATACATATATATATAGTATATTGACAAAAATATTCGCTCACCCATACAATCGGAATCAGGTGTTCCAAAAACTTCCATGGCCACAGGTGTATAAAAGGCATGCAGACTGTTTTTACACACATTTGTGAAAGAATGGGTCTCTCTCAGGAGCTCAGTGAATTCCAGCGTGGAACTGTGATAGGATGCCACCTGTGCAACAAATCTAGTCATGAAATTTCATCGCTCCTAAATATTCTACAGTCTACTGTCAGCTGTATTATTAGAAAATGGAAGTGTTTGGGAACGACAGCAACTCAGCCATGAAGTGGTAGGACACGTAAACTAACGGAGCGGGGTCAACAGATGCTGAAGCGCATAGTGTGAAGAGGTCACCAACTTCCTCCAGAGTCAATCACTACAGACATCCAAACTTCCAAACTAGCTCAAGAACAGTGCGCGGAGAGCTTCATGGAATGGGTTTCCATGATCAAGCAGCTGCATCCAAGCCATACATCACCAAGTACAATGCAAAGTGTCGGATGCAGTGGTGTAAAGTTCACTGCCACTGTGTTCTTTGGAGTGATGAATCACACTTCTCCATCTGGAAATCTGATGGACGAGTCTGGGTTTGGCGGTTGCCAGGAGAACAGTACTTGTCTAACCGCATTGTGCCAAGTGTAAAGTTTGGTGGAGGGGGGATTATGGTGTGGGGTTGTTTTCAGGAGCTGGGCTTGGCCCCTTAGTTCCAGTGAAAGGAACTCTGAATATTTTCATGCTCACAACTTTGTGGGAACAGTTTGGAGCTGGCCCCTTCCTATGCATGCCTAGAAAGATTACAGAAATCAAGAGGAGTTATCTTATTTTTCTCCTCATATATCATATACTATATAATATTTCCTTCAGGATCAATAAAGTGTTTTTTTATTTTTCATCTTCAGTCATAATGGTCTGAATATGCATCATAATTTACAACGTTAACATTTTTTCTACATTTCCAGATGTCATGCATGCAGTGTCGGTCCAGGTTAAATCTTTTAAAATCTGAACATTGTTTTTTATAAATTGTGTAAAAAAATAGCACAGAATATCCAGTAAAGCTCAATATAGATTACAAGGGACTGTAAATGATGGTAAATGTGCATGTGAAGAAAGCCATCTGTTCACTATAATGGGAAGATTAAAGAAAGTGTGCTCGTCTGATTTGTAATCATGAGAGATTTTTTCCCTTCAACTTTGGAGACAATGACTCAGAAATTGTAATTAAACTAATCAGTAACTCTCATTCAAGCAAAGCCCAGTTTAATATTCTACCAATTATAAAAACAAGAAATATTCTCATGAATGTGTTATCAATTATGAGAAGATGCAATGAAGTATTTCAGAAGTCCTGGAAAAATAAGTTAATTTTCTTTTTTGAAATGCCAAATAATGCATAATTTTCGTTTTTCCCCACAAACGTGGGTATTGTTTCCTAGTGTATGCAAAGTTTTTGAAACTTCTGTTAGCTGGACCCCAACAATGCTGCTGACAACAGATACATGGCATACACGGCGATGAAAAAGCACTGGCATTTCTGTGTGGCCTTACATTTGAAACTGCTGAGCTCGGAGTCTGACTCCTACGAAATCTATGGAGCAACGTGCAGTCAGAATTATGATAAAATAAAACAAAACAAAGGCAAAAAGAAGTCCACAGGAAAACGTGTTAGTTGGTCAGGAATAAGAAAACTATCATTATCTTCTGTGTAGGAGCACTGGCTTCCACTGAGCTGGGAATCATTTTTAATTCTGAGGTAATTTTAGAGCAGTACAATGTCAGCATATCTAATTCACTTCACAAAATCTGTGGACTGACTTTAACAAGGACACATGAATATTCTATTGCTGTACTTCAATTAAGAGTGAAATATTAATTCTGAAGTCCAGCCCTAGTTAAAGGAGCTTTTCTTCACAGCTGCAGGGTTGAACCTGATTTATAATAACAACAAATTATTTCACAGATGATGGAAACACAAGGTAGTCTACAAAATATGATCCTGACCTTACACACTTTTACAAAATGTCTCTTAGTGCCTCAAACATATTTGGCCCCAAATACCTTGTTTTTCCTTGCAGATTTGCTCTGTTCATTAGTAAAACCTTCCACTCATACTCATTATGTCTGTCTCCTCTCAGTCTTCTCTAAAACCAGGTAAACACCAATTCTGTTCATGTGGGTCAGGATGCACCAGTCATCGGCAACCACAAAGAAACTTGAACAGTTGCAATAATGAAACAGAAATAGATCTTAACCTTAACCATAAGCTTGGTACCTACTAATCACTGATCCATCAAATAAATATTTCTAATGAAGCCATCTACACCGATATCCATGTTATTAATGATGTGCAAAAACACACCATGTGCAGGAAGATCGGACGCCTTCCACCCTCATGATGAAGTTAACATGATGACACAAACCGAACGACACCGAAGAGGCTCATAAACATAACTGTTGCTCTCTGCTTCGCTGCACTTTATCATAGGAGACATCAGTAATTGGTGTTCATTTTCAATTTTACAGTAATAATCACTATCTGTAGCGACGCCTGACATAGTGATAGCCTTGGTGGTGTTTAATTAATTGATTCATCTTGGGTCACTTCTCAACAATATCACTATATTCTTCTGTCAAACTCGGCCATTAGATATGATAAAAGTGCGAAGCAATCAGCGGCATCGTCAGCCTAGACCGCTCATAATCACACTCTCCATCATGTTATTAGTCGCCACTGTGATATTTACAGTGCCTTCGCGTCGGCCAGAGAGCTCTTTCACTTTGAAATCCCCCTGGTAAGATGACATGATTATAGCGCGAGTGTTCTGCACAGACCGAGCCCGGAGTGAGTCCAGTCTCATCGCGCACAGCAGGGAAGGTTTCTTTGATGAGCAGAAGGTTTAGGACAATCCCCATTTCCTAATGGAGCATGCGAGTAGGTTCACTGTGGTTGGGAACAACACCACTCGTACAACTCCATCGCCCTCTTCCTAGCTAAGCTAAGCTAGCCAGACTTGGGGAGTCCATTATTGGTCAGTACTGTGTTGGCTCACTATGCTCCCGGGTGCTGGTGAGATTATATATATTGGTTTGACTGTCTTTCTGTTTAGAATGTATCATGTTGAATGGTAGCGGTTACTACACTGTAGACCATAGTCCTGTATGTTCACGGGCTAGGCTGACCAAGCCTGCTGTGATATTCTGCATTAGAGAACGTCAAAACAGGACCTGAAGGAATTCATATCTTCTTACTGTATCATATATGTTTGTTTCATTTGTAATTTTTTATTCCATTCTATATTATGTCCTAACTTCTTTTATTCTTCTGAATGTCTCTGAGGCTGTTTTCTGGACCACGGTGTGATGTTCACGATGTGCCTCTGTTAATGCAGGCGCCAAGGTCAGGAGGTGAGAAGATGCCCTGAGCCGAGGCCTCAGAGACCTGGTCCGCCCTGCTCTCTAGATCCCACCTCCCACCCCACCATGAAGCCGGACCTCACTTCTGTACGGTTAGACTGACAGCCTGATGTTAGCCCAGTACCCTCGTCCTCATACTGAAGAAACTCCATGGGCATAAATAAAGACCTACACAGTTTCAAAGATTTCAACAGATACTTCTTTGCCAAATTTCCAAATCAAGGCCTGAGGTCCTTGCCATAAAATAGGCCTAATGCAGAATGAAGCTCTCCTTCCCTGGTTGCCCAAACAGTAAACTGCTCACTTACAGATTAGCACTATCATCTCCCAAAGAATCTCATCCTACAGCCTCAAACATGCCTGGTACACCTAAGGGGCACCAGACCCGCCAAGGATTACTGGCTTCTTCAAAGGCAGCGTTCCAAGACAGAACAACCGGGGCACAAATTTGACTAAAGAAGTGAGAAGGGAAAACAGCAACGCCCAAAGACAGTTCATTTTGTTCTGGGAATGGCGAGAACTTGTGGTAGCACATAATCTAATCCTGGATAGAAACAGAGGAAGCAGAGACTTAAAGGACATGGGAACTTGCAATCCGATGACTGCATCTTTGATTTGACTCGACATAGAGGAGGAAAAATGGAGAATCGAGTAAAGGGGGAGAACTGGGCTTAGTTCAAAGAGGTCAAGACAGACGTTTGCAAGTGAGTGGCACACAAAGGGAACTGATGGCTGCTAGTGTCATGTCCTTAAGTAACCCCAAACTGCCCCTAAAATGTGCCAAACCTCGGCACAGCTCTCTGAGATGGTAAACACATGTATTAATAAAACAAAGATACTAAATCCCACATTACAGTGCACACAAACTTGCAGTGAACATGTCTGTAGGATAAACTGCTTGAGAGTTCACATACTTATTTTAGTACCTATGTGCAAAAACCTCATGATGTAGATAAACAAACTCTGAACAAGTTTTCCAGCACACACACACACACGCACACACACACACACACACACACACACACACACACACACGCACGCACACACACACACACACACACACACACACACACACACACACACACACACACACACTATATAATGATGTCAGAAGCATAGCTTATGCTCTTATGCAGAGTGCAGACATATTTTAATTAGGTCAGAGTGAACAATAAGGAAATAAGGGGAATTCCTCTTCTTTGAAAGGTGCACTGCAGCCAGAATTACGGCTTATTGTATTTATTTTCAGCGCAGCAAGCAGTTAAAACAGTTCTGTGTTTTGGCTGAGAAACATTTGTCAATATAGCTCAAGTGTTTTTAGTTGACAAAACAGAAGATTGGAGAACCGTTGGTCATGATGACTGTATACCTCTCTGCAAACCCTCAGAACTGCAGGCACTACTCCAGGGCCTTATTTCAGGCAATAACTCCTTCAGTTCAACAGCTGGACCCGACATGGCCGTGCACAAGGCAGCAGAAAAGCCTCGGATGCCATGCTAAATGTTTTTTTGTCACTAAAAAAGAAAACAGCCAAAAAAATTTTTCAAACATGAAGCAGTAATTACACTCATAGTGCCAATGTAAAAACTGAAACACAATCTGCAAAATCTCATTTGCAGGCAATTAATCAAATCACTGTCAGTGTTCGTGTTCCGTCACCCTCAGTGAGTTCAGTGTTGAGGGCCGTGTTAACTCATTCGTATGCAGGTAGAGTAAGCCGTGTAACCTACTCCCAGTGGCGCTGCCGTGTGACTGGGATTTGAGTAATTAACGCTCTGTACAAAGCAGTGAGAGGTTGATACGTTCAGAGAAACATGGCGCGCGCACCCATAAACGTGATGAGTTCTGAGCTGGCTCAGCCTGGCTTGGGAACCCAGTCTTTACTGCACGGCGCAGTTCATTAAACCAGCTGTGGAATGATTTGCTGTGACATCGATAAGTTGGCTTTGCTCAGCAAAGGAAACACAATGTCTGTTGTAGCAACAGGGTGGGGGAGGCAACACAACACGTTCTTCCCATGCTGCCCCCCCAACCTCCCCCCCGAGGCTCACCGCTGAAGCACTGTCTGTCATTAGATAGGACGTGAGGGGGGGGGGGGGCGTTTGGTGGTCTGCGTAAACAGGCTTTTATTTTTGGTTTTCCGTTTGCTCGCAGTAGTGCAGATGTAGAACATGGACTACACCTCCAAGACAATTTCATATGTCGTCCGGACAAATCCCAGATCCCAGTGGCGTTCCTCTCTCCGGCCCTGTTAGGGGTTATTAATGCGAGGCAGAGCAGCGATGTCGCCGTGGTCCCGTGCCACTGAGCGGCGTTGCTCGGTTCTTTCATCGAGTGCTCCGTTACGCGTGTGCCGCATAGGCCTACTGTTCAGAGGACTCTAGAGCGCTGGAGTATGGCCGCTGTCTTTAACGGCGCCATCTCTGAATGATAGCTGTGCTCCTGACGGTCATTTGTGCTCTTAGTAGATCCAGTTCCTCAAATTACACAGAACAAAAAAACAAAAAAAAAAAAACGGCTGGCTGAGGGGAAGCGGCAAAACCACGCTTGGATGGAGACGCATGTGATCAGGCTCGGTACCGAACCGCCTCGAGAGCAACGGAGCAGCCTGCAAGTTATTTACAGGCGCTTTAACACCAACGATATGAAACTCTCGACAATGGCTTCCTCACCACGGAATGAGCCAATGTTTTCATGGATACAACAGTACAGAGACCCTAGGTCCCATCTTCCTGCATTACCTAACTATCTTACCTCAGACTAGCACAGAGAGAGAGACCAGAGCTGCATGTAAGCTGTAAATGTGATGTTGCTCACATCCTGTGCAATTTACTCCCAACAGCATTAATGATCCAAAATGAGCTGTGATTTGTAAAGGTGGCCATTTTGTCTAAATGTCTTGAAGGCAATTGTTTTCAAGCAGCTTAATCTAAAACAAATGTGCAGTAACTTCGATGCAGTACTCCTTTGACGCGGGATTTTTCCAAGTTTCCTTTTGAATGTAGGCTTTACATGGCAGACACATTACGCTCTCTCACTGGTACACGTGTACTTCTGAGACCTTTCATGAATATGTCAATGAAAGCTGTCACAGAATTGCATCCACTGATGTCTAAAAACAGCCATTTGGCCGAAATGTCAACACATTTTAGCTTGATTAGACAGAGCTACTCTTCCAGGGGAGTTATTGATTGCTAGAGTGTAGGTGTCCAGCTGCTGTCCTCACTATTCATTTTAATTCTGCTAGTTATATAACCCCTGCATGGCCAAAACATGACCTGAAAACTTCACATTATTGATGATTACTCTTAGAAGATGAGATTTATATACACAGGGACTCAATAGTACAAAGTATAGAGCACAATCGTTGCTCCTTCTGGTGGTAGCAAGATTGGACCACAGATCATCTAACTGCACACTGGAAATGATTGAATTGTGCTTCACTTTCAAGCTTAGTGTAGGCTTTATTAACCATGCCTCACCGCTCTGTGGACGTGTGTGTGTGTGTGTGTGTGTGTGTGTGTGTGTGTGTGTGTGTGTGTGTGTGTGTGTGTGATGGCAAATGATTCAGTCCATGGCTCCACAGGTGAAGAGATGGACTGAGTTCAGTAGAGGGAGCCAGATCCTCGGCCATGGTCAGCTGATCAACTCATTCCTCATATGAGTGAGGGAGTGAACAAACAGATGAATAAAACACATTTGCTTGAAACCTCTGTGAGACACTTGTTTGACATGGACTACCGGTCTCTGTAACTTCTGCAGAATCTTAAATGTGGAGAGAATTCACTTCTGAGACCTGCTCTACCAGGAAATATCAAAACACGCAGAACCTTTGCACAAGTGCATTGACTTT
Organism: Brachyhypopomus gauderio; assembly: GCF_052324685.1. Classification (NCBI taxonomy): domain Eukaryota; kingdom Metazoa; phylum Chordata; class Actinopteri; order Gymnotiformes; family Hypopomidae; genus Brachyhypopomus; species Brachyhypopomus gauderio. The sequence continues at coordinate 5,064,339 of NC_135227.1, read as the reverse complement.
CAATGAGGTCAGCACAAAGATTGTCAACATGTGAGGATTTATGTGTTTGTCATTAGTTGAAGCTGTGTGGAAAATTATGCGACGGTGTTTTGCACCAAGCTCTGATAAGCCGTACTTTGGCATGGATGAGCCTGCCTTTGCCCATCCAAATGTAAAAGACATGGCATTCCTGCATATAAATACTCAATTAAGCAAACGAAGCTGATGACAGGAGACTCAGGGAAAAAAAAAAAAGTGAATAAAAGATGAGGTAAGTTTGTAATATTTAGTTATGGATACGCCGAAAGACGTTAAGTGTTTTTGATCGTTAAGTGCTTCATGCTAGCACATACATTGCATTAAAATCAAGATGAGTTCTGCTTTTGATTTGAGTCTGTGCCTCAAGCGGCAAAGCATGGACTTATTGTTATCCATGCAGGGCTGCTGAATCCCTCTGTTTCAGACATGGTAGGCTTATCTTGTAGACATTGAAATAACAACCAACCAACCAAAAAAAAAAAAAGCCATACAAGCACTTTCCACACACTCCTCCACAACAACATGACCATGCCATGGCTGTGATCAAGAACAAGCAACAGGCAAGTCGGCGACTCGGAGTTCACGCTAACAAGATGTTGCAAGAGGACAAACCGTGGTGATGGTGGACACTTCACCTTCCCTGTAACCCCTCTGCTCTATTTTATTATTTTTTTTTTAGCAGCTAGCTACTGCCTCCCGGTACTGTGATCGAAAATCAATGTGCAATCATACTCAGCCTAATCCCTGTGCAAGGGACCGCACACCATTCACATGCGGGGGATGTGGCCTCTGACAGGGCAAGTGGGAACCGAAATAAAAAGAACAAGCAAATGGCGGTGCCTTCGCCACCCTTTTATTTCCCGCCAGTGCTCCGACGTCAAGCGGGCCGGAATGAACGGCGCGTCGGAGAGTAGCTCAGCATATTGTTTCGAGGAGGCTCTTGTGGTTCTCGCAAAGTGTGCGCTCCGATCTTCAAGGCCCTGCTGATTCTGTCCATGCGCCTATGCAGAGCTCTGCACTTCGGGATGGCCCCTCCCCACGCTGTACACACACACTACCCCCGGGGGGCCGGAGACGTAGAGAGTTGCCCTGGAACTGCTCACCGGTGGGGGCAGCCCCTCCTTCAACTGCTCCGTTTCACCTTCCCTGAGCCCCACTCCAGCAAATGGAGCTGCCCAGCCACTCTATAGAACTGTCATTAGCAGCACTAAGCATGCTAACAGGTACTAATGGGCGGCTAATCGGTATGAACAGGGAGCCCATAGTGCGACAGCAAGCTGTAGTGTAGCCGCATGCAGATGTGCTGTGGTCCTAGGCAAGCTGATCTACTTCCCTGTGGTGTGTGTGTGTGTGTGTGTGTGTGTGTGTGTGTGTGTGTGTGTGTGTGTGTGTGTGTGTGTGTGTGTGTGTGTGTGTCCTTATATATCTGGGGCATGTAGTGGCCTGTATGGTAACATAATTCTGCAGTCCTGACCCCAGTATGGCTGGTGAACCTGTGGGTGCCCCATTACTGACCTGCAGCTCCCCAGGCAGAGTGGTCCTGCCATAGGCAATCCTGTCACACCGCTGGCCCTCCACTCCAGGCCCCAGTGGAGCTCGTGCATGTCCCCAGAGACGGCAGGCAAACACGCCCGATAAAAAGCTGAATGGCCCTGGTGATTGTGATTCACAGCCCATGTGTATAAACAGGCTTTGAGACCTGGAGGTGCTACATGCTAGCCCACTACCCACAATCCCTCACATAGGGATGGAAAATATGTGCACGTATTTAACATTTCCTTTCTAATTTTACCCCTTTAGGTAAATCAGTGTTTGTATTGCTAAACTGTTTCTCTAAGAGACCTCTAAACAGCTGTGAACCTCTGGGGTAGTGATCTCTCAAGAAGGGTAATTGGAGTCATGCGTTCTAATTGAACTCAGAATTAGTTTGGTCTGGTGTTGACCTGTCCTTCTATATCATAAATGACTATCTGGTCTTTATAATACTACAATATAATTTGCAGCCATGTATGATGCAATATGGCCCGATCAAAGCATCTTCTGTAGGACCTCAGAAGAAAAAGTTTGTGAGACTGGAGGGGTTAGAAAAAGATATTGGTCTAGTTTATAAATACAACTTCATCACCATTTGTAGAGAAACACAGCTAGAGTCTGTTGGAGTGTGCGCCTTATGAAGTTCAATGTGTACAAGAGAATCCCAGAGCAAGTCAGAGAGAACCCGGACTGAGCATCTCTCTTACAATCGATGACACCTGTGGTCATGAGAAAGACATTGAATAAGAGAAGCATTGGTAAGAGATTACCAGATAGCCCTTTTCCACCAACAAGAAACTGTCCCAGTTCATGAACTGTACTGGTTTGCACTTTGCACCAGTGTTTATTGGCACAGTGCAGAACAGCAGTAACCAATAGAAACAAGATGGCAGAGTGTGTGGATGACCCGAGAGCATTTGTACTGTTGATACCGGTGTTTGTTTGTCACTATTGGTGCTGAGAAATGGAAAATAAAAGACAATGAAATAATAATAGATAATGAAAATGTTAATATGACAAAAATAACATTAAACAGTCATGGAAATATATTAACGATACATATTGGCTAAATTAATATAATTGATCTTACAAGGAGATTCAGGGTTAGCTTCCACCATTACTGGATCCAGCATCCCAGTCATCTGGGGTGATGAAGAGTTCTAAATTAGTCAACTGGAACAGTTCCAGTTCCTCATTGGTGGAACAGGGCTAAGAGAGGAACCGTGCTCTCCAAAAGGTGAGGGGGTGTCTTTTCTGCCAGCTTCACCTGGATATTCCACAGCAGCACTGGAACAATGTTCAGCAAAGTTGAGCAAACTATTTTGTACATTTTGTACACTGTTACTGTGTACTGTTATTTTGGTCAAAAACAAAATGTTGCCTACCACACCGACACAAAAACTTTTACCTCAGAGTCTGAGCAGCTTGTAATCATTCATGGACGTGTACTACAAAAAACTACAGCAGGATATCAGTCTGTGATTTAAAAGACAGGTTCAGTTATGCAGTATTCGTGGCATGATCTAAAGCAGGAAGGCAAATTTCAAATTTGCAACGGTACTGAGAATCAAGGATCAACAGACCAATTTGGTTATTGGCCAAAATGCCACTTAATGGCAGCGCTAGGATTAACCAGTTGATAAAGTTCAGTTCTGCTGGAGGTTACTGGCAAAATGCTGGAAATTCAAGTAGCCACTAAGTCTACTTTGTCCATCACTGACCTATAAGGGTCATTCCATTTGTTAGATTAAGATATATTGTGGTTTTTTTTTTTTTTTGCATATGATTTTTGCATGATGGTCAGAATAAAAGAACAACTAGAGTCAAACAAGATCATTCATAATTGGAAAACAGTTTTTTCCAAACTTTTTTTAAATAAGTGACTTGAGGAGAGGAATCTAGAACATTCTTAAATCTTCAGATGACATTCAAGAAAATAAGCTGTTTATTCCTTTATTTCTTTAAATTCTCATAAATACATTCTATAGTTTGATACACCTTGTGATATGTTTCTGATGTTTACAGTCCTTATGAAGGTAACATAGTTCTCCAATTCCTTTTTCATTGTTGTATGTGCAAGGACAAGAGAGAGAGAGAGAGAGAGAGAGAGAGAGAGAGAGAGAGAGAGCGAGAGAGAGCTCTTAAAGAGACTGCGGGGTGGGACTGAAGGGAAAGCCGACAGGAATTGCTCTATTTTCCTTTGAAGTGCATGAGAAGTTCCTGAACAGCGTGTAATTCCCAAACCTTGTCTGCAGCCTGACTATCTAATGAGAGCTTGTTCATATTCTTATCTCTCACACATACACTACCCTGTGTGAGCAGGGTCTGTTATGCATCTGTCCTACTGCACCTAGTTAAACCCTTATCTTGGTTTTGATAATGTTTTCCCCGATCTGTTAGGTAAGATACAATTATCATTCCTAGAGAGGGAACTGCTTCAGTGACTCATATTGCTTCTCAGCCCACCATTCACAGCACATACACAGGGGTATAAGCCCCATGAAATAGTCAAGTACAATTGAAAAGTGTAGATAATGTCTACTAAAGTTCTGACAGAAATTCTCCTCACCTTCTTCCCAGCCTTGGGAGCTTCCACCGGTCGTCTCCATACCCCCATGATCCTCGGCCCAGAAGTCTTCAGCCGATGTTAAGCTCCATGCAAATTCTGGATAGTAACCATCTGTCCCATGATTGCACGATGTCCCTTTGCTGGAACATCCTATACCTGACATGGAGAAAAGATGGATATTACCTTCACAGAACACAGGAACTCTTGAAACGGCCCATGTCATGCAAATACTGAAAGGCAAGAATTAAAAACACAAAGGTCGTTAAAATGCATTATTTATCAGTGGTAGACAATTTCAGTAGTGTTGAATATATTAATGTTTGTATTTCAAATCAACAGCACAGCCTGAACCCAACACATCATAGGAGTCTGTATTTCTGAAGCTACCAACCGCAAAGAACATTCCAACAGGATTAAATATGCCAGCATACCAGCACAGTGCTGGCTCTGGTTTCATTTTTACCCCACTAGATTTACAGCGGAGGAATGGGATGGTATTTACATGCTTACTGTCAAGAGCTTTTGCACAGGTGTGGAACTAAAAATCAATCTGGTTTCATTTTAAAGGTGAGATAGGTGAGATTTCTCGAGACATCACTGAATGATCTAGAAAGCCATTCACTACAAAGAGTGAAAATAATAATAATTCACTATAATGAACAAATATAATAATAATTCACTGTAATGCTTATCAGTGGATCTTGATTGGCAATTTATGGGTATTGTCACATGATCGTTTTTTCATATGATGGTATTGTCACATAATGGTACTGTCACATGATGGATACTGTCACATGATCGTATTGTCACATGATGGTATTTGTCACATGACACCTGATGGTATTGTCACATAATGGGTATTGTCACATGATCATTTTTTCACATGATGGTAGTGTCACATGATAGTATTGTCACATGATGGGTACTGTCAAATGATCATATTGTCACAGGATGGGTACTGTCACATGATGGTATTGTCACATGATGAGTATTGTCACATGATCATATTGTCACATGATGGGTACAGTCACATGATCGTATTGTCACATGATGGGTACTGTCACATGATGGGTACTGTCACATGATCATATTGTCACATGATGGGTACTGTCACATGATGGTATTGTCACATGATGGTATTGTCACATGATCATATTGTCACATGATGGGTACTGTCACATGATCATATTGTCACATGATGGGTATTGTCACATGATGGGTACTGTCACATGATCGTATTGTCACATGATGGTTACTGTCACATGATGGTATTGTCACATGATGGGTACTGTCATATGATCATATTGTCACATGATGGTATTGTCACATGATGGGTATTGTCACATGATGGTATTGTCACATGATTATATTGTCACATGATGGATACTGTCACATGATCGTATTGTCACATGATGGTATTTGTCACATGACACCTGATGGTATTGTCACATAATGGGTATTGTCACATGATCATTTTTTCACATGATGGTAGTGTCACATGATAGTATTGTCACATGTTGGGTACTGTCAAATGATCATATTGTCACAGGATGGGTACTGTCACATGATGGGTATTGTCACATGATCATATTGTCACATGATGGGTACAGTCACATGATCGTATTGTCACATGATGGGTACTGTCACATGATGGGTACTGTCACATGATCATATTGTCACATGATGGGTACTGTCACATGATGGTATTGTCACATGATGGTATTGTCACATGATCATATTGTCACATGATGGGTACTGTCACATGATCATATTGTCACATGATGGGTATTGTCACATGATGGGTACTGTCACATGATCGTATTGTCACATGATGGTTACTGTCACATGATGGTATTGTCACATGATGGGTACTGTCATATGATCATATTGTCACATGATGGTATTGTCACATGATGGGTATTGTCACATGATGGTATTGTCACATGATTATATTGTCACATGATGGGTACTGTCACATGATGGTATTGTCACATGATGGGTATTGTCACATGATCGTATTGTCACATGATTGGTACTGTCACATGATTGTATCGTCACATGATGGGTACTGTCACATGATGGTATTGTCACATGATGGGTATTGTCACATGATCGTATTGTCACATGATGGGTACAGTCACATGATCGTATTGTCACATGATGGGTACAGTCACATGATCATATTGTCACATGATGGGTACTGTCACATGATGGGTACTGTCACATGATGGTATTGTCACATGATCATATTGTCACATGATGGGTACTGTCACATGATGGTATTGTCACATGATGGGTACTGTCATATGATCATATTGTCACATGATGGGTATTGTCACATGATCATATTGTCACATGATGGGTACTGTCACATGATCATATTGTCACATGATCGTATTGTCACATGATGGGTACTGTCACATGATCGGTACTGTCACATGATGGTATTGTCATATGATGGGTACTGTCATATGATCATATTGTCATATGATGGTATTGTCACATGATGGATATTGTCACATGATGGTATTGTCACATGATCATATTGTCACATGATGGGTATTGTCACATGATGGGTACTGTCACATGATGGGTATTGTCACATGATGGGTACTGTCACATGATCGTATTGTCACATGATGGGTACTGTCACATGATCGTATTGTCACATGATGAGTACTGTCACATGATCGTATTGTCACATGATTGGTATTGTCACATGATCGTATTGCCACATGATGGGTACTGTCACATGATGGTATTGTCACATGATGGTATTGTCACATGATGGGTACTGTCACATGATGGTATTGTCACCTGATGGGTACTGTCACATGATGGTATTGTCACATGATGGGTATTGTCACATGATCGTATTGTCAAATGATGGGTACAGTCACATGATCATATTGTCACATGATCGTATTGTCACATGATGGGTACAGTCACATGATCGTATTGTCACATGATGGGTACTGTCACATGATGGTATTGTCACATGATGGTATTGTCACATGATCATATTGTCACATGATGGGTACTGTCACATGATCATATTGTCACATGATGGGTACTGTCATATGATCATATTGTCACATGATGGGTACTGTCACATGATGGTATTGTCACATGATGGGTACTGTCATATGATCATATTGTCACATGATGGGTATTGTCACATGATCATATTGTCACATGATGGGTACTGTCACATGATCATATTGTCACATGATGGTATTGTCACATGATGGGTACTGTCACATGATCGGTACTGTCACATGATGGTATTGTCATATGATGGGTACTGTCATATGATCATATTGTCACATGATGGTATTGTCACATGATGGGTATTGTCACATGATGGTATTGTCACATGATCATATTGTCACATGATCATATTGTCACATGATGGGTATTGTCACATGATGGGTACTGTCACATGATCGTATTGTCACATGATCATATTGTCACATGATGGGTACTGTCACATGATCGTATTGTCACATGATTGGTATTGTCACATGATCGTATTGCCACATGATGGGTACTGTCACATGATCGTATTGTCACATGATCGTATTGTCACATGATCGTATTGTCACATGATGGGTACTGTCACATGATCGTATTGTCACATGATGGGTACTGCACTGTTTCAGGTTTCCTGACCTCCTAATCAGCAGCTGTGCCCTACACAACTGTCACTAGATGCTACTAGGTGCCACTGCCATCTAATCACAGTTATGTTTAAGCCAAGCATGCCTGTCATTGTGAAGTCTTTCCTGATGCTCTGTTGTATTCAGAGCTACTCCTGTCCCCTGATCTCTGGGATGTTGAAACTCGGGTTTCCCTTTGGTTTCTGAATTAGTCTTGCCTAATAAAAATTCTTTTTATTTATTTATTTATTTATATTGTTGGTTCAAAGCTTTGCGGTATAGAATAAACCACTCTGTATTTCTCTTCATGAATTAGTTGTGACATGTATCATTATTGTTATTAATAATTGCAGCGTTCATGAGTACTGCTGCACATGCATACGTTGACAGGGAATGAAAATGATTTGCAGTTAAACTAAAGCCACATATTGTGCTCACCCACTCATAGTAGCAATAGAACAAGTTGTTCTCTTCCTGCGGTTTGTGCCTCTGACTGGTTCTTTTTGAAATGCACACTTGCTGTGTTGTATTCTAACCACACATTTCTCTCATATTCAGTGGAGTGTTAAAAGTCCAAGTGAGATCTGCTGTTTATCAGGGGATTGTGGGTTGGAACCCCATGCGGCACAGGAATATTGTGCTTTGTGTGTGTGTGTGTGCATTATGCTTTGCCACTTTGCAATCATTCATTACTCAGTTAATGCACAGTGTCATATTTCCTTGCTTTATCAATGATTAGCCAGTGCTGAAGGGTTTAGAATACTTTACATTTATTTCCCCCTGGATGAAGAGTACAGAAGTGACGTAAGGAAGCCCCTGCAAACACAGGTAAGAGCTTCTGGAAAACTCAATACTTTCATCTACCATTAAAGCCTTCATAATAAAAAAGAGATATTACTGTGCACCAAAAGTCTAAGAGTTGTGACGTTTTGACTCACCCTCCCCTCCAGACACGTTGTCACTGCTGTGGTAACGACCCCTGTATGTCAACGGTGTACAAATTGATCTAGGTCACAGGCTCAAAAGAGAAGCTTCCTGCCTAATGAGCTGGCCGTGTCACATGTATTGCAGCAGGGCCTGGTAATGTTGCATGACTGTACAATGGCAATGTCTGTTTTTATCCTTTGAAGAGGTGCTCCTTTATTTTGGAGATGTGATCACTGCAGCAGTTCAAATACAAGAGTTTGTCAAAAGGGGGAAAAAATAGTAGCTGAATGACATAAAGGAGCTTTGAACACAACGAGAGTCCCTTTCAAAATAAAAAAAAAATACAATTTTACCTCAGTAAGTATGAAAGAATGCATATCTTTAAGTTAGTGGGACTCCATTATTATTATTGGGCTTCTTTGCAGAGACACACTGACAGTGTGTCTGAGATGCACAGACACTGGAGCTTTCATCCCACCACTCAGAAGGAACAGTGCAGCAAGTGTCTATGTATCTTTCAGTGCTGCACTACACAAACATCGTGAGCAACATTCACATATACACATGTAGTACTGCAGGCCTACTGTGTATTTCCAAACCCACGAAGGTAAAATTACTCAACAGGGGTTGTGGAAAGTTCTAGATATGCAGTGCGTCTCTGACACCCTGCAGCACACTGAACTGATCACGTACCAGATGTTCAAGGACAGATATTTTAATTGCCATTTATCCTCATTTAAAACCCTCATTTGTTCTGTGTCTTAATGGCCCAGGTGTAATAATATCCACTTAGATATCGCTCAGTGAAAACACCAGCACTCATCCAGTCAAACCCTACAAATCCTACAAACACTGCTAAGACTACAAATCCCACAAACACTACAAACCCTGCCAATTCACAAGCATTTCCTATTTTGCAATGGATTCAATGTTAGTCTGTTGAAAAGCATGTATACATAGTTTAATGTGGATATGTTTGAACTTTTTTATTCTGGAATCAGAGGCATGAAATCACATACTCTAGCACATTTAATCATCACCCCCAAAATGCCCAGAATACATGCAATCTTATGCAAACAACACTTTCCTGAGTGACACTGCACTTTCCGCTTCAATATGCATCCAACAGAAAAGAATAGGGACAAAGATAAAGTATGAAAATCCCCAACCCTGCAGACAGCTCACATAAATGATCCAGATAAGGGCTGAGCAAAAAAACAGATAAACCACAAGATAAGGGGAAAAAAAAAACCCTACTCAAAAGCATTCATCAGGACCGCAAGACAGCAGAGCTTCAGAGAAGCTGTCTCCACTAGAGGTGAGCTGCATCACATGATTCAGCTCCTTTATTAGCTTATAAGCTGTTTGGGAGCTGGAGTATTCAGACACTTAACTGTGTAGGCCTGCAACACTTGAGCTTGAGAATGCTGCAAAAGACTTTACTTCACTATTGAGCCAAAGCTAGTCAGGTGCTCAAAAGAACAGTGCTTAATGTAAGTATTTCAACACAACCCTTCTGAAGGCCGTTCTGAAGGATTCTTGTCTTATCCTGTTTCTGTGGGTTGCAGCATTCTCAAGATTTTTTAGAATTATTTTTATATGAAGAAAGAAATAAATGTCAAGGAAAATGAAATACCTTAGGAAAACCATAGTGTTTTCACGCCTAACTATTAATCAAAACAAATCAAATCAAAATGTTTTTATATAGCGCTTTTTACAACAGTTGTTGTCACAAAGCAGCTTTACAAGTGTCCGAGTCCAAGCCCCCAGTGAGCAAGCCAAGGGTGACAGTGGCAAGGAAAAACTCCCTAAGAGCATGAAGAAGAAACCTTGAGAAAAACCAAGACTCGGGGAGAACCCATCCTCCTCTGGCCGACACCGGTCACCATGACAACAGTAATTAAAGAGATACATAAACAAAGAAGTGATGGGAATGATGAATAGTTCTCGTCTTTTTGTGTGTGTGTATATATATCAGTATGAAAACTAATATATATATACACTGCTCAAAAAAATAAAGGGAACACTTAAACAACACAATGTAATGTAACAAGTCATCCACACTTCGTGTTCAGATAGGAAGCAACACTGATTGTGAATCAATTTCAACTGCTCTTGTGCAAATGGAACAGACAACAGGTAGAAATGAGAGATTTTCAACTGATTTCAAAGATTTTTATTAATTGAGGTCTAGGATGTGTTATTTTAGTGTTCCCTTTATTTTTTTGAGCAGTATATATATATATATATATATATATATATATATATATATATATATATATGAATAACGTGCAGTTCTCCAGATTACTCCATGTATGGACAGTGTAATAAATTGTACTGAACTCTGAGCTCAGAGACTTTATACATGCCATAAGATGCCACCTTTGTTACAAGATCATTGATGTTTCTGGCTTGCCAGATCTGTTCATATGTGTAAGTGTGATTATTCAGAAATGGAAGTGTGCGAGAGCGATACTGCTTAAGCAGCAGACAATGCAAAACCCACAGAGCAGGGTTACTCAAATCTAGTGGCAAACCTGGGTTTGGGCCCCGTAGTTCCAGAGAAGGGTTCTGAGAATGCCACAGCACACAAAGGCATTTTACAAGGAAATCGTCCAGGGAAAGTGCTTTCTAGGTTCAACTGTGCCCCCCTGTACAAATCAAGGTCCATAAAGAAATGGCCTGACGAGATTAGCGTAGAGTCCAGTGCCTTGCGAAGAGTTCTGACCTCAACTCCGTTGAACACCTTTGGGATGAAGTGACACACCGTGAACTTAGCCTTCTTGTCCAGTATCACAAATGCTCCTTGGACTCAATAGGCACAGATTGCTACAGACACATTTGAAATCTTGTGGAAGTCTTGTGAAATGAAATCATCACAGTAGAGTGGGGCTGGGCACAGAAGAGCAGGTGGAGCCAACTCCACGTTAACCGCCATATTTGTTGGATGGGATGTCCAGTAAACGTACAAATATGTGACAGTCAGGTGTCCACATATAGTGTCACATGTAGCTTATTACATTTACATTTACATTTACGTTTACGGCATTTTTATGGCATGATTATTAGAATCATCACTGGTGTTAATACACCAATCACTTCAGAAATATTTAAACCTACACACAATAGCCACTTCATTAGATAAACCTCATACACGTGCTTGTCCTGGAATGGTTGGGTTGATATTGATGTGTGTGGGTGGATGTTTGTGTATGTGTGTTTGTGTGTGCGCGTGTGTGTGGTTTTCTGTGTGTGCGGGGTGGATGTTTGTGTGTGTGTGTGTGTGTGTGTATGTGTGTGTGTCTGTGTGTGTGTGTGTGTGTGTGTGTGTTACCTCAATGTCACACCCCTTCTTGTTATTCAGTTATGGGTTACACTTGTCTGTTGTAATTCTCCTTGTTGGTGTACATATTTATGCATTTGCTCTGTGGTTGTCAGTGTTTGCCCTCATGTTCCACACGTTTACCCTGTTTTCAGGTCTACAATGCTTCTGCTGTTTGATAATTGCAGTGCCCTTCATGTTTGTTTTGACGAGTTTAGTCCCTGTTTTGTGTTGTGTTTCAATAAATGTCTGTGTAAACCTTGGCTTGCCTTCTAACTCTGCCTCAACCTCCTCAACAGGTTTTTTTTCTTGGTGTTGTTTTATACAACTTCATTGTTGTAACAACAGCTACAATAGACTTAGCAATTCTACATTTGTCAGTTAGCATGCTACACCTGACTGTTAGCATTTCTACATGTGTCTGTTAATATGCTACACCTGAATGTTAGCATTTCTACATATGTCTGTTAGTATCAGACTGAAGTTTATTCAAGTGTGCTATGAGTATACTTATTTTTCACTAAAACTGAGGAAGTATACTTGAAGGTGACTTTTTATAAAAGTATAAAATTGGTATACTTTCTAGTACACTTAAAGTATATGGTCTGTAGTATACTTGCTATACTTATACTTATACTGAAGTATACTTAATAAAAGTATACTACTTTTTGCTAAGGGATGCTACACCTGACTGTTACCTTTACTAAATTTGTCTGTTAGTATGCTATCAATAAATGTCTGTGTAAACCTTGGCTTGCCTTCTAACTCTGCCTCAACCTCCTCATAACAGGTTTTTTTTTCTTGGTGTTGTTTTATACAACTTCATTGTTGTAACAACAGCTCTAATAGACTTAGCAATTCTACATTTGTCAGTTAGCATGCTACACCTGACTGTTAGCATTTCTACATGTGTCTGTTAGTATGCTACACCTGAATGTTAGCATTTCTACATGTGTCTGTTAGTATCAGACTGAAGTTTATTCAAGTGTGCTATGAGTATACTTATTTTTCACTAAAACTGAGGAAGTATACTTGAAGGTGACTTTTTATAAAAGTATAAAATTGGTATACTTTCTAGTACACTTAAAGTATATGGTCTGTAGTATACTTGCTATACTTAATAAAAGTATACTACTTTTTGCTAAGGGATGCTACACCTGACTGTTACCTTTACTAAATTTGTCTGTTAGTATGCTATATCTGACTGTTAGCTTGCACTGTTGGGCAACCACTACACTGATCATTATTAGTAAGTTTCTGATGACAGGATTACTGTATGGAGCAGGTTAAATGTTGCCAGCAGTTGCTTGTATTCAAGCACGTGCCAGTGTCATAGCTTGGTTGAGTGGGGTCTAATAACAAATGATTTTAAACGACCAGTCCAGAGGTTAGTGAACATATATTCATAGCAAATATGATTGAGATGTACATATCAAAAAGAAATAACAAAAATTGCAATAATACGGAATCTTAAAATTCTAGCTAAATATAATGTGATTTCCATCTCATGGGGCCTAAAATTTCCCAAAAGCAAAACTTAAATATTTTCAGAGCCTTCACCTTTAAGTCTACATGAACTGACTGCGGTCTTGGGTTCAACTCTGTCCCTCATCTCCGTATAGAACAACAACCAGCCAAGCAATCAGACAGCACCTGTATCTGTGAACAGTAACATGCAGACCACGACGGTCAGTGCGTATCTTGAAATAAACGCTGTTACAATATAGCAGTAAGGACTGGGGTGGACTGTAACTGCAGTGGCAAAGAGCTTTATGGATCATAAATCTGTGAAATCCAAATGGCAAATTATTCCTTCTACACTTTATATGCCCCTTACATGAGGCCAGATCATTAAAAAACCTTCCTTTCAGCAGAATGAGCAGCTAGGAATCAGGTGTCTCAGAGGGAATGCCCATGCAGGGAAGACCTACCAGTACTAATGCAGGCAGTAGCACTCTGTGTAACTGCCACAGGCTATAACATCCTTTTGCATATTAGTTCCTTTATAGATGTCTGAGATGGACTTTGTAAAAATATCTGTTAAGCGATTAGTAAAATCCAATTTTCTCATCTATCTATGAGCATTAACTTAATAGAGTGTTGGTTGCATATAACACCGCTGTCCACAGTGACACAAGGATCGCAGTCCAGCACATCAATTAAATCACCACCTTGCAGTGAAACAGATACCGATTCAGGAGCCTGTTTGTTGATTAATGACATTCCTAATTGTGCAGACATTATATAAATGTGACTAGTAAATCCAACATGAATCATCTGCAGGCGGCGTGATAAATAACAGCGCTGATTTATTGCGGGTGTAGCAGTCGGTTCATTGCCGATGCCGTGTTTGATTTGAAGTGGGTGGCAGTGAAGACCTATAAAGAGAGTCCGCTTTGGGTTAATGAGCCTGTAATGTCAAAGTGACCCCGACCTCATTTATCACAGGGAGCTGAGATTGAGCACTTTGTTACCTAACCGTGTCAGGGGTCGGCTGGAAGCCGGCCAGGTGTTGCCAGTTTCAGCTCGGAATACAAATGACTGGGCTCTGCCTAAACAATACTACGAGGCACCAGACAGAAGAACAAACAAAAATAATTGGTCCTCTGATTTGCATACAAGCCCTGCTGACACAAACCAAATTTAATTGTTATGTTTGAACATTTTCTTTGTGAGTGTAGAAAATAACATAATGCATTATGTGTTGCATATACGTCCTTTGGGTGGGAAGATGAATATGTTTATTTTTGTTATTATGGGCAAAATATGTGCAGGTCCTGATCAATTGTGGCCGCAATTCTGCTGGAATGGACGATGTCTTTGGGGGCATCTTGGCACCCCTCCTCAGAGCCACCCTGTTGGACATGCGTGTGTGTGTGTGTGTGTGTGTGTGTGTGTGTGTGAGACAATTAGATGAGTCATGAGTCAGACAGCTAAGACGCAGAGTGATGTGGACAGTCTAAATAAACTCGAGCAAAAAGCTCAGTACACCACGGCCCAGACAGATATTCATCTCCGACATCCCTTAACTGGTGGTCGCTTTTCCTTAAGAAGGACTTCGGAGGAAAATCCAATTTCGGTTCTCATTTTGCTGCCGATGAGGCCAAATTCCCACGCTTTGTGTCACAGCTGGAGTCTGTGGACAGGAGCACCCTGGGAGAGAAAAGCCAAGGTGAAGCTAGCTGAAAAGGAGCCCAGGAATGAACCTGGTGCCTGTGCCCCCCTACCTCAAAAACACCCACCCTCCCCACTCACCGCCCCAAAACTCCCCCCCCCCAACCACCTTGCACTCAGTCATATTCTGACACAGGGCACAAAGGGACCAGCAACAAAATGTCATAATGGCGTTGGCACTGTGCCCAAGTACAGAATAATGACTTGGTATGGTGAGGCGAAAGACTTAAAAAAGCGCTACACAAATATATTTGCTGACAGTCTGCATAACCAGGCCCGGGTCGAGAGACACCACGTGTGTTTTATTTTAGGGCAACAAAAATGTCACATTGCAAGGAAAGTTGTTTGCTGTTTTCACCAGCACCATAAAAGGGAAGAGAAAAGTTACAGCAAAAATGAAACTGGCAAAACTTAATATGAGAAATGTATTCTTTCTTCTGTCAAACCCAAGAAACATATTAGAATTCTAACACATTTAATATCATGTACCAACTATCAAATGGGATTGAGTAATTATACTGTAAATATTCCAATTGAGTCATATTTGTCTCTAACCCTTTTGACATTTCACCTTAGCCTGTTGACACCCTTGCAAGGCATATGGCTGCCTCTGGCTCTTCCAGCCCACACAACCCCTCCACTCAGCCCCCCACCCCCTTGCAGTGCCAGCCTGCTGTCTCCTGGCATATGCCTGGCACACACTCTAGATGAGTTTGCCTCTGGCAAAGCAACCCTCCAAACAAGTGCGTGCATTAGTCCTAATGTCACGCTTGTGGAGCAGGGTCTGCCTCCTTGTGGAGGTTCATGGATTAAACCCCCACCCTGTGACCCTCTCCTCCGCCCCCGCCCTGTGACCCTCTCCTCCGCCCCCGCCCTGTGACCCTCACCTCCGCCCCCGCCCTGTGGCGCACATGCTGCCCCATCCAAGCTCCACCACCACCACCACCACCACCGGTTACATTAATTGCTAGCACACAATACATGCTGGGAGCACAGTGACGATGGCCTGTTGTGTGAAGAGAGTGGATTGTTCTGGTATTCACCTTACTCCATACAGCCCATATTTCACCAAGGTCCTGGATCTCACAACAGTGCCTAGCAAAGTCGGCAAACCTGTGACTCCTAGTGGCAGAATTGGAAGTGTCTTAAATAGTGGTTTACACTGGTGGGGAAAGTCTGACACCATGCAAACTCTATTACGGCTAACACTATCGAACTCTTTCATCTGTTTCAGTCAAACAGGCGCTTCTGCAGAGGAGACAGGTGATTCAGTGGCAATCAACTTCAGACAAAGCAAGATCATTGTCACTGACTTGTAGAATAACAACACTGCGAGGGACTTTTCTCTCAGTAGATTCTGTCAGGCAGACGTTGTATGCCATAGAGCTTACATGCGACTATAGGAAGGGTTTAATATTGTGACTTTGGCATTGGTAAGCTTGACATGGTAAAGGCGACATGATGTGTGTGTGGCCACAGTGTGGTCAGATGCTTCATTTCAGTCCTTCACTGGACCACGACAGCGTGAGTGACACACTGACTGGGAGGCGGGCCGGTCCAGCATAAATCAGAGGGTACACAAGCACCACACTGACACCAATTACACGGCCCAGAGGGACCAATGGCAGACGCCCGGCCCTGTTCTTCATACATCAGTCATGCCTGTGCATTTCACAAACAGCCAGGTGACAGCTTTGCACTACCACGCTATTGAAAATTTGCAGCTGGCCTTGACCACATGAGCAGATATGAGCATCGGCCAATAAAGAACACTGACGTATGCACTGCCAGTGCTGAGTGACGTCCATACGCTCAGCCTCTGTGATCGAAAACTGGGCCCTGAGGATCACAGACAGACCACAGCTCACACTCCCCCCCACCCCCCCTGTGTCTTACAATCACACACACTCTGTGACCAATCTCACTCATCCATACAGGCAAGCAGCTTCAAAGTAAATTATTCTCTTCCCTACTTTATCTTACACTGCCCTCCAGAATTAGTGGCACCCTGGGTAAAGATGAGGGGGGAAAAAGGGCAAAAATAAAAATGTGTTTGAAAAGGCCATACATGAGTTTCCCTGACGTTTAGTATGAGCTCACAGGGTAAATAAGATTAGACATTTATTAACAGGGAGGAAACAAAAGATAGATTAACACCTGAAATGACCCGTTCAGCTACAATGGCGATGATTAAAGAGTTACAAATAACTGGAGCTGCAATGAACTTGTCTTGGAGAGGATACAGCTGTATGTGTGTGGAGGAGGATGGAGAACCCTTACCAAGGGTTACGCCTGCACCATTTCACAAGATGGACGACAGACCAGGATCAGTGAGGCTCTGCATGTAAAGGCTGGACCTTCTACCCTGCTTTCTGTACCCATGTGTTGCTTCACTTCCTGGTTTTATTACATGTGCTTTTTGTTTTCATTTGTAGTAATGTCCTTTGTTTAGTTCTCTGCCTTTTATCGTTGTTGTTTTACCTTATATCTCAGTTAGTTCTTTGGTCGCTAGTGTCACCTGTGTCTTGTTCTTCTTAACTGATGTCCCTATGTGTTCATACCCCGTGTGCTTCACTACGTCGCTGGTCTTTGGTCCAGCCTCGTTACACAGCCTCTGAGGCATCAGCACATGTCTCCACACGGCCAGTCGTGTCTGTAATTAACCTTGTTATCTTATTTTGCTTTCTGTTCTCTTTGTGTTCTAGATCTGTATATGTTGAACTATCTTACTGACCCTGATTATGGATTTGCCCCCAAATAAATTTGGATCTTCTAAACGAACATCTCCACCTCGTGATGGCATCACGATCCTTCAGTGTTCAGAAAGCCTCTAAGCATCACTGATATATTAATTCAAGCCAGGTCAAATGAAGCAAAACAGCATTGTGAGCAAAACAAAAACAACAAAACAAAACAACTCAGGTAGGTTTGGTATAGAAAGAATCATGTAAAAAATAACCACATTTCTATGATGAAGTATAGTGGTGGAACTTTAATGATGTTAGGCAGTTTTGAAATGTTCTGAAAAAAATGCCTTAAGGTAGATTAGGCTTACTAGCATTCTGTATGTTCTCAGGATACAGGCTAATCAAAGATTAAATTACGTCTCAGTTAATTTATAATGTATTCCTATGGGACAGTTTATGATAATGAATATGATTGTGAGCAAACAAACAAAATAAATGAATAATAACCTTTGCAGTAGCTAAGCTGTATACTGCGAGCTGAGAAAAACTCATGTGTTATAAAGCATTCTGTGCATTTTTAATTATGTTTTTAATGCATAGTAAACAGGAGCCCGCTGAGTGGCCAAGTTCTACCTTTCTTCCTCTGTTCATATTTTTCTTTTCCTACTGCTCAACTTGCTTGTTGTGTCATGTCTGATATCTTTAGGATTTCCGAGCTATGTATCGATCAGAGCAACGGCATTTCCCCATATTCTGCCTCAGACGGTCAGATGCTGGGTGTACAAGTGATAAAGGACAGAGCACAGATCTGCAGGCTGACGTGGAGCTGGTGGCGTGTGTCCCTGTCTAGAGCAGCGGCTCCCTCTCTCGGTACACAGCTGATTACAGGGACGTACCTGCGGATGGCGCTGTATCCTCCGGGAATGTGACTTCTTCCTCTGCTATCCAGGAGAAGTTCCAGTATCTGAGGGGGGGGTCTGTCTTCCCCGCACTTCTAGTTGACGTCGAGCCTGTGAACGGAATTGCATTGAATTTAAATTTATTTCTGCACAATTTAAAACACACAAACAAGGAAATAACGTAACAGACAGTTAGAGACAAAAACTGATATGGGCTTATATAAAGCCCGAACCACAGCACAAGATGCCTTTTCAAATATATTAGACTCCGTGCTCCAGTGTGCCGTGTGTCTTCTCCTAGGCATTAGGACAGATTTAAAGAAATGATCCTGCGTTAAAAATAATTATAAATAATTTTTAGAAATCTGTATTCAAAACTGTGTAAAATGTTTGTATGATGTTTTATTACAGACAGGGCCAAAATATATCTATCTTTTTTCAGGGCATAATTTCAGAACCTCATTCCTTTATTGTCTGTAACTTTAAATGAAACCTTTGACAAAAACACATTAAAGCCATTTCAAGTATTTATTGAACAACGTTATTGTGCTGCTTTGTTGTTTCAGGATTCTGGATAATGTTGCTGTGTTTGTTTGCTTATTTTGTAATCTGGATAATATTTGCTCTTTTTTTTTAGATTCTGAATTATGTTGCTGCGTTGTCGTTTTACAGATTTTATGATTTTTCAGATCTTGGGAGGAAGTACTTCTTTGTGCTTTTTCAAATCAGAGTGATAGTTCATAAGAAATCACTCACAGAGAAGCAGGAAATCACATTGATAAATATAATCACGTCAAGTTACAAAATAACACTTATATTTCCAAATAAGTGAAAACTTTAGTCATTTCCTAAGCAGCATATTAGATTTTTTACAGTGTGCTCAAAGCCTTTTCAGCCAGTCCTAATGACCAAATAGTCCAACTCATGATGAAATTTCCTCAGTGGTCTTACAGTTAGTGTGGTCAGCATGAAAGGAATCTACTAAGGGTTACTCTAACTCCTCAATGAAAGCAATGAACAGAAAGCACAGGCTGGTAGACTGTGTCTCAGAGGAATGTAGGCATACCTAAACCCTTAAATCATTCTAAATGACCATTAAGCCAGAATCAATAGTAAACACAGCTTGACTTTCATAAGTACTGAGTCAAATACAGTGAGAGCCTGATACAGGACTGGGCCCTCACCTGGGCCATTTTTCTCCTTCACACACAGTTAATACCCGACAAGGAAACACTTCTACACCAAAACCCCCACACAAACCCCTTACAGAGCTCAAGGGTTCTGGAAGATTCCAGCTTTGAACAGTTCTAGCATCTCTGGCTCGCTTCATTTCCTCATCCTCTCTTATCCAGTGACTTTCTTATTCCCTGCTTACGGCATTTTCCAGCACTCACATGCCTGTGGTGAGCTGGGTCTCTATCTCTGGACAAAAGACAAAAAAAAAACCCAGAACCACAGCACTACTTCATCATGTGATCAATGAGGCCTAGAGATCCAGCTCTTCTCGTCTGCTTCCTCATCACCCTGGAGCCCCTCGCAGCGGCTGATCTCAGGGCCGCTCAACCACGCCAGCCTTCCTCTGTCTCCAAATAATGAAATAAGTAACAAACGCTCGATATAAAACACCACCATGTGGAGGAACAGACACGGGCCTGGGAGGACATGATGCACTGCCTGTCTCGTGGGCTTTGTTTGGCACTGGTCCACTGATCCTGAAACAAACTCAATTATCCATGAAGAGGGGTGGGTTGGTGGGTGGGGGGGAGTTACAGCACAGAATTCCCGTTGACCTATCAAATGTCCGTCTTCCTCCTAAATGCCCTTTGACCTATCACATGTCCGTCTCCCTCCTAAATGCCAGTGAATGGACACAATATGGTCTTCAAAAGCTCATCATTAGAGGCACAACCCACGCATGTTAAGAAGAAATCAAATAGTTTCAGTAATGGAGTCATTCAACCTCCAGACCAGTTAAGTGCTGCATACATTTGGGTTAATCAAACATGAAACTATCCAAGGATCTTAAAAGCATTCAAGTAGCCCTTTGAAAATGCTGATCTTGTATAATGACACAGACTTTTTTTACAAATCATTTTTTATATGTTTTATCCCCTTGTGTCCCTCAATGTGACAAGTCTCCGGCAGAAACTGAGGAAGAAAACAGAACAGGGGAATAAATGTGAGCTCCACAAAAGACAAGTAGTACAGTGAACTCAGGCTGAATGGAAATCTCTCTGCATGATCCTGTTCTCTACCCATAATCCCCCTGTGGCATAGTTTACATGTCACTGCAACAACTGCGCTATATTAATTAAGATGGGATGTAGATACATACATTAATACTTGGATAAATTGATTACCTGTCCACTCTTGGTGGATCATTAAAAGCTCGTCAAAGTCTACCAGTAAAGAAGAGGGTGGAAAAATGTCAGGGGCTGAATTAAACTCAGGCGATAGCACAAAGGAGCACATTGATTTCTGTCAGGCTCAGTCCATCTCCGCCTCTCTCGGATTCTGCACATGTGCGGGGCTTTATTTATTTATTTTCCTCCGAAGTCAGCTGACCTACTCGTGTATCCTCAGCACAGTCTTCTTCTCTCTTTACAGGCTCCTCCGCAAGACTGTGGGTGACTACAAATGTTCGGGGATAAACATTCTTCTTGTATTCGTCAATACGCTTTTCCTTGTAGCCCAGAATGGGCGAAAACATTCCGTTCACATCCACGTCGTCTTTATGCGTCTGTTGTGATACTCTTACATACATGTCTATAAAAATCTAAATTAAGACCAGATTCAATCAGGTAATTCAAAGTAACACCTGTTTTCCTTTATGTAGATACACAAAAGCATGTCTGTAATTGTTTTTTTAAGGTTATATATGACTACTAATAGCTCGGTTTACACACACAGCTGTGCAAATACAGAACACTATACACACTAATATGAAATTATGTGTGGCTCAAAACAACTGGCCAATCTGCAAACCACGTTTGAGAATCTTCATGCATCAAATATTCACAGATTCACTTATTATATATTCCTTATGGTAAAAATGAGCAGTCGTTTCTTCGGCACCTGCATTTCCACACTAATAGAGAAGTTGTCATGTGATCTCATCTCTGGGAGATACTGTTTGCATACTTTTAATAGTGCACTATTGTTAAATGACGTTCACTGACTGTGGATGCTGAATTCGTTTAGAAACAAAGCCTGGGGCAGCTTGCAGCATCAGTACAGGTTGGGCTACACTAATATCTGCCGAGTACTCTTGTTTTCATTTGCTTTCTGGAGAGAATCATAACACAAGGCTGAACACCTAAGCTTCAGTTCCTACAGATGTTTCTCATATTCACACTTTGATGATACAAACATATGCACACAAATCCACTAGATAAGTCCCGTCCTCTGTTTAGATTTAACAAGTCTTGATCTTTTTTTCTGTCACAAATGTCAGTATTCTGTTTTATCAAAAGGTCATGAGCATTAGATTGTTGAGTACTTACTGTGACTGTGACGGGCAGGGTGAGCAACTAAAAAGGAAGCGATCACGCCAAGTGTCAGGGAAATAGGATGGTTTAATAGAAAGTGCGCAAACCAAAAACCCGTGACATTGTTCCAGATGAAGGAAATAATAATCAGCAGTCAACTGGTACAAAGACAAGACATATATAGACGAACAAACGACCCTCAGGTGAGACGGATCACGGGTCCCATCCACCTGAGGGACGAACATCACGTGACCAAAACCGGACATCTGCCGCTGTAAACGGGGGCGACCGGCAGGGCCCCCCCCCCCACAACGTGACAGTGACCGTAAGGATATGAGGACCATCATAGACATTCTTAGTGATGTACTGTACTGGGAAAGGTTAAAAAAAATAATAAATACATAAATAAAATGTCAGCAGACGTTGAGCACACTGTCAGTTGAGTTTGCTGTTTTAAGCACCTAAATTAAATCAGGTCAAACAGAGAGCTTCATCTGAGGTCTTCCCCAGGAAGACATGTTCATTGATTTTCAGTTACAAAAAAGAGATGGAAATATATCATAAGAATGATTTCAAACCATGTCAGTCGATGGATAGTTTCTTGTTGGAAAATTCATACCAAGATAAATTGTTGAGATTGATTGATGAGTGACAGCTTCAGGTGACATATCCTGCCTTTTGAAATAATGATGCTATGGTATTGCAATAGGAAAATTTATCTCCAGTCTGACTTTCAAGACCTCCACCGATTCTATAAGACCGGTTTGTATCATTTTTATAGATATCAAGCAGGCCTTGTCATACAGTATTTTATTCATCAAATGAATGAAGATGTAGGTTATTCCTATTCATCAGTGTTTTTGTTTTTTATGATAAACAGATGAACAATGATGGAGTAAATTTCTGCTGAACATATTAAATTAGGATTAAAAGTTTCACCTCCACATACAGAATTGTTGAAATAGACAATTCAATGAACCCAGTGTTCTTGATTCAGTTTGAAACAATTCAAACAATTGAAAAAGATTTTTTAGTGTGCTGTATCTACTGTACATAACAAATGTCCTTAACACAGTGTGTTCTTGTTCTAAGTCCATTGACAATTAGGGTTAAAATTAAATATAGGACTTTAATATACAAATATCATTTTTATTTTGCTTTTCAATGTATACAATACATAAACAGTTAATCACATGTTACATAAGCAGAATTACATGCTTGGTTTCTATGACATTAGACTGTAATGCAGTCAATACATGCCTTCATTCATCTATGGAAAGTAGAAACTGTTACCACTGAAAATTTCATTTTGTTAACCCCAATTACCACTTTTTAATGTTGAAAATGCAGTCCAAGTTAGTCTTCCTGCAACATGAGTCTTTACTCAACAACAATCACACCCAATGCACAACAATCTGAAAAAAAATGTCTCCACCTTCGACTCAAACACACCATTGGCTGAAAGTTTAGATTTTTTTCTTTTCGATACTTTTTTTTCTATGAGTGTTGTGAGGGAAATAATTACTGCAGTGCTACATCATGCTCTTTGTCATTGCCTCAAATAACTGAAATTTCAGAGGGTTAAAGCAATTTCTGCTTAGCCCAAAGTGCGAATAAATGTAATGTTTGTCAGAGCAGGGCTTTCCTGTGCAGACAGGTTTCTGGAACTATGCAGACTCTTCTTTTGTCATCATATGATCTACAGCTTAAAACATTTTTTTTTTCTGTCAAGAGCCTCTTTTCAGCACTTTTTTGATCAAAGGCTGATCTGGTGTGGTAGGGGTACTTGGCCATCTTTAATTTCACACAGATGGCGTTTGCAGTCACACAAGGCACCATGCAACATTTATTTTGAAGTGGAAAAGTTTCAAGATTCCACCTTTGGGGTCCTGAAACTTTCTTAGCATTCTCTCTGTATTCAGAGAGCTGTTTTGTCTCGTCAGGAGCATGAGTGACCATTGTTAGCATCCACTTTTAAAAGGGTTTCTGTTCGCTTGGTTAATCCAACCGGTCCACTGTCATCCAAAACCTTATTGTACTCTCGTACCACTTCAAAACAGCTGATCATTACAAACTTGCCATGCATTTAGTCTTTTTATCCTCATCCCTGAAGTAACCCATTTAATCTTGTCTTCTTCGGAATAATGCAGGAATATTACGAAACACTTGACATGTTAGTCAAAACCAGCAATTAACAAGGCGACTCTCCACTAATTTTCAGTGCAGGGTCTGACACGGGTTACTAAGTACCTTAAAATATAAGCAAAATGATCATGATGTAGCAAGGCTTTCGCCAAATTAGATTCATACTAAAGAACTGGACACCACCTGACAGCAGTTGTGAAACATACTCTATTACTGAGTTAAATAGTCCAAATGGCCGAGCATGCCTTATCAACACAAGCAGGTGTTTCTCTCCAGATTGCTTCTGTTGAGAAAGTTATATGCATACCGTAGATCGGAAATGGTAATGAACCAATCTATTTTTTTATATCATTGCTGATGAGTATGAAAGTGGCAGGAACGTTGTGAAAGCTAACTGTGGCCCTCATTTAATTTAGCAGAACATCTGTCTCGCTGTTCCACTTCACTAAAGCAGCCAACAGGAGGCGGAGTTAGTCCAGCCTCAAGCAGAGCCCGTCATGAAGTCTGCTTCTTCTACTCAGGCAACAGGTGTGAGAGCTTAATGATGCTGCCCTAGCAGTAATCAGTTCCTGTAGTAATGACTGGGACAATGAAGGTTTTAACACTGTCGAAGGCAGTGAGGGTTCTTTAAGAGATGATGATGATGATGATGATGATGATGATGATGATGATGATGATGATGAAGAGGAGGAGGAGGAGATGAAGGCGGAGCAGAAGGAGAAAGAAGATGAGGAGATGGATGATGATGGATAAACAGGAACCGAGACTCTCCACTAATCACTGCACAGAGAGACACCTGCAAAAGATAGAAATTATTAAAGTCAGTTTCAGTAACAAACACTGTCTCTTTATATGTACAGTCAACACCCTGTAGGTTCTCAGAGCACAGCCTACACTCAGCAGACATGAATGCAGAGATGTTGAAAGATGACTGGAGTTTTACTGCTTTACTGAGTGAATGAGAAGAGTGATAAAATCTTTAACCTTCCGTAACGTCTCCCCGACTCTGGTTGGCCAGCTATAGTCCTGGACACCCTTGTGCAGTGTGGCCTCGGTTCTAATCTAACACACATAGTTCAGATTATCAAAGCATTTTGTAGCATCTGAAGAGCCAGTTGTGTTGAAACTATCTAAACTAACTCAAATCTGAAGGGTTGTAGATCACTAGGTCTAGAGTTACAGTAGATGCACTACAGCTGTAAGATATGGTTACTTAGGGGCATTCGAACTTGCTGATGCTAAAGCCCTTATAAACTGGCCTGCTGCACAGTTTATGCACAAGACAAAACCTCATTTAAAGAGGAGACTATAAAACAAAATTAATAAGTAAATGAGGATTTGATATTTTATATACTTAATGATCAAGTGTGTTTGGCGATCACAAAATAATTTCTTATTTAAATGCAAATTAGCAGCACTGGGAATTCATGTTTTGTAAATACAGAGTGAGCACTGCAGCATTTAATTAGAAAAGAGTTTTTCTCCTCCATTTAAGTTTTACTGAGGTGAAGGGACATGTCTGGATCTACTGGGTTGAGTCACTTGACATATGGAATGTCTGGATCTTCAATCTGGGTTGAGTCTTTTTGCATATAAAATACTTTTTTTCTACAGATGCCATATGGACTGGCTTAAATGCCAAAGTTGATAAAAATCATCTCTTATGCATCACCAGATTTCTCACAAAAAAGTTAGACATAAAAAAAAAAGACAGACGTGCATAAAAAACAGACGTGTGCATGGAGTCCTTCATTGTTACTTCACAATTATGTGGCAGCCAATGAAAACACAAGATGTGCAGGCCACGGATTCACCAGGGACGGGAGTCACTGACTCAGATTCACAGACTAAGGTAATATGCATTAATACATTCTGAGCTGAGAACAGGCCTTCAGGTTATTGTAAATTGCTTCCGTCCTTCAATCTGTCACCAGCCAACACCTCAACCTTACGCAATTATCAAAATGTGCATACAGGTACCCAGTTGAAGAATATGTTATACTCATCAGCTAAAGCGGAGAAGAAACAAGATGTCTTTGCCCTACCACTCCCTCTTCTCCACAGAGCCACAGTGCTTGGACCTGCTCCTTGGCCAGGACGTTCAGAACACGGTGGAGCAAACACTATCCATCAGTTAAACGCCAGCACTGTATGAAAGTGGATGTGATTTAGCGATACGCCTTCCTGCTCCCCCATAATCGGTGAGTCGGGGAGTTAATGCAATACAGCTCAGCTTTTAAACAGGGAAGCAGCACTCCATAAATCTGAACTGCAGTTTTGACCTCATATCTCTGTTTTACCCTCTCCCTCCCCCTCACTGCATGTGTGTGTGTGTGTGTGTGTGTGTGTGTGTGTGTGTGTGTATGGGCGTGTGTGTGTGTTTGCGTGTGTGTGTGTTTGCGTGTGTGTGTGTGTGTGTGTGTGTGTGTGTGTGTGTGTGTGTGTGTATGGGCGTGTGTGTGTGTGTGTGTGTGTGTGTGTGTGTGTATGTGTGTGTGTGTGTGTGTGTGTGTGTGTGTGTGTATGTATGCGTGTATTACTGTAAGTCATAGAGATCACCTCTTCAGGAACTTTGTCCACGTAACTTATTCTTACCCTGGTCCCCCAAAGAGGATTCAAACCCAAATGAGGAGCACTTACTTAAATACTGACATATTACATATTATTTTCACATGCACAGCCTTCTGCAGTGTTGATTCTGGTCAAGCTTCAATGATCCTATATCTGCTTCTATATCTCTACAACACATTATATGATGAAAACATTAGCATCACTGCATGAGGGCTTTGTTTCTAGATGAATGTCATTGACTAATTTGCATCAAGTGTGATGAATTCCATAGAACTCAACAACAACAACATCTGTCCACCATTTGTACTTTTTGGGAGGTTTTACTCATTTTCAATTGGCTCCTAACAGCTCAACTGACATTAACTGGTCATAATCAGCATGTGATTAAAGAGACCTGTTGGCCTTGGATTTGAAACGATTTGAATGGTTCAAAAGCTCTCCCTACATCTGTTCTTCTGGTTTGTAAGTGCTGATTTGCCATTGGGAAGAAGCTAACACACACACACACACACACACACACACACACAAGTTTGTGGGTGAGTGCATGTGCATTAGAGTACACAGAAAGAAGAGAGAGCTGCTGTATTGATTAAGTCCTCCACTGTGTCTCCTTAATGATAAATGTTTGCTGAATATGCAGCCTCTAAAAAGGCAGCAGGAGAGTGGGGGGGCACTGGAGAGAGTCATTAGTGTAAAACACAGACTACCAACTATACAGGAGGACATCGCACATTCACTCTGCACATATTTTAGCTTAAGGGTCGACCGTTCAGAGCCGAGACCTCAGGGCAGAAGAGATTCTTTTTTATTGCCCACAGCGAAAGTCTCTCTTATCAGTCATTACATCTGCATACTTCTTTGGTCCACAAATTGAGGATTACTCTAGAAAATCTTAATCTGCTCTAAGCAGAAGTATTCCTTTACATCCATGGACTCATACCCTGTACTCTTGATTCATATTGATTTGTACACTATCATGAAAAATGTTTCATTGCTAATAATCTGACAGAGAAATGTACGGATATCCGTGTTTACACATGCGCATACACACACATGTAATGAGGCCATTAGACTCAGTCTCTCTTTGCCACACATTTTTAGTGCATAAATGCATTTCAATACATTACTGTAAACCTGTATTCTACAGTCAGTGCTTTTAGCTGCTTTTAGCTGTCCTATCTGACAGCATGCTTGTTATCTGGCCTCGGTAACGGTTAGCATTCAATTTCCTTCCGAGCTAATCACACTCTCACTCCTCTCAAGCATGGGACAAGTCACCATCACCATCTCGCAACAGCCGCTGTGGCCCGAATCCGCCATCCTCAGCATCCTGGCCAGCAGCTATTGGCCCGAAAAGATCAACAGAAGAACAAGAACACAAGTTACAGCTCCAGACATGGAAGAGAGAGACAGAAACAGAGGGAAAGAGACAGATGGAGACAAATCAGGGCTGGAGTGAGTGACAGGAGGTTCAGTATGTTGTGTGTAACAGCACTTTGGATGATGCAGTTAGTGTCAGTAGGCCTAAAGGTATCTGCCCTTTCAGAAGCCACATCAAATGGGTGGTTTTCAGCACACGATGGGTAATTCTGTGTGAAATAACCTTCCCCAAGGGCAGCGCCTGAGGCAATCGATACTATAGGTGTGTGCTGCCAGAGAGCAGAGCAGGATTTATTCACACCTGTGTAGCGAACAGTGGCCCAGACTAAACAATCCTTTTACACTACCTTGGGGGGGGGGGGGGAGTCATCAACCAACAGCCTATTGTAGTCAGTCGGACACCCCATCACCTTTCACATCCTCCAAACAGCTGCAAAACTGCCGAACTGTCCTTGTGCTCCTCAGAAACAGCAGCGTGTTTGATCAGGGCTCACCTCGTTTCTGACATTACTCGTGTCGTTCATTTCCCTACTTCACCTCATCCTACCTCTTAAAAGCTCTGAAGGGTGTGGTCACCATGTAGTCAGCAACACCATATAATTGAAAATGGAAGCCATGACAATCTGTTGCTGACTGGAGCGTCACCTCATCTGAACGACTGAACGACGGCTGAATGTGCGGGACTGAAATTAGGGTATTTTCATGACAGATTGCCCCATTTACTAGGGCATGGCTGCTCAAGCCACCACCCCAATTTAACGCAGACGTGATCGAGAGAAAACCTGAATACAACTACGAATCAGTGGTCTGATGCCACTACTCCAAAAGTAATTTAGCAGAGGTTAAAGACACAATGCTGGAGGTCCATCTCATCCTTTTTTTTTTTAAATGCACCAATACTGATGGTGCATAGTTTCTATCTATTTGGAGACTGCGACATTGAACGAGAGAGAGAGAGAGAGAGAGAGAGAGAGAGAGAGAGAGAAGCAATTGCAAACGGGTATAACCATTTTATTCAAAGATTCGAAGAACTAAATCAAATGATTGGATAAGGGAAGGAGAGAGAGCGGAGGTCCCCTTCACCACCACACCCCAGCACTGTGTGTATATGTGCATGCAATTGTCAGGTCCCACAACACATGTAATGGTGTCATCTGGTCGAGGCCAGCTTCTTCTCTTCTAGGTAGAGAGATGACTGCAGCATCTGGTGTTGTCCCAACATGACAGTCCATTCCCGCTCCTGAACTTCTATTTGTCTCTGAACCAGAACTGTTCTCGCAGTCACTGAGCCCATATCACTCAGGCCTTTCAGTACATGCCTTCATCTTCATCTGTCTCTCCAGCCTTGTTCAGAACGTGAACTTCTCACCCGGTCGTGCCCTTCCCTTCTTTCTTCACCAACCTGACAAACTCATTCATCCAAGCCCAGGTGCTCAAACATCACCATCTCTCCTCTTGAAAAATTCTCTTTGACTTTTTCTTTTTTGTCCAGGCGCTGCTGACATTCCTGATGAACTGTTCCAGATATGTACCAGTTACGTCTGAGATTCATCTCTGCTCGGCTCTCTTTAAGCAGAGCTGGCGTTGGTCTTCAGATCTACGGCCACACCTCCTTAAAGTTGTCACATTGGGCTTGACCAACACGGACAGCGAAGCCCACGCCCACCGCCGCTGCTTCCTGGCGAGTACGACGTGCTGTGGAGTCGCACATAAAAGGCTATTGACGTTACACTTGACTATATACGTGTTCACTTCCGCTGACTAACAATATATCGACAACACACTTTTCGAGAATGTAGAATCAGAAATGTAGCCATTAGCACAGCTAGCCGTCTCCTGAGAGTTTATAGATTATAAATGAATCGTCTCTCCTCCTCTCGTTTGTGTCTCTGTCATCACGTCCTTTCTTCTGCCCAGTCCTGCCAGTGGAGCGCAGGGCCGTGGGGACGCCGCACAAGCCCACGTGCCCCTGCTTGTTCAGAGGTTCAGAGCAGGCAGGGAGAAACAGCTCCCTGAGTAGCTCCACTCCAGTGATTAAGGAAATATTGATGGCGCTGAATTAATTGCAGAATGAATTTCCCCATGTTGTTCCTCTTTTACTTTGACCATCACATTGTCCTCATCACCCACAAGGGCATCAGATTTGTCATCTATTGCATTTTTTATTTGCCCGGCATGTAAAAGTGACAATGCAAATGGAGACGAGCGCGGGCTTGTGAGGACGGCTACGGAGGCGAGCGCGGGTGTGTGAGGATGGTTACGGAGACGAGTACGGGTGTGTGAGGACGGTTACGGAGACGAGCGCGAGGGCATGAGGACGGTTATGGAGACGAGAGCGGGCATGAGGACAGTTATAGAGACGAGAGCGGGCGTGAGGACGGTTATGGAGACGAGCGCGGGTGTGCGAGGACGGTTACGGAGACGAGGGTGGGCGTGAGGACGGCTACGGAGACCAGCGCGGGTCTGCGAGGACGGTTACGGAGACGAGGGTGGGCGTGAGGACAAAGACACAGACGAGCGCGGGCGCGCGAGGACGGCTATGGAGACGAGCGCGGGCGCGCGAGGACGGCTACGTCGGCCCGCTGGCCTCGTCACTAATGGAGATCAACGGGCGCCGACCAATGAAAATTAAAAACCAGGACAGAGGGCCGCAGCGAGCCTGCCGGAACCGAAGCGTGTCAGCTTGCATCAGTCAACGTCTGGCGGGCGGCTGACGCAAATACCAGGAGCTCAGCTCGCCGAGCTCCACCTGACAGCTGCCAAGACAGAGTCGTGGCCTGAAGAACTGCAGCTCTTCTGCACAGAGCACTCCTGTGAGACCAGCTGTCCACGCTATTACAAGTGATGACCCACAGTGCTAAGTGAGGATGATGTTAAGTTTATTCATGATATGACACACACACACACACAGACACACACAAACAAGCAAAATATATAAAATATATATACACTGTGTGTGTGAGTGTATATATATATATATATATATATATATATATATATATATATATATATATGTATGTATGTAAGAACAAATAAAACGAGTGAGTGAGCCATCACTATATCACTGTGATCCCTGAAGCCTGTCACAAGAGTGTTGCACAGGAGAACACACCACATACTGGACGTACTGGACATTGAGTGTGTGGACTGATCCTGATGACTCTTTCTGATTGAACACACACACACACACACACACACACACACACACACACACACACACACACACCAGATTAGAAAGATGTAATAATGCGAACATTCAAAGTGAATTATTATTGCCATAATTACCGATGAGCACCAATGTGACTCCCAGTCGTAGATCAAAACTGAATGAAATAAAATATTTAAAGTTAAACTTATGCTTGTCAGTGTTCTCTCGCTCTGTCCTAAACTGTGATATACTCAGGGGCTCCTGAGGTTCTAATTTATTTATCATTGGCTCCATGGGCCAAACCCACGGGCTTCCCTTGTGCTGTTCAGTGTCTCATGTCCTCAACCACTGTCCTGCCTTGTGAACCATAAATTCAGATCTGCAAGACACAAATCTGGTTAAACTGCTGCTCAGGAAACCACGGTCGATTCATCTGTGCTTCTTCCACCCGGGTCTTCGGAGCCTCCGGGAAACGTAGGGGTGGGAGGACACTGAGAAATCTAGAGAGTACAACTCAGGACAAATGAAGGAGAACCACGATGTCAACTAGCCTTGGGTGGATTTTCACAAAGACCGATTGTTTTTCCAATTGTACAAATCTATATCTGACGACAGACACC
Source organism: Brachyhypopomus gauderio (assembly GCF_052324685.1). Lineage (NCBI taxonomy): Eukaryota > Metazoa > Chordata > Actinopteri > Gymnotiformes > Hypopomidae > Brachyhypopomus > Brachyhypopomus gauderio. The sequence continues at coordinate 5,032,199 of NC_135227.1, read as the reverse complement.
CCAACAAAGGTTTCCCACGACCTCGAGTTATTGAGAGTCATCAAAATTCAGGAATCTTTTAATGGGTTTTAGCGTGAAGTCACTTCTGGACATATGATAGCAAACCACTCACCAGTCTCGCCCACATCATTTAACCCTAGCAAATACATTTGTTTGCAGTAACTACAGAAAGTTACACTGCCGTGGGCTGTAGAAAATGGAAGTCTATAAAAATATATGAAGTGATTCTTTTGTAATCACATGGTAACAGGAAACAGCTGAAGATGTGATGGAATTACCTGATGTGAAGAAAATCAGTTGTTTATGTGATCATAAGGAAGTACATAGAACATATAGATCGCAGATGGAGCCCTTGTCAGTCTGGTTGCTTCCTTTAGGGGTTTTGCTGAAAGGCTGTAGCGTCTGAGAGCAATGGAATGAAAACTGCTTCTCCCACACATGCCCATGAAACACACCTGCTCCCTGGTGACCTGCTTAACAGCACGTGACGAACCTCTTGCACTGTTTTATTTTGCAGGAAGGATGATGACGGAGCTTCTGAAGGACCGACATGTGACTGTAGACTGATCTGAGTGAGAGCGCCTCATCCCACCCGCTTTCTGAGAAATCTCATATTTTTTCTATGTAAGCCTTAAGACAGAACTAATATCTAATAATATTAACGAGTATTATCATAAAGACGATTTTGCATGCATGATTGATGAATTTGAGAATTTACGAATTTGAGAATCTCTGTGACTAAGACATAATTACATTCATGGATCATAAATATATGATGAATGCAAATCCTGTCCATTTGATGGGAGAAAAGGAATAACAAATGGTGGAACACAGGTATGTGCTGTCAAGCAGATCACAACATCAATCCCTATAAAATGTGTAAACACTACCACAGCAGTTGGTGTGCTGGTTTGAGCTTGTGGTTTAACCCAGACTGACGAGAGTAAATGTTTCTACAGACTGTTACTCTGTTACTGGGTACTGACAGACTGCATCTGTGGGGAATGTAAAATGAAACACGCCTCTATTCAAAATTGCAGCCAGGGTTACAGTTTCCAGGGTTACAGTTACAGAAGAACCCTGTGAAAAATGGTCTGTGATTCGTTGCATCTCATGAATAGGGGTCCACACTGAAATCTATGTGACATTTAAAAGTCTATGTTCAGCAGGGCAAACACTCCTATGTTTCAGTTATTATGTTGTGAAAAGGAGGAAGAGGAGGAGGAGGTGGGGGAGGAGGAGGAAGAGGAGACATAACATTTGAAATGGAAGACAGATATTTGATATTTATAAGCCATTTCCACAGAAAACTGGATTCTTCGGCTGTTACTTTAGCTGTGCATGGACACACAGTGGAACATTGTGAAACTGATTACAATTCCCTTCTCTAATAGGGTTCATTGCATTTACATATCAGCCAGTGTGCTGCCTCAGTGTACAACAGCATGAATCACACAGAAACATTCGCTTTCACGTCTATCAAATCACAGAAGGCAAAAATGTGAAATCAGAGAAGATGAATTCAAAGCAAGGTGATATACGCTCATTTCTGCACTCTATGACACGAACTGCTAATAACATGAACATAAGACAGTGACATTGGCTTTACGTCGAGAGGAAAATAGACGGTGCTTTTCAGCAGCAGTACTGTAGTTCCAACAAAACGGAAGACATTATTCAGAGCTTATTTCTCCTGCTATGGTCTCAAAGACATGATTTATTGCAGTCATGCACTGCAAAGAAATGTTGGGACAACTGTACATGCTTCTGTGGGGAAATCCAAGAGTTGCAGCATTATACTGAAGGTGCTCTTTTCAGATGGTTCACGTCTTTGTTCTTATTCCACCGTTCTGCTGAAAGACTCAGACTGTTAATTTGTTCAGCATTTCTAGATGCAAACTGTTGGGTTTCTTGTTGTACTGTATGTTGTTCACTTGCAGTGTTGTGTAGATATAGTGCAGTCTGGAGCAAATACAGTAAGGTCTGGGGCAGAGACAGTGCAGTCCGGGGCAAATATATTGCAGTCTGGGACATGTATAGTGCAGTTTGGGGTAGATATCGTGCAGTCTGGGGCAAGTATACTGCAGTTGGGCAGATATAATGCAGTCTGGGGCAGATATAAGGCAGTCTCGGGCAGATATAGTGCAGTCTGGGGCAGATATAATGCAGTCTGGGGCAGATATAATGCAGTCTGGGGCATATATAGGGCAGTCTGGGGCAGATATAGTGCAGTCTAGGGCATATATAGTGCAGTCTGGGGCATATATAGGGCAGTCTGGGGCATATATAGGGCAGTCTGGGGCAGATATAGTGCAGTCTGGGGCAGATATAGTGCAGTCTGGGGCATATATAGGGCAGTCTGGGGCAGATATAGTGCAGTCTGGGGCAGATATAGTGCAGTCTGGGGCATATATAGGGCAGTCTGGGGCATATATAGTGCAGTCTGGGGCAGATATAGTGCAGTCTGGGGCAGATATAGTGCAGTCTGGGGCATATATAGGGCAGTCTGGGGCAGATATAGTGCAGTCTGGGGCATATATAGGGCAGTCTGGTGCGGTCCAGCCTCTGACTTGACCAAGGAGCCTGACCCGGTGGCCCCTCAGTGTCTCTGTGCACTGATGCTTCTGTTGCCCACACTGCTGTCAGACCTCCAGGTCGCCATATGGACATGAGAGTGGGGGAGGGGCTGCGAAACTCTCGCAGCCACGCAGACGTCCAATCATCACTCAGTTCCTTTATTTCGTATTCATGAGAACCACCTCCAGACCTTAAGCCAATCATTTCTTCAGGACAATTACAGGTCTGCAATTACATGGAAGTGAAATATACGGACACAAGCTCAACTCGCCAATTAGATGTCAGTGGAGAGTCAAGATTGGAACCCTTGTGTTTACCTCTCCAAGGAGGTGAAATAGTAATCGTAATTCCAACAGTTATGCTAATGGAAATAATAGTGCCCCAGGGTAGAGCATAATGACTGTCCTCAGTGCTTGGTGGACAAGAAAGCCCATTAGGGATGCAGTGGATAGACACATGCAACATGGAAAGACTGCAGAGGGGATCTGCGTGTAACCACTTCAGAGGGCAGAGTAAGTACATTCTCCAAAAGTGTCACAAAAAGCGGCACTTGGTACCGAACAGCCAGCACAGAAAACTCACATAGCACAATTTTAAATGAACACAGTGTATTAAATAACATGAAAGAGTTCCGTGTCCATATTTGACCAGTCTCCAACTGGCTAGTGCCAGCTCCTTATTGGCCAGGCTGCCCTGGTAACAGGTGCAGTGCTGAATGAAACAGGTACACATGAATCCCATTGGGGGAAGGGGCAGGTTACAATTGAGCAGCTCGTCCCTGAGTATAGCAAGAAGACCACAGCCCATGGGTCTGTGAGCTAGCTCTCACTCATACTCCAAGGATACGGAGCCAAATAAAATGTCAAGTCTCTCTTCGGCACTTTAGGGGTGCACTGAGAGGTCTCTACTAGGCTAGCCGTGCTAATAATTGCTGCTTGTAGTTCCCTAGGGGATAGCTGCCTAATAATCATGGGTGTTTGGGGGCTGGCAGCCATGGACAGGGAGATTCCTTGAGTTGCAATGGTCTACAGTCGTGACCAGCAATGTTGGGTGAGTGATGACGTGCTAAAGATTTCCTGGCAAAGTGATCGACCTGGCACTCAGCCTATTCTGCAGTTATAGAGAGTGTGTGTTTGTGTGTGTCCGAGCAGGACAGAGACAGAGACAGAGAGAGAGAGTGAGGAAGAGAGGGAACACTGTTTTAGGTGTGGCATTTCTTGTGCCATTGCTTGGTAAGAATTTTGATTCAATTTGGCTGTTTGCATTGGCTTGAAGCCTGTACTCAAGGGGGAAAGATGATGTTTGCAAATAGCCATTTATAAAGTCAACATTCCTGGCTGAGTAGGTTAATTGGCTTGTTGAATGACTCACAAAGGGAAATGAACACATGGGATTAGACCCTCTGGACATCCACACACCCATTATCTCTCACTCCCTGTCGGACAGACCTGCACTCATATGGCATCACCATTGCAATAATAACTGTAATATGGAAAATGACTGTAATAAGATAGTCAGACAAAAAAGGGGAGCGTTTGTGCTGTAGTCCTGTAGTATTAGTCAGTAGATCTCGCAGAACCCCAGCGCACAGCCCTGCAACTGTCCTTTTTGTTCCAACACACCTGCTTTCGCTCTTCAGCTAATTATCAGGGCCTTAATTAGCTGAATCAGGCGTGTTGGAGCAGGCAAGACTCAGACCTTCCCGCCCGGGGGACTCCAGCACCGGGAATTGTGGGGGCGGGGCTAAATGGATTCTGCTATGGCTGAGCTACACCAGCAGATGACACCTCATAAACATGCCAGCCCTGCTAACTGTGCTTTGAAGCCCACCTTGACTACAGTAGTCTGACATCATCTTGCTAGGTGCAAAATTTACATTCTGAGGGACTGAGCGTTTTACTCGTTACCTCAGCAAAATATTTATATGTATTTGCTTTAACATTTTCTGGCTAAGGTTTTTTTTTTATGCAAGTGTGAATTTTATCTGCAGCTGCCTACAGGGTCCTACACTCGGCTTCAGCAGTGAGTAACTCCATCCCACTGTGCAGTGTAACTATCTGGGGACTGTGTGTGTTTGTGTGTGTGTGTGTGTGTGTGTGTGTGTGTGTGTGTGTGTGTGTGTGTGTGTGTGTGTGTGAAACTGCTTGACACAACAAAAGGTCTTCATTTAGGCTCAGGAATTTCTTTTGTTTATGATTTGCAATCGAATTTAAACACGAGTCTAAAAGGGGGAATTATATTTAAACAGAACGTATGTGATTACGCCACAGGACATAAGACTGAGCATAAGTAGAGTGAAAGCTGAGGGTATTTACATTTAATGTCTGATTAGTCACTGGAGCTGTTAGAAATGGGAGCTTTTGCATGTTGAATGGTTACGTAAAAGACCTGTGACATTAATCATAATGGGCTGGTATTTGTAGAAAGCCATTAGTACAGACATCTCAACCTGGGAAAGTGATTTGGGCTTTTCAGGGTCTTTATAGCATAGCCTTGCACTTGCACTTAGGCAGCAAACCTTAGTAGAAATGGTTGCAGATCTGAGCTCACAAAGGCACACAAACAACTCCACATCTGATTCTCAAATGAACTGTGTGCCATGCTCGAACACAGTTGAGGAATTAGTCTGAGCCCCACAGAACTCCTCACTGGTGTCTCTCCTGCCTGCAGTGTGCCCTAATTCAGATGGCCGGTCTGATCTTGGGTCAGGAGACAGAAGCACTGTTCTGTGATGGACACAGAGAGAGTAAATCGAGAAGTGCTTGTGTGTGAGGTCAGATGTGATACCTGGTTTGCATCCAGTCCAGGAGCACTCCAAGTGAGAAAACACACAAACAAACAAAAAACCCTCCTCAGCTGTCAACACTTGCTGACCAAAATAAAATGTAAAACCCTTTTTTTCTTTTTTTAAACCCTCAAGCATTTGTTAATTTGCACTCAGCCTGCTAGACAGTTGAAAACCTTTGTGATTCCGTTTTACATTTATCAGATGGTGACATGTATGTTCATATTTACATACAATCACACTGGATTGCTCACCGTTTCAGAGACATGATTCAATATCAGCATGATTATGTTCTGTTTTGTGATTCTATTACTAGATGGAACTGAGGAGGATAAGAGAACCTTTCTCAGCATTTTTCCTACAACCAGACATGAATAAAGCTAAATAATAATGACACACTGTATGCTCTGCACGCTTGCTTCAGATCTCACTGACGAATGCAGGCCGCTGTGAATCCCACCAGCATCAAAGCTGAAGCACTGATGAATCTTTCATCTTCCTTTGGTTGGGTCTGATCAGAACACCGGAGGCCATAACCACGGCCCATAACCACCGCCCGATCCGCCTGCCCTGTGCAGGGATCTCTCTCTCCACTCATTTGCTCCTTCTCTCTCACCCCCATCATGAAAAAACATGGCCGCCTTCTGCAGCTAGTTAAAAGCTAGCTGACCGCTGCATCCGGTCCCAGATTCGCTTTCATGTCCGTCTACCTGCAACGCTCCCTGACTTGCCCCTCAGAAGATGTACGCCACGTGTCTCAGCGCCGTGTCTTACTCCTTCTTCTTTCTTATTTCTATCTTCATTCTGTTTCATCTCCAGGGTTCTGTGAATTAAACTAGCACACCCCATGGCACCTCGATGGCAGACTGATCCAACAGCTACAGTGGGCAATTCTAAACCCACTGTGTATTTGTCTTGGGAGGGAGACACACTGGCTATGAGTTAGATGCAAGACGGTGTTATTAGACAACGGGGATGGATGAGATCTCTCTGGGCTTCCCTCTCTGGGCTCCACGCAGCATGGCTGTAAAGAAATGCTCAGGACTGAGGGTGAGAAGGGTTAACTGCTAGTCAAATAACTGCACACTACTACATGACCTTGGTGCAGTTTAATGGCCATCTTTCTTTAAAATGGAGGTTATCGGGTAACTTATGTTGCCTACACAGTATTACCTCACATATACAGCTTCCCCTGTAGCCACGACATGTATAAATCTAGTTTTCGTATTTTTTTTTCTGTTTCATGTTTACATTTCTTAATTGATAGGAAACAGAAGACAATAATAGAAAGGAGATATAATCGATTCGAGTTATTTACAGGCTGCGGAATAAAATACATGCATTGACATCAAAGTGCACATAACTGAGCTATGGAAAATTTCCTCGTGAGAACGACGCTGAATGCTTTCACATTCAAAAATGAAACTGCATGTTTACAGAAACAAACACACACAAATGGCAGGTGTTTATAATATGGCACGTTATTTTTGACTCGGAAATTGTCAGGTAGTCTCACTATTATTCCAGCACATGAAATGAAACACGTGATGCCAGTTCTGTTCCCGTCACTACGACTCCAGCTGTGATGAATTTCCTCCTCTCCTCCTTTCCTCTCTCCTCCTCTCCTCCTCTCTGCCTGAGATTTGACTTAATTTCAGAGCGTTTGCATCCGTGCACTCTTCCCGTCACCTTATCTGTGGGTGTCTGGCTTTAGGCTGGACACTTCCCACCACGGGGATAGTTCAGAGGGAAGGCTGTTATCACCTTGCCTGCTTTGGCTATGATCGGAGAGAAGGATTTGGTGTTTTGTAGGACATTGGAGGCCCCCCTCTCCGTTTGTATGAGGCTGGTTATGGGCATGGGCAATTTACAGAAGTGCACTGTTACCAAGTGGTGATGAAACCTTGCCAAGGGCAACCAGATCATCAGAACACATTGAACAGAATGACTGGCAGAGGAAAGGAAACACAACTTTCTCTGCAGGACATTAATAAAGCAACAATTCTCTCTACGAACTCTTCAGAATCCATCGCGCCTGCCCACAGTACCACACACACACACGGACACAATTCACATTCATGAATGAAGAACAGTGAGGCACCGGTAATCAGTAAGCTGATTGAATTGAATGTTTTGATTTAAGGATATTAGGAGTTGTGGAGCAGTACACAGAATGGAAAGCTGCTTTATTCATTGGAAAAACGACACAGTCTTAAAAGTCCACTCTAAATTAATAAGACATTTCAACTTAGTTTGGCATTAATTCATTAATGAATTCGTTATTAGTGTGATATGCAGTGTGAGTAGTTTCCTATAATTGTGTATTGTATGATTTAGAGGGAATACAGCATTAGTATTAATAACTGAAAAACTGAATAACTGAAAAAAAAGTTCTCACAGACGTGATTATTTAAATATCTGTTGCAACGTAATGCCACATTCTCACAGTGCTGAAGTCTCAACCTTGTGGTAAGGGCTGCATTATTCAGCACTCACACAAACACACCTAAAAATGGGACACAACCTGAGTGAGTTAGTTAAGGCGGCATGAAAAGCCCTAGCCCTAGCCCTTTAGTGTGTCTGAATAATTCATGAAGTCTGACAGAGAGCACACCAGTCTGCTCTTACCGCCATTTACAATGGCACTCTACACGGATGCCAGAGATCAGGCCAGAGTAGTCACCGTCGCAAAGACGATGGAAAAGGGGAGAAACGGCTGAAGACAAGGGAGGGGGAAGAGAGAGTGAGAAAGAGAGAGAGAGAGAGAGAGAGAGAGAGAGAGAGAGAGAGAGAGAGAGAGAGAGAGAGAGAGAGAGAGAGAGAGAGCGCAGAGGGGGATGGAAGGGAGTGGCAACCCATCTCCCTGCACAGTGATTAAAACGCCGCCTCGGGTCAGTGTCCGCGCGGGAGCTGAGGAGACGGATGGAGAGAGGCGTGAGGTAATCCCAGACGCCGGCGCTGTGACTCGTCTGGCCAGGACTGAGCAGGCCTCCTCTCTCTCTACAAGCTCCAGGCGGTGTTATCGCCTTCCGCTCAGGTGAAGGATGTCCATCTTTCTATCACCATCACACTAATAAGCAACTCATGAGGGACCCCAGTCTGGTATGTTTAATTACTTACACACTCTGAATTCAAAAGCTGTAAGGTGAGAATCTGTTTGGTTTCTCACTCAATATAAAGTTTGAATATTTGAATATTTTATGGGCATTTCATTATTTTCGATTTAGAAAATCAAAAGATTGACATAGGAAGACATAGTGATGTCTTTATGGCATTAGCCGGCATTTTATCCATTAATCTATGTTATTACTGCAATATGTTTCTTGTATTAATAAAAACATGCAGATATGCCATAACATCCATCGACTTTCAGCTTCAAAGTACATAAAACAATTGTTCAGTAGACAGATGCCCTTAAACTATTTGATGCAGTGTAGAGTTTGCACATTATTACCATATCCTGGCAAAATATACACTAACGAACCTTCACCAAACAAGCTACCCTATGTATGTTCACCCCCAGATAGAGATTGTGTTTTAGTTAATGCACATAGCTTACTGCACTGTGCTTGAGCATTAATGTGTATTGCAGATCTCTCAAAGTTAGAAAGGCTGAATGCCTTTACGGGCCATTAGAATCTGTAATTTACACAGTCAGGGAGCTTGCAGTAGAGTACATCAATGGCACTGGAAAAGGGACAGCATTAAATTTTGCTTACATGCCCATGCCACAGACTTACACAGGAGAACTGGGTGGTCTGTCTGTCTAATTACCTACCTCCCCATTTATCTACCTACCCAGCTAGCAAACAATTTTCTCAGCCAAAACTATACATTCATCCATTGGCATTAGAGGTGGTGGGATATCAAATCATGCACATTCCTTATGTAACCCCAGAAATGTCCACATAATTAACGTTTAATATTTTTTTCCTACATAATGTATGTTCTTGTGCAAAATGTTTCCTGATATTGTTCTAAATATCAAAAGTCCTAAAACATGACCCAAAGTCACTAAAACAACACAACCAAAATTTACATTAATTTACATCCTATTTCTCTAATGATTGATATAGTCACCCTGCAGAAATGTGGACTCACACGACTAATCACGCCACGCCCCAGACACATCACTCCTAGTCCCCATGTGGAATGAAGAATGCACTCTGTCACATTCCTGTGCACTGCCCCACAGCTCCATTCAAGGAACAATAAACATGCTGAATCATTTACGAGTTGGTGAACAAGATTATATATAAAGTTTTTACTTTATATAAAGTTTTTTGTCATGCAATAACAGCAAATCAGATTTTTGCTGTGATTAGTGATTGGTAGGTGTTAAGTCCTTCCATCCAAGCTTATCTGAGGAGGTGTTGGTCCGTCATGCCCCACCCTCATATCCCGTGCTCGGGCCCCCAGTAACGGGCCCCTAGGCCCTTTTTCTGCTAATGTGCCCATTCTTCTTTCTCTCTTTGACAGTTTCCAGTGATTTCTGTTCTCTTCCTGCCACCTGGAGAGTGGTAAAAAATTATACAAGGATTGGTCGCTTTGCCAAAGTAGCCAAAGTCGTATGTTAACAAAGAAAACGAAAAACCTAACGATGATAAATGTCTAACTAGCCAAACAGAATGGATACTGGCCACTGAGGTGTTCAGGCGGAGAATGCTGACCTGTCCCAGCTGTTGCTGAGGAATGGAAGATCTAGGAATGAAAGATCTAGGAAAGTTTTTAAGGCATATGAAGTGTGCTGAACAGAGAATGTGATGGATTTGACTGTATGGGGACATGGAGATGGAGGAGCAATCTCTGCTAGGCTTTGTAAAAACTGTGATGGACAGAGTATAACTGAACAATATAGACAGTGAAGCCAGCAGTCCAAAACAAAAAAAGTCATGAGTCACAGGTTCACATCACCAGCAGGTTTCTTGGCAGAAAAAACATACAATACTTCTCCTGTTTCAACATTATTGTTTAGCTTCAGTACAGCACATTACTTTGAAAAATTGAACAGCTTTACTAAGTTTTGTCCCCAATATCAACATTAATTTCATCACCATTACAGGACTTCCAGTAAATTCTGAGCGTGGTGAATCTCTACAGGGTGAATACTGACCAGATTGTCCCTCAGGCAAGGACCTTCATGATACCCTCCTACTCTCCATTTATTATAAGTGAGTAACAAGAGAAATCAGATGTCTCAGATGTCGCCCAGGTCAACAAGGTCTGAGTCACATACTGGAGGACCATGGTGATGTAAAGTGGGTTACTGGAATAAATAGAAGACACTGGACCAGAGAGGAGAATAGAGAGACAGTAATGCTATTACACAAGCATCTCCAGTGTGAGGGGATGTACGCAGAGCATGTGGGAACTTTTGAAGCTTCGATATCCAGCATCTAGACATACATTGAAACAACTAGTAGCTCAGTGTTCCAACATCCGCCTGTGGCATCAGCTGTCACAACTACAGACTGACAAGCTACAATACGAATGCTATGGCAACAGGGAGTCAGAACGACAGCACAGGGGATGTTCTCCCATCAGCCATCAGAGTGTTTTCTCTTGTTGCAGGGTAAGAGCACGAGAACAGACCCCCCAAAGCTGGGAGAGCTTATGAGACATTAAGCATCCACAACTGCAGTGCCCAGTGGGGAGTGAACCTGCTAACAGACCACAGCAACCTCCCTGAACAACAGGATACAGAGACCATCACGCTACCCTCCATGAATGGTTAACTGAAGACAGTACAGTCTCCAGAAAGAGGCTGTTCCATCTAATTACCAGCCAATTAGCAAATTACCATCTCTCTCTCTCTCTCTCTCTCTCTCTCTCTCTCTATATATATATATATATATATATATATATATATATATATATATATATATATATATATATATATATATTAGTGGTGGGCTGTTAACGGCGTTTGATAATGTGATACTCTTATCGGGCGATATAAAAAATATCGCCATTAATCTATTCTTAAAGTTGGGTTGGGAACTGGGTCAAAATAGGTAAGCAAACTGATAGTTCACCTTGATAGTTTAGCTTGGCCTTATTCCTAACCAAATTGCACAGTAGGGGGTGAAAATGAGTTTTCAAACCTGTGAATTACCACCCACAACAAATCGCACGTGTGCTTACACGGATGCAGCCACGAAGCCTCCAGGTTTGCTTCATGGAAAATTCATTTTTAAGAAGCTTCCTAATTGAGACATTGACAAGACTAAAGTTGTTTGCACCTTATGCAACGCGGAATTAGTTTATTGTAGGAGTTTTACCAGTCTGAAGTACCATTTAAACGCAAAGCACCCGTTTGCTAATGCTGCTGAGGCTGGGTCAAGCACTGATGCAGCCCAGGGGAAGAGTCACCGCCGCCGAAAACAGCTTAAATGTACTAAATGTTGGCTTATATTTCAAATCTCATGTTTAGCTGACGTTTTCAAGCAGCTAGATTAAATCATGTAAATAATCAGTTGGTGTTTGTGCTTTATTTTAACGTGTATGATCTTGCGAGTTGGTCTTAATTTTATTTGGAAAAGGGTATTAAAAAGTCTTAAAATGTCTTAATTTTCACTTGGTCAAGCCTGTAGACACCCTGAGTATGTAGGCTTACAAATTCATGTTTGACTGAATATGCCCTCTTAAAGTATGGGCATACAGTACTATTTTCATGTTTAACTGAATAAACCGTTGAACGCATGTAGCCTACATTTTATTGAGCATGTTTTTCTTCAAGTATCAAAGTAGAACAGCTTTCTCAAGCAGTCTTTGCTCAAGCAGCTTTCTCAAGCACTCAGTGTGGAACCGTCAGGGCCCTCTATGCCCTCTCAGAGGGCCTAAAATATTCTTAAAACATGAATATATATAATATAATTTATCCTATTTTATTTTATCTACTTACAGTTTGACAATTGACATCTAAACAATTACAAAAATATAAGCAAATAAATTATTCACCCGTGTCTATTCAATCTGTGTTAGAAGGTGAGGGGTTAAGTGGAAGTCTGTGAGCCTGTGTCTCCCCCTATCAGGACTGTGATGCCCGCTGCTCATTTACAGAGGGCCTGGCAGTTATAATTCAGCGCGATACCAGTTTCAAATGACAGTAAAATTGACCAATCATATCTTCCGTCTTAATGGGCGGGCTTAACTGTACGATAATTTCCGCCCGCTGTGGCGACGCTAGCTGCCGTTAGTGTACCACCGCTAGCTAGTTTCGATTCAGTCCTTTGATGCCCTCGTGCATGTTGTTCACATATTTCACTTCCAAGGAACACAGAGCTGTGAACCTTATTTTGTTGGAACCTTATTTTGCTTAAGAAGTTATCTAGTACATATGTTATTGTTTGTTTTTAAAGCTGTACTGTCGTCTCAATTTTTATTTTTTATTGCAGTTAATTAGGAGAAGAAATTAACTGGGGGGGATGGTCACGGTTCGCTACTGACATGGCCAAGACGATTTGCAGCAGTTCAAACTCAGCATCAGAATGGGGAAGAAAGGTGATTTAAGTGACTTTGAACATGGCATGGTTGTCTGAGTATTTCAGAAACTGCTGATCTACTTGGATTTTCAGGCAAAACAATCTGTGGGGTTTACAGAGAATGGTCCAAAAAAGAGAAAACATCCAGTGAGCGGCAGTTCTGTGGACGCAAATACCTTGTTGATGCCAGAAGGAGTCAGAGGAGTATGGCCAGACTGGTTGGATAGAATGGCAACAGTACTCAAACTCAAATAACCAGTCGTTACAACCGAGGCATTCAGAAGTGCATCTGACGCCCAACACGTCGAACCCTGAGGCGGGTGGGCTACAGCAGCAGAGGACCACACCAGGTGCCACTCCTGTCAGCTAAGAACAGGAAACTTAAACTGCAATTCACACAGGCTCACCAAAATTGGACAATAGAAGATTGGAAAAACGTTGCCTGGTCTGATGAGTCTTGATTTCTGCTGCGACATTGGGATGGTAGGGACAGAATTTGGCGTCAGTAACATGCCCAGCAGTAATACACAAATAAATTATTAAAAATTCATATATTGTGATTTTGATTATGTCTCTCACAGCGGACATGCACCTAAGATGAGAACTTGGAGACGTGGAGGAGGCCGTAGGAGGGCAACAACCCAGCAGCAGGACCGCTACCTCCGCATTTGTGCAAGAAGGAACAGGAGGAGCACTGCCAGAGCCCTGCAAAATGACCTCCAGCAGGCCACAAATGTGCATGTGTCTGCACAAACGGTTAGAAACCGACTCCATGAGGAAGGTATGAGGGCCCGACGATGGGGGTTGTGCTCACAGCCCAACACCGTGCAGGACGCTTGGCATTTGCCAGAGAACACCAGGATTGGCAAATTTGCCACTGGTGCCTTGTGCTCTTCACAGATGAAAGCAGGTTCACACTGAGCACGTGACAGACGTGACAGAGTCTGGAGACGCTGTGGAGAGCGATCTGCTGCCTGCAACATCCTTCAGCATGACCGGTTTGGCAGTGGGTCAGTAATGGTGTGGGGTGGCATTTCTTTGGAGGGCCGCACAGCCCTCTATGTGCTCACCAGAGGTAGTCTGACTGCCATTAGGTACCGAGATGAGATCTTCAGACCCCTTGTGAGACCATATGCTGGTGCGGTTGGCCCTGGGTTCCTCCTAATGCAGGACAATGCTAGACCTCATGTGGCTGGAGTGTGTCAGCAGTTCCTGCAAGATGAAGGCATTGAAGCTATGGACTGGCCCACCCGTTCCCCAGACCTGAATCCGATTGAGCACATCTGGGACATCATGTCTCCCTCCATCCACCAACGTCACATTGCACCACAGACTGTCCAGGAGTTGGCGGATGCTTTAGTCCAGGTCTGGGAGGAGATCCCTCAGGAGACCATCCTCCACCTCATCAGGAGCATGCCCAGGCATTGTAGGGAGGTCATACAGGCACGTGGAGGCCACACACATCACTGAGCCTCATTTTGACTTGTTTTAAGGACATTACATCAAAGTTGGATCAGCCTATAGTGTGTTTTTCCACTTTAATTTTGTGTGTGGCTCAAAATCCTGGCCTCCATTGGTTAATAAATTTGATTTCCATTGATGATTTTTGTGTGATTTTGTCAGCACATTCAACTTTGTACAGAACAAAGTATTCAATGAGAATATTTCATTCATTCAGATCTAGGATGTGTTATTTGAGTGTTCCCTTTTTTTGAGCAGTGTATATTAGGGGTGGGACACGATTAAAAAAATTAATCAAATTAATTAGAAGCTTTGTAATTAATTAATTGAAATTAATTGCATTTTAATCGGATTTCAGTATTTAACATGAGAAATATTAATTTAAGTTTGAATGATGAATGAATCAATGAACATAATCATAAACTTCAAAACTGTCACGGTACGGCAACCCCCTACTGGTCGCCCCCGTCTACAGCAGCAGCTTGTCCTGTGGGTGTGGTGTTGTGTTCGTCCCTCAGGTGGGCGGAGTCCGCGATCCGTCTCACCTGAGGGTCGTTTGTTCGTCTATATATGTCTTGTCTTTGTACCAGTTGACCGCTGGTTATTATATCCTTAATTCGGATCAGTTCACGGGTTTTGGTTTGTGCACTTTACATATTAAACCATCCTATTTCCCTGAGACTTGGCGTGATCGCTTCCATTTATTTTCGCTCACCCTGCCCGTCACAGAATAACCAGCCACCCTTCGAAAGCCACCAGTCTCCTTTGCTTTCTCCTTAGTTCGTGGTCATGTCTTGTGGTAAGTGTTTGTCTGCATGGTGTTTTGTTTGAAGAGCTCCGCCGTGCTTATGTGTTTTGTGTGTGTGTGTGTGTGTGTGTGTGTGTGTGTGTGTGTGGCACGGCGAGGACCAGGGCGTCTTCCCTGAAATACTCTTCATGTTGTGTGGGTAAAGTGTACATGTGAATGGGCGTGTGGACCAGTGTGCGTGCTTGTGGTGTTATATGTTTAGTGTTTCATGCGTGACGCGGGTGCCGCTCGTCACTGTCGCCTCGCTCCCCTGTCGTCTTGTGTTTTGTGTGGGGGAGCGACTGCGAACCTGAGCGGCATGTCACAATATTACCGAGTGCGAATGTGTGGGTCCCGTTCGTTCATTGTTCGTACACTGTTTTTTGTTTGTCTAGTCTTTGTGTGTGTGTGTTGTCCTCGCGTGCCTGTGAAATGTTGTAATTCCACGCATGCTCCTCCCCTTAAGTGTGTGTTTGGGGGGAGGACCGGCTGTGGTCCCCGTCGCTCCTGAGGGAGGCCCTTACCAGATAAGTGGGGGGTTCTCTTGATTTGAGGGAGACCCTTCCCCCCCCTTTGTAGGGGGGATCAGAGCAGTGCGCGTTTGTGTTTTGTGTGGGTGTGTGCATTTGTGTTTTATGTGCAGGTGGATTGTGGCGTTCCTGGGCCTTGTGGAGGTCTCCACCAGGCAAGAGCCCCCTTATGTTGTGGGGTGACCGGAGCCCGGTCTTAAAGAGCCCCTCCCTAGAGGGTTGGGGCCCCTGGATGTATGGGGACCATGGGGCTCCGGTCTGAAGAGCTCCTGCACAAGACGGAGACCCTTCCATGGGGTCCTGGAGGTGACGTAGCCACGCCCCAGGGAGGTAACCTGCACACACATACACCCCGGACGGACAAGGAGCTGTAGCCCGTCGTCCTCGCACCTGTGGGGCTAAGCGGCTTAATGCCGGTTAGGGCGTGAGGGCCTTGTGACCGACCGGGGCGTGGTTTTGTCTTGTTGACGGCCCAGTCGGTCCAGGGTCCCACCCAGGTAGGTGAGCTAACCTGTGTTTGTGTTGTATGTTACAGCTCCGAGACTACAGGGGGTGTCCCTTGTCCCTGCCTTCCTGCCTCTTTGTTTTGTGTGCTGCCGCTGTAGGCCGCACAGCCGGTGGAGGGGAGTGCGGCTTGGAGGGGGGGGATCTGTCACGGTACGGCGGCCCCCTACTGGTCGCCCCCGTCTACAGCAGCAGCTTGTCCTGTGGGTGTGGTGTTGTGTTCGTCTCTCAGGTGGGCGGAGCCCGTGATCCGTCTCACCTGAGGCTCGTTTGTTCGTCTATATATGTCTTGTTATTAAGACACTTTACATATTAAACCATCCTATTTCCCTGAGACTTGGCGTGATTGCTTCCATTTATTTTCGCTCACCCTGCCCGTCACACAAATCTTGGTTATTTTTCCACCAGTCTAATACACAGACCAATAGATGAGTGCAGAAAACAGAGAAAACAGTTTTCAGAACACTGGAAATTCTGACCAAAACTGTTTAATTTTGGGAGTTTTGCTCAGAATATTGGAAGAATTTAAGTAAATCAGAAGATGTTTTAAATACCATTTTAGATGGTATACTTTTTCTTTACTTTCCCAGGCCTCTGCCACAGGCATCTCCATAGTGCCTAGAAGTGGTCTTCTGCATGCTTAAAGCAAATGACTGGCTCTTCCATTCATCATCTATAATATAAGCTGTCACACCAAGATAATTCTTGTTGCTAACAGAGGTCCAGTGATCCCCAGTCAGAGCCACATTTGTGGCACTCTTCACAATAACCTGGTTTACTTCCTTTTCCTAATCATGCAGCTGCTGGATTTTCTTCGACATTGTCTTAACTTGCATCAGTTGACGCAATTTGCAGCGCTTCTTGTAAGCCTTTATTGCAGTGTTGTTCACAGAGAGCGAACAACACTGCAAATAATGTGACGCGTCAAGTATAAACGCCTTCGCCGCTCGCGCGAGGTGTGCGGAGTCGCGCGCTATGGTCACTCGTGAAAGTTTAATCCAGTCTTAATGGTCCAATGAAGGTAATTAAAAAACCCAGGGCCTGTATTTATCAAACTTCTTAGAGTGGACTTAAGTGCTGAAAAATTCTTAGATTTGCTCCTACTCGGAGTTAAGTGTAAGTGCCTGTTCTCAAAACTCTCAAGTATAAGAATCACTCTTACTCTCCCGAAAAGTTAAGACTGCTCCAGAGGACTCATAAGTCGTTAAGAGTTGCCACCAGGGGGCTGAGATGGCACTGAGAAGCCAGAGACGCGTGCGAACCTTCATTTTAGGTACACATTTCAATTTTATAGATATATAAATATGCACAATAATTAGGCATTAAGATAAGCATGGGTTAAAAAAATTTTTTTCTTCCTTTCATTTTTTTCGTGCAAGAGTGTAATTTTCATGCTGCGATTTTAATACTTTAATTTTAAGCTTTGACTTCTGCCTTGTCAGTTATTGTATGTCATTTGGGAGTGAGTCCTCTGCCAGACTTCCTTCAGATGCTCACTTTTCCTCCGGCCATTCATGACTGGAGGTGTTTGGAAGCGCTGTCAGAAAGGGAGGGGCAGATGGAGAATCTGCGCTCAAGCCAGCAGGGTCAGGAGCACGAGCAGCTGTAACAGGGTGGGAGTCGGGGTCGGACACAATCGCGGTAAAGAGTGGACTGCTACCTTAACGGAGCTAGTCTCCTTTAAATGAACCGCGCCCACACGGAGAGTGCGCAACTTACACGGCATACTTGAAACACTAACAAATCAACACAACGGACTACAGTGACTAGGAAAGGAAACTACGTTTATGTAAAAAGAATGCTGAAATAATACAAGGTACAGAGAAACACAGCAGAGACTAAAGTAAACAAGAGATACAAAACCACAATGACCAATAACGTCAGACCACTAATACTTATACACGGGGGAAAACCATCGGGAACTAGAATCTAAAACACAGAAGCTTAGACTAAACGACACGAACACTAAGACAGACAGAGTTAGACAACGTAACAGAGCACAAAGCAAAAACCAGGACAAACTAAGAATGACCAGGGAATGCACTTCGAGGAGAAACTAAAGATAAAACATACAACGGGCAAGGATACAAAACTAACCAATACGAATGCAAATACTTACAAGGCTTTTACACATGAAACTAAAGCCAACAATCAGAGTAACTAGAACCAAACCACCAGGTCGCAAACACACACACAATAACCCACGATGAGAACACAGAAAACCAGGAACTAAATACCAGACAATAATGAAACAAAAAACAAGAAACAGATGAGAAGGCAAATAAAGGCAGGATTATATAATATATATATATATATATATATATATATATATATATATATATATATATATATATATATATATATATATATATATATATATATATATATATATATTATGGTGCTATCCATCTTAGCATTCTTTGAGAACAGACAGCGCTAACATTTGAGAAGCCGCACTGCACCATTACTGAATGTTAAACCTCATCACGAAATCATAAGACCCACAGAGAATGCATTTGACTGGTATGCAAATTTTCTTTGTTGCCCATTAAAATGACCTGTAATAATATTGCTAATCATGCACACACACTGAATCTATAACAAGTTGTCCATTATAATCATTCAATCACTGAGTCTTGGGGGATTAGAATGAATTGGTCGACAGTCCCCCTAGAGTGGGCCCTCATGAGGGCAGTGTGAGCCTCACACTGACTTCCATCCAACTCTCCACTTCCCAACAGTCAAGGTGATGATGAAAGCGAAGTGGCCCCAGAAGCGGGCTGGCATGCCCATGACCCATCTGAAAGTGCTGCCCTTTGGGCACATGCCCCCCTGGCACATTACACATGCGGAGGTGTAGAGGATGAAAGAGAGGAGGAAGAGGAGGAGGTGGAGAGAACAGGGATGGTGAAGATAGAGCCACTAATAGAGACCCCCCCTCTCTCCCCAATGGGGATGGCATTTTCACTGAGCAATTTCACTAAAGATCACAGGCTACTAACACCTGGAGATATTAGCCTATTTTCCTCTCCAAACAGCGGATCTCCATCACTGATATAGCCATCTCAGGCTCTCAAACGCTCCCCATTACTGCAGAGCTGTGAATTTAATTACAAAAGCCATATCAGTGTAAAGAATCGCAGAGAAATTAACAATAAGCATTTAATTGCCTCATTTTGGGAGCAAAGTCATATCTTGATAAATCTCCTCCTCCGTCTGGCAAGCCTGGCCTCAGATCGCACCACCCCAGGCAACCTTTAATGCTATAATTAATATTTGAATCCTGGCACAATCAGAAAGTTTCAAGCAGACACCGTAATCTGCATTCCTATGCTGATGGCGAAACACCATCAAGATAGAAATGATAGCTTGCGCGCTAAACCAGAGCAACTCAGCCGATAAACGTGGCACCGCCGCTGCCAACATCTTTATGGATGGTGGGTGAGGGGACACAGGAGGGTGTCGGTCGGGTGCCGGGTGACCCGCTGCGGGTTCTCCCTGCCCCCTGCCCCCTATGCTCCATCTTGCCGATCACTTCCAGAGACCAGCTTGCACACATAAACCACTTACTAACCCCCCCCAAAAAAAAACACTCCATCTGTGCGGGCGAGGCAGCGGAGTGGGTCCCCGGCAGGAGGAGCGTGGCAGCCCATCACGGGACTCTCCCCCCAGGAGCACATAACACTCCGACTTGCCAACCCGGCCCAGACAGAAGGCAAACAGTGGAGGAGTCGGAGTCGTGGAGCGCTGCTATGGTGCTTGGCTCACACACTCGAAAAGTCTGTCATCCCGAGCAGAGCACCTCCACCTGACATGCATGACAGGCAAGGGAAAGGCTCTCGAACCTGTCACCAGTGCTTTTCATGTCATTACAGGACACAGGGAGGAAGTGATGACTTGATTCCAGCACCAAGAGGCAGACTACAAAGATGCATTACTAAGAAATTTAGCACACGCTAACGGTAGAGGTGTCAATTCCAGGTTCAGAAAGTAAAAGTCCTCACCAGGATTTTGCTCAAGGATGCTAGATTTTCTAATTAGCGCAATCCAGGTAAAATTCGTGGAATCAACACAATCCAGGAAGCCTGAGCAAAATCCTGGTGAGGACTTTTATTTTCTGAACCTGGAATTGACACCTCTGTCAAACGGTAAAGTACATCTAACACCAACCGTCAACTTGAAGAAAAAATGACTTATCTTGCTGTTTCTTACACGTTCTGGGCATGCCATGAGTATCTCTTTCTATGGCACATGATAACAGTTCATTAAACTGTGAACCTCATGTTTACACACACCATACAGTCAAAATCTAGATTGCAAGCAATCAGTTTCCTTACATGGCTGCAGGGAAATAATTTTAATCAGCTTGCAATATATTGCTGTGGCAGTTAAAACAGTTGTTCTTGAGTCTTTCTTAGGAGTTTCCAAGTATATAGAACAAAATTGAGCTCAAGAATGCTGAAGAAAAACAGCAGCTTTCATGAAGCTGTAGTTCTTTCTAGAACCTTCTCAACCACCAGGCCTAATTCCTTAAAGACAACATGTTCTCTGCAATATTCTACAGAATGTGGCATCCATGAATCAAACATGCTTTTGGCCACTGGATGTTTCTGGGTGCCCGGTCTCTCTTTGTTACACTGCAGCTTCTAATTACGTTGACATCACCGGATTGTTTCCGCCTGTCTGTCTCTCTGCGCGGTCGTCTGTTCTGCAGGTTGTGTGGGTGATGTATCCTCACTCCCTGCCTTCATGACAGCTTCATAATTAAGTCATCTGTGTGAAAGAGATGTCACTCAGATCCAGCCTCTAAAATCACTCGCTCTATAAATCATAAACGCATCTGGCAAATTGCTGTTTATTCCTGTATCCATGTCATTAAAGTATACAGTGCAGTGTTACTTAAGTTCGAACGCGTTGCAGAAATTTGTTTGATGTGCAGGTAAACACTAAAAAAAAATAATTTAATTAGATGTTTATGATGGCCACATGAAGGGAGGAGACCATAAATGTTATTGGAGAAGCTATGATGAGCTTGATGGCCTTGTACTACATCTACCGCTTGTCTTCTGTGTCTTCACCTGACCTTGTGTGGTGTGCAGCACACGCCACACTCAACATCACTCAGAGTCACTCGGCTGGCTTCACAAGTCAAAGATAATAGATCCCACATATTCAAACATTCATACCTAAATTAGATGGCTCGGTAAGGACTTCAACCCCCATAATGCCACACCCAAATGCTGTGCACCTGTGTGTGTGATTGTGTTTTCCCTCAACATGCCCTTGGGGGTAATGGGGTCCTGCAGGAGACCCTAGTGTGCTTTTCCCTTCTGCCTTTCAGTGGGGGAGATGTTTTTTGTCAAAATGCAACAGGCGTCTCTATGAAGCATTTGTTCTCCTGCCTGCTTTCTTGCTTTTCCAAGTTCGTGTTTCAAATCACTTGTCATCCCCAGCTGCAGGTAAGTGTTCACAGCTCAGATACTGCTGCAAGATGAATTACTTCTGCTCTTTTGAAACTCCTGGCAGACAGTTTTTAGTGCTGTCTTATAGCTAACAGCAGCAGGACAAAAATACACTAGATAAGACAACAAAACCACTCACGTTGTGGACACACTGGGAAAAAAAAAATCTTTACTCAATTGAATTGTGGGCATTGGCTCCACATAAACTGTTTGCTTTAATGGTGCCCTGCATGCCTTGTTTAAACAACTCTGAGTTCGCACATTAATAGATCAAACTGAACATGTAATCTGGTGTCGCACCTCATTAACACTCATCTCATCATTCACTAATTGATTCATCCAATTTTGTGGTTGTAATGCCCCGATAGTGAACCGATAAACACAAATTCATCCTGAAATAATGTCCACCACACAGCAAACAGTTTTCAAGACAACTATCCAATTAAAATGGATATTTATTTTATTTTAGTCTTCTGCTTACTTTTTTCTCCTTTTCTTTAAGTTCCACATTTAGTAGAATTTATTCTTCTGCCAGTTTAATCTCACAGGAATAGAACTGATGTGTGCTTCCTGTAATTCAGGATTCAATTTCAAATCAAATTCCAATTAAGAGTCAATGCACCTCTCATGGAGAAGTAACTGGTGTAGTTGTCTTACTACTTTTCTGTAGTAAGACAAAACAGTATCTTTAAGGGAATTAAAGTAACTACCTTGTGAAGAACAGTAATGTCTCCGAAACATTTCTTTTATTTATCAGACCATATCAGCTATGTACATATAAATTATGAGTGTGAGAATTCCAAAAAACATACACGTAAAATTTATGCAAATTACTTTGATTTAGAACAGTGTATACAAAAAGGGATTTGTAGCAATTAGTAGCATTTTGCTCCAGCCCCATTAAAAATTTTCTCATTGGAACAAAATTATGGCAACAAATCTTTAGTCTTCTAAAGATATGAGAAAAATGTTATATCATCAAAGACTTTTGTTTATAGTGAGAATCTGCCTTTTATATATAAAAAATTGAAATTATTTGAATACATCAAAGACACAGAAATGTTACCTAAGTTACTTTGCTTTAAATGGTTAAAGACTTTTGAAATGGAAACTCTCAAACCAGGGCAGAGGAGAAGGTGAAGAACACCTTGAGTTAAATCATTTCACTCTTCAGTTTCTCAACAGTTTTTCATCATTAAAATTACACTTCATATCAGTCATAGGATCACTGGATCATTGATGTCAGATTGGATTTATGATAGGGCATGTTACTAGCTAAGAGTTACTAGCAATTTTTTTAACTCTGTTAGATCAGTGAAAGGAAGAAAATATGCTATTTTGGTATGCTTGAATCAAGTAGAGAAGGTGCAATCATATGGTAAGAAGTGGTGAAGATAGGTTGTCTTCTCAGAGGTGGGTCTCGATCGCTACATCCCAACACTGATTAAAAAGAGACATCACAGCAGGAGCCCACAGAAAGAGTTAGATCAAAGAGTCTCAATGGCCAAAGAAAGGTTTTCACCAGTATCTCTCTCTCTCTCTCTCTCTCTCTCTCTCTCTCTCTCTCTCTCTCTCTCTCTCTCTCTCTCTCTCTCTCTGTGTGAGATGTAGACTTTGAGCCAGTCAAATCAATTCTAGCCTCATTCCTGGCTTAATGAGTTGAAAGGAATTGCTCTAAAAGTTCATCTCCTCTGTTATAAAGCACACGACTGGAGGGCAAGCAGCTTCCCTCCCCTGGATCTACATTAACTCGTCTCTCTATCAAAGTGAAGCAGTCAGACGAAGGACCCTGGATTAGAGGCAACAATGTTTGGCCAAGCTCAGAGCAGGGCCACCGGCCCAGCTGGGTCTGATACCCTGGCTGGACCCCCGTCTGGATGGCATCAAAGCTTTCAATCACCCAAATGTAGGTTTGTAAAGTCAGCTGATGAAACTGCAAGCTAGATTCCCCACTCCTTCTTGATTACATTTACGGATATGTCTGTAGTCAGCATTCACATTCACTATAACACTCTCCTCACATGGAGCGTTGCCCTAATGACCAGGGGTCACCGTGACTCCAACCTGTCAGTCACTTGAATGACTCATGTGGCCCACTGCATTACAACATGGATTTCTGACCCAGACAATACTTGGCTCATGACCAGGAACAGGGCGATTACATTAATGTGACGCAATGATCTGTAAAGTCTATAGTTCTCCATATATTCATAATATTTTGACTGACAGCTCTGTGCATAATGGCCAGAGTTGTACAAGCAGATGAAATCCACAAATCATATGTAACAGGGCAATGAGCCAGAAGGTTCTAGTAGGTGAGCCCAAGCTGTCAGTGAGATATTAAATGAAACTCTGAGTGCAGGAAGGTCAGTCTGGCTACTAAGTGTGATTCTCTATTGGGTTTTTTGTGGTCTAAATGCTGCAGATTGCATAACACATACAAGACTGAAGTGCGGTGTGTTGAAACCAGAAGGGTGGTAGACCTTTGATCTGTATAAAAGCCTGAACTTCTAAATGCACCACCTCCGTGCCCTACCAGCAGTCCCTTCACAACAAAGTGAAGATACTGGAGATGAAGACATTTTACATCCAGAATTTGAATCTGGTATAAATTATCTGTGGAAGGTATCACATAATTTTGTTTCTTATAGGTGGATATGCAAATAAAACTATTCTCAGGAATGAAAAATATGTTGGAAGGCTTTTCACCTGTCACACTGGTTGGTCAGATATAAATTAATGTTGTAGACATGTCGACAAATGTTAACAAAACAGACCTTTGTTAACGAAACAGTAAAAGTAAGTGTGGTGACTGCAGTATTCATCAATGAACCAAAACATTCAAACTCACAATGCAGGGCTTGGTCCTGCCAAGCACATACTTCTAAAATCTTTTCCTGGTGAATTTTTGTCCTTAACTGTGAAAAGACACCAAGCACCTGTCAGTGTAAATACAATTAGGTTTGGGTTCAAATGTATCAACACACTCATTCCAATCAAAACCGATGATAATCAAGAAGGATAAGAGGCGTGTACTCAGCTCTGCAATTAGACACACGTTGAGGTAACATCTTCCTCATTAAATGTTGTAGCTTAATGTCATGCAATTAGTCAACTCCTAAGCTATGTGTTAATTAATTTGGACAACTAAGGGTAATTAGAGCCTTGCTGTCCTTTTATCCAGGAATACTTAGCATCTTAACCCTCAGCCTTCTTCCGTGGTGCTAAATCCCTCCCTTGACTTGTTTACCAGTCGATATAATTCTCTCTACAGTCAATCAGAGCACTTAAGTATAGTAAACCTCTCCTCATGGAAGCTGTTGAAAACGATGGTTTGCTTCACTGTGATGAGTAGTTTCCACAGGGCATGGAAATCAAATGGATTTAAAAATTAGAGACGCATGGACAACTCCACTTCAAATCCGCTCAGAACTTGCCAAGCCTGTCATAAGTAACCTTGCCTTAGAGAGCATGAGAGAGAGAGAGACACAGAGAGAGAGAGAGGGGGAGAAGGGATCCACTAATCTCCATCAGCAGTGGACGACAATGAACCATCTTGGGTTGGTCTGCTGCTATCTAGGGAAATCATTTAGTCAGAAGGTTGAAGACCCAGGAGTCCCAGACGCAGCATCTGTGGCCTGTTGATAAAGGGTCAATTAGGGCTCAGCCTCCCATCCGCCACGACCCTCTGCTGCTCGGGAACACAGTACCTAACCATGTGATTAGCAACAGAAAAGACAGGAAAGGGGTTAAAGTGACTTCAGCTGGATCTATTTAAACATACACAAGCTGCTCCTGGTTCCTGGGGCATTTGGGCTAGAAATCAGGGGCTTTTTGTCATAGACATCTGAATAATCAATTCAGTCTTCAGTTTTAAAGCAGAGGAAAAGCTTTCAGAGTCCTAAGCCTGACTGCTTGTGTGTTTTACTTTGGGTTTTTTTTTCAATCTCAGTGGAAATGATGATTTTCTTTCTAGGATTTGCACAAACGTTTTATTCCCCATCAATGGTTATAAAGTAAAGAGGTACAGTTTTAAACTCTAACCACAGTGCACAACTGAACATCTACACACAGCTCCTCACACTTTAAAAATGTGATTCAGTTTTCTGATATTATAGGCCTATAAGAAGCAGCTCAATGTATAATATTGTAAAGTATGGTTTAATATGTCATCTTAACTATTCAATCAACTACATACAATGCTATTAAACAAGATGATAAACAACTTTATTTAGAACTGGTGTTGGTACAGTTTATCAGTTTTATTTTAAAAGCTACTTTCCTAAACATGCTAATTATAAATTGTTCTATATTAATAATAGCTCTTTTTTGCTATTTATGGATACATGAAAAGAAATGTAATAAAATGTGATGTATAATAGATGGTTTGGTTTTAACATAACAAATTAATGTTTTGTTCAATATAAAAAAATAAGGCTGGACAAACCTAGCAATGTATCCAAACACCAGAACAGTAAATTGAATGAAAAAGAAACCTTTAGCTTAGCCAGGAAAAGTGTGAAGTTGGGTTAGTCAAGTTCACAACATGACTAGATGTTCAAAAGCAAAAAGCACGCCTGTGCTGCTGAACTGGGTCGACCGTGATCCAGTGATGCTGAACTGGGTTGTGATCCAGTGACGCTGAACCCTTGGGACGGGGTCTGATCTCTTCAGGACAATGACGGAATGCGGTTCTTGATTTATGCGTGAAGCTTTAGAGACAGCTGAATGGAGGTGACAAGTCAAAGTCTCTCAGACGTGACTGCATGAAGCAGCAATTTGCTTCATGTGCTACAGAGATAAGAAAGGGCGAAATGATGGGGGTGGGGTGGGGGTGGAGGGGCAAAATTAACGTGGCCTCATGAGTATGTTTGTCTCCCGTGAACATGCGGTTGGTCCATCATGTGCTCTTCTGAGAACACCTCACAGCTCACAGCATGCTGGGACTCTTCTTTTACACTGCATGTTTTACTTCAAACATTATTCACGGGGCCTGTGTCTTTGAAATAAGACGTTGCTGTCCAGACCCTCTGTATGGTTTCGGGGAGGGAGACGCACACGAAGAACTAAATCACATCAAGATGGTGCTGCAGTACGACACTGCAAAGGCGCGAGAACGTGGGTACACCTCCATCACACGGACGGTTAACAAGGTTAGGCTGGAGCTAGACCAGACACACAATGTTCCTACAAGCCCCGTCAGCACACTATAAAGCAATATGCAATAACTCACATGAAGTCAGGATTGGGACAGATCCTGCATGCTAATCTCTCGGTTAAAAGGAGATTAGAAATTCTAAATGCTGATCACACAGTGTGCACGAAGAAGACCAACTGGTTTGATGGCAGCAAAATAAGCATTTTGATATGTTGCATCGCCTTGCCAGTGAGTGAAATACGATCCATTTATCACCAGTTGAAGCCAGCACTGAGAGAGCAACCTGGCACACTGCTGCACCATTCCGCCTTTTATATTTAACTTGTGAGCCACTATCAATGTGGGATTTGTATGTCACGCAACATGGTCTTGAAATCAGGAACAAACAAATAGAATAGCTAGATGTGAAATAAAAAAATAAATAAAGTCTGAAACTTACTCAAGTTCGATATCAGTTTTAAGCACCAAAAAATGTCTTTCACCAAGAATCCTGAATCAATCTCCAAATAAGTTATACTGAAAGCTAGCACTTATACATCTCCAGAGCTTTTCACAAGGGCCCTTGTAGGCTAATGCTGTCCGAAGACAAAGGGGTTTAAAAGTGACAGAATAAACCACATTAATGGCCAAAGATTATTTCCAGTAGAAAGGCAACTCCCCTGAAAGCAGAGGGAAAAGGTGTCTGGATGAATGCATATTTCAGGATATATTAGCAAACATTTAGCCATACTAACTTGACAGAGCTCACGACACACAACAGCCAGCCCACAATGTTCCGTTCTACCTGCATTTAGTAGATTTCAGAGACTTTCAAGCAGATGTACTGCATTTTTGGGTCAGTGTATTCAGAATTTTAGCATTGTCAATTATAGTTAGATTTCCATGTTTCTGTCACTTACTATGACAATAAATCCCATAAATGTTTTATTATAAAGGGCAATTATTTCTCTGCCTGAGCCACCTGTTCCTCAAACTGAATCCATAAAACTCTATGGCCAAGTTTAAATCTGTGTGGTAATGCTGCATATGAATATATTTGGAATATATCAAATATAATCCATTTTGGAGATGATTAAATCCTCTACATTACTTAAGCATAAATGTCAAATGAGAATGGTAGTTTTTTTATTTTTTTTTTTATTTAGTATTTTAGTTTTTAAAATATTTTTTACAATTACTTTTTCAATATGGCATACAGTATTTACCATTTTTGACATTCTTGAGTCATTTTCAGTTTCACAGACTTGCACTGCAGGATAATGAGATTGGATAATGCGATTTCAATAAACAGGAAATGCAGATATGTCCTTTACAACTCTGTTTACAAGAGGATCACCCATGTCTACACATCTGGCACAGTGCAGGCAGAAAACGTGCATCTCCCTTTCATTCATAAACAGAATGTGGTTCATAATATACAAAGGCAATGTAATGAATTGAATTACAGTCATTGGTGGATGTGCAGGTCTTATGATGCACAATGACTTCAAGAGACATTGTCAAGAATGAGTTCTTAGTCTCGATGTAAGCCAGTCACCTTTGGCACCCAGCAGGTCATACTACTGAGGACAGATTTTGGATTGCTGGTGTTCTTTTCATGCATCTGTATGTGGCAGAAATAGAATCTCAAATGCAGCTTTTCAGAGTGGGCCCAGATATCTGATCAAACTGGGTCTGCAGAACAAACACAATCTAAATGCAATACAGCCGAAAGACTGGAAAATTTGAAATGAAATTGAACATGCATGGCATAACACAGACGCTAGGATGTTTCAGCAATGGAAGCCAACATCAGATTGCATGATCTTTCCACAGGTTTCAGGTTACAACACAGCACCATGGGTTCATGCCTTCATCTGTCAGTGTGTCATATACCATTTCCCATTATCTACTCATTTAATTGTTTGTTTGATCATATATTAATATGATTTTTACAGTGTCAAATTGTTATTGATATTAAGCCTGTGTCAACGTTTCCTCTTCGGTCTCTTCGTCTTCTTTGTGCCCGTTATGACTCGGGACCTCTTGCATTTGTAAGGGCTTGGAAACTGGAAACATTTTTTTTTTCCATGTAATAAATGTACGTAATATGTAAAATAACCAACAGTTAAAAATATATGGTGCGACAGAGCAGAATACTGTAGCAAACCCTCTGGAATAAACCAGTGTTCAGCCCTGACAAGCTGCTGCCTTAGTCCTTCTAGAACCGTCAAAACAACATCACACACACACACACACACACACACACACACACACACACATATATATATATATATATATATATATATATATATATATATATATATATATATATATATATATATATATATATATGCAATACATATAATGCATAATGTGCATATACACTGTGAGGAGATTGTAAGGAGATTTGACATTTTGTAATACACAAAAACTTGCATAAATTAATATTAATGAAAAAAAAATCTACTTGGGCAAATCAAACAGCTGCAGTTATTCTGCAGCTGACATTTTTCCTGACATTTTAATGAGGCTATTTGCATAAATAAAGGCATACCTGTACAGAGATAGACAAAGTCCTTAGTGGCCAGCGAGTCATAAGACAGACCGGTGAGCAGGTTATTTATTGTGTGTGAGCTGAATAAGCAATGCTTTAATTGAAACTACTCAAACGACATGCAGCAAACATACATACAGTATTTATCAAGGTGACTTACGAGATCAATGTGGCTGGGTCACAAGAGGCATTACATCATATCCTAAATCCAGCCTAACTCACCCTGGACTCTACTGGATTAATGAGTCATCAATTAACAGGAGATTCGAGAAAGTAGTCCCTCGTGTCCAACCAGCAAACAACATTGGTGAGGATTACTTCTCATGATAATAAAGTGTGATTGATAGCTTTTCTTAATCCAGGGATACCAACACATCTCCACCAAAGCCTTGCTCCCATCTGATGACATTCTAATTAAATGCCAAGCAGGAAAAGGTGACAACAAGAGATAATCAAGATGAAACCAATTTGTTACCATCAATGGCAGTTAGGTGTTTGGGGGTAATAAAAGAAACGACTCTGTGAGAGTTTGCAAGACTCACAAGCCAGAGAGTAAAATCCCCCTTTGTAATTTCTGGGCACTTTCAGTCATCAATTAGAGGAGCTAAGCATCATACAATTACCAAGCCATCACTCGCACCCACAGAGAAATCATAATGGTTGAGGCCACCAAAGTGAGTTAGAGAATGTTCTGATTGGCTGGCCTCTTCCTGGGTCCTAAATCACAGGATAAGCTGGCAAGCTGATATGAGTGAAAGAGAGGTGGAGGGCATATACAGAGACTTTGGCACAGTTCAGGGGATGAGAGCCCATCAACTGTGCCTCCCAGATTCACTGTGAATGGGATTTTCTATATCTGCCTCCATGTGGTAGGTGCATCTCTGCTGTTTGGCGGCGCTCACGCTCTCTGGCGGCCGTGGCCGGGGTTGATGGGAACTTTAGCACACAGCCATGAGCAGCGGAGCGAGGAGTGGCTGACCCTACTAATGTGAAGCCATGTGGTCACATGGCCACAGCGATGGATGCCACAACTGTGCCTGTGCTCATAGGGCGGGTACGACAAGAATAGCTTTCAATATCGGAGTGAACATGTAAATATGAAACAGCTCCCTGCAATTACACGCCAAACTACTGCAGCCAATTTTTGGAGTGTAGCTCATTGTATGAGCACGTCTCTAGAGGTGGTTTTATGTGGATTTGTCAGGAGTCAGTGGACATTTTTGTTGAGATTTCTAACAAATTGTCTCCAACAATGACCTTTTGAGTACTCATCACATTCCCTAAAAAAGTTCCTGTTTTCTGCCTTTACTACATGTTGAGTGAAAAATTGAGCTTCCATTCACCGCCCAAACGGTCACATACAGTTACAACACCATCCTAAAGTCCTCCGTATCATGCTTGAGTCGTAGCCTTGCAATTCCAGATGGACACCGAGACAGGTCAAAAGAGAAGATGAATCTGAGATATGTGATGCGGTGGTAGGGGAAGGTATCAGGGGTTTGACCGGGCCAAGCTCCAGTAATCCCTAATGGTCAGGAATCTCTCCAATTCAACTTCTCAGCCCAAATGAGATCTCCAGGGATCAGGAGAGCTCGGATCAGAAAAGCCCCTCGGATCCCTAAGGAACTCGTTTCCTCCATCACTTGTCTCTTCCTGTAGAACCTTCTGGAAAGTGTGTGTGTGTGCTCCACTCTTCTAGGGTAGAAGGCACCCGAGAGAGTGAAGGGAGTCAGTGAGTAGCTAAGAAACACAAGTGGAAAACATAAAATAAAGCAAGTGATCCATCTTTCATTTGCCAAGGTAAAGATGGCAGTTAGATGATTGCATGGCAGAGTAAGTAAGAAGGAAGGCGAACTAATCTGGCACAATCTATTAAATGTGACGCGTCTCTTAACAAGAGTTGACAAGCTTGAGGAGGAGAAAGATAACCTTGCCCCCACCACTGAAGGATAAAATGGTGGGAAATACACTGCTGGCTCTCCTCTGTATGGACTCCAGTAGCACAAGAAAGCAAGAGGTTTGTGTAAGAGAGTCTGCATGCTGCGTGAATATGTCTACTTCGCTTGTCTCGCTGACGGTCAGAGTGGCAAATGCGGAGCCAAATGAGACAGCTAATACAGTAAGAGTGAGCATTTACCACTGAATCCTTAACCGTGATACTCCCTCATCAAACTCCCATTCCAGGCTCAGTAAAACGTAACTGTCTCCCCAGCAGTCCTGCTGATCCCATGCCGTAAAGACCTGTGTCCTTCACCTGTTTCACTCAGGAGCTGGCCGGCATGCTTAACAGTAGATACGCCTGGAATAGTCGCTTTAGCTCAGGTTGGTAAAATCTGTTTTCGATTCAGAACGGGAGCTGCCCCTTTACAGAGGCACAGACCACACAGTTTAATCAGTAGACAGTGGACGTTGGCCAGAAAGCAAATAATGTATTGACCAAGGTGAAGGGAACAGAAAGCTGAAGGACCACAAACTCACAAAACTGTGGTGTTTTCTCTATGGAATCTGATTAGTTTCTGAGTATTTCATTGTCACCAGCCTGAGACCTAGACATCAGAAAGGTACAGCTTATTGATTTAGACAGGTATGTAGAACCACAAACTTGTTCTTTTCCTAGAAGGCTTGTAAGCCCTGACAGTTTCACAGCAGTGTTCTCGGTCTTCTCTCAGTGCCTTGGCAAGCAATGACTGTCATGACTAGCACTCCTTATACTTGCATTACTGTAAATCTGATTCTATCATTGTTTAAATTAAGATCCAAGCCAATGGAGTGTTGCTGGTGCAGATGGTTGTCCTGTGCATGCTTTCGAAACCTCTGCGGTGGTATAGCTCCACTTGTTACCACTCAATCTGCAGCACCTTAGACTTTTACGGTTTTGTAACCAGTTTATGTTTTCATGCTAGTATGAGCATGTTGGTATGGGATTGTGCATTTTACATGGTGATCTAGGTCTGGGTTTGATTCTCGGTCCAGGCCGTTCTGTGTGGCGTTTGCATGTTCTACCTGTGCTTGCGTGAGTTTTCTCCAGGTACTCCTGTTTCCTCCAAAGACATGCTTAGGAAAGTTGATCGGTTGCTCTAAATTGTGAGTGCGTGCATGTCTGTTGGTCATGTGAGGGACTGGCAATCTGTCCTTGGCACACCCTGCATTTGACCAATGATGCTGGGATTGGCTCCAGTGACCCTGACTAACATTGGTGGACATTACAGGTTCAGAAAGTAAAAGTCCTCACCAAGACTTTGCTTAGGCTTCTTGGATTGTGTTGATTCCACTAAATTTACCATTAATCCAGCAAGTTTAAGTAAAATACTGGGAAAGAGTTTTACTTTCTGAACCTGGAATGTCCACCTCTGCTGACTAGTGGGATAAAGAGCTTCTAGATAATGGATAGATGGATAGTCAGCTCTGTGTTCCCTTGAAGAAAATATTTTAATCATGTACTTTTTTGCAACCTTGCCTTTGACTTTTTGCATAACATCCACTATGTAATACAAAAAAAATTGAAAATCCTTGAATATCCATGAGTAACCATATAGAATTGAAGAAATCACCTGCTTAAGCTGGACTTGCTTGGTGCTAATAACACTAAGGTCAGAGGACAGCGTCCCAGTGACCACACACACTGACAATACGTATGTTGCCCTGGAAGAGTGTATCTGCAAATGCTGTAGAATCATGCGAATTTGAGGTTGGTTGCCAATGATGAAAAGTGCAGCTGTAGCTCCTTTAAGCTGTAGAGTTTGATATGTTTCTCTCGGAAGTTTCTCTGGCAGCTCAACATAATGAATGTATAGAACTGAATCTTACCATTCAATTTTTAGTAGGCCCAGGAGCGAGAGGGCAGTGTCCATTTCCACAGACAAGGTTCCTGAGCAGTCCAGAGCAGTGCTGGGTAATTGCGAATAACTCCATGGCACTTACGGCTGAATGAGCATCAGCAGGGCAGTTTAACGTGTTCTCTCTCTCTCTCTCTCTCTCTCTCTCTCTCTCTCTCTCTCTCTCTCCCATTGGCCAGGACTTGGTATCAGGTTGAAATGTGATTCTCTCTACCGTACAGCATGACTGAGGGTTTTCTTTGGGAAACGGAGCTGGAATGACGACACAGAAGCATGGCGTACGGATTGATGTTGGCTGACTGTGCGGCCTTAACTCCCCCCACTTCTGGCCATTTGGTAACATCTCTCTGGTTAGCAATCCCCCCCTCCCTCCCCCTGCAATTCAACTCCACATGCGAATCCCAATCCCACAACGACATGAAGCATTACCTCCTGCCCTGAGTGAAGTTAAATCAACAGAAAATACACTGACGTGTCACTATTGCTCTTTGGGGTGGAACAAAAGGAGCAGAAAGCAACGGGAAAAGGTGAAAACGTGTAACAAAACGAAGGAGGTGAAAAGCCCAGCTGCCCGACTCCCTGATCATTAAAGCACAAAGTGTCTGCAGCTTCTCATTATGCAAAGCTCAGAACAACGGCAATGAAGGCGCCAGAGAAGGAACAGCAGAGAAGAAGAGACAGAGTCCAGAAAGCAGAGTGATAGTGCTGGTGGTGCTGCAACTGCTAGGGAGGGGGAGGCTTTGATTTTAATTGGCTTTTTGTTTTCCATCAGTCCCAGCTGAGCTTTTATTTATGAGTTTGATCTTTTGCAGTTGCTGAAAACTAACAAGGCCGCATGGCGAAAATCTGGGCTATAATGAACTCCCCTATACGTCTAAAACTCCAGTTCACTTCGGGATAGACACATAAGATGTTTTGGCCACTAGGGCTACTGACCTGACCTTGAGTTTAGATTTCATCTGTCTTTTTGTTTCTATTCTTCTAATTAGAAGAAATGCTATTTGAACCTTTGCATCAGCTTTCACAACTTAGCTTGACATCATTCTGACACAACACTTCAAGAGTGATTATGAGATGATCACATTAGTGGCGGTACGATGTTGTTGGAAGCTCTGCTGAGGCACCCTTGACATGTGAAGGTTGTTGTAATATGTAATATGCAATATTCAAATATCATTTTGAACTGAGAGAAAAAAAGAGTCCTGGGAGAATACTGGGGCAGTCTGTATTTGAGATTACCATACACCTGAAAATGGCTAGACAGCCAGACTACCAGTCTGAATGCACTGCCATTTTCCATTATACACAAATGTGCCTAACCCTGACCTTCATGTGGGCTGGTTTTTGGGGATGAAATAATAATAACAATAACAATAACAAGACGATTCAAGTAGATTCATGAAGGCAACAATGCAATCAGCCACTTGGTAATCACCCTGTTATGGCTCAGTGTGTTGGTGAAGATTGACATTTCAAAGGATGGAACAGTGGTCTGAAATTACAACTATTTCTGGTGCTTTGAGGATTAACCCTCGTGAAATAACAAGGTGAAAAATATCGTCGTGTGTGAGTGTGATCCTGTGTATGACTCAAGGAATTCAATAGCATGACAATATACCTAATAATATCAGTTAACATCATCATCAAGAAACCCTCCAGTGTGTCTAGGTAAGCAATAGACCAGACTGATCACTCCTGATACATTATGAGCTATTCAGTTGTGGAAAATAGACCGAGTATATTTCTTATGGAACTGAGGCAATATATACATGCTCTGCCACAAAGCTTTCTTATCCACTGCAGAAAAAAAACAGAGAGAAAGATTTTATTAAGCACAAGAACCCCATTACTGATAAGCCATGTTTCTATCCGCAAAAGAAAATCAAGCTCAGATGTTCAATTAGCTGGCCAGTTAAAAGGAATTTATTGATTTATTTATTGATCAATGACCAGAAATTTATTACAGCACACTACAGAATATGGTTATTATATAGTTTTCACCAACAATACATTACTTTGCAATTAAATTATGCTTATTGGAGCCATTTCCACTTTCTTAAAGCCATGCACTAGCTGTTTGCCTGGATCATTCTGTTCTGGAATAAAGTGAATAAAATTCTGGACTAAAATTCTGGAATAAAGTGAATAAAATTTTGAATATTTTGACTGGAATAAAGTGTCATAATGTCCCATGCTTTAAAATGTGATAGATAGCAGAAGTCGGGCTGTGGGGGCTCAGGAGAGGCGAAGCAGTGGGTCTTAAGCTGCACTGCATACAGAGCCAGAATCCCGTCCATTTCCCAGAATATCAACGATGTTTCCCAGGTCTCTCCATGCCCATGATTACTGAATATCTAGCTGTGGGGTCAAGGGAGTTGATGCCAGGGCTGCACTAGCTACACTACTGCTGCCAGGCAGGGTTATGCAGCAGGGCTGCAAACCGCTCTGTCTGTACGTGAGAGAGACAGAGTCACTGTGCTTGGAGCGATGAAGCTATAAAACACGACCCTCGGGCGAAACGGGGGGATGCACACAGCACCACGCTCTCAATTCAAAGCTCTAGAGGTTGCTGCTGAATGGTGGGAATGCTGGTGGGTACTGCTCAACTCCATCATTACATATATATTACCTAAGGACGGCGAGAAAGGCGCAGCTCGTGGTTTTGACCTGTTTCTGCTGCTTCGTCTTCCCGAGCATCCTAGCCAACTGCGTTCCCGTGTGGTCAGGCAGCTGCGAAGTGACCAACCGGACGGCCCTGGGACAGGTGCTGAAGTTTGCCCAGTGAGATGTTAGCACACAGCTTCCTTCCAACCCGCCACCTCAGCATGGGGGGATTCTGAGCTCAATTCTGAGGAGGGCATGCAACATAACATTTAATTATATCATTCCATATTGTTGTTTTTGTTATGAGTAAGTGGGGCAATTCAGATTGCTGGAAGACTACTTAGAACATCAGATAGACAAGCACTCATGACCCCTTTAATAGGAGCTCTCTGCTGGCTTCCTGTTGTGTGTAGGATCCAGTTGAAAATTCTTCCTCTTACTTACAGAGCAATGCATGGTCGTGGCCCTACGTACCTGACGGATCTACTCCATTATCATATATCAGCTGTCACTCTTACGACTTTTATGTTGTGAAGTCTTGTAAAGCAATTTATCACTTTTGTCTGAGATAAGTGCTATAGAATTACGTTTTATTTACTTATGTACTTCAGCAAAAACATTTGCTGTCCCTTCAAATCCTTCATTTCTTCTCTATTCATCCGTCTACAAGTATCTCACTGACCCGTAAATATAATTTTAAATCGATTTTATTCATTCTAACATTCCTGTGCTCGACCGTTGATTGGTTGAACTTGAACTTTGCTATTTAGTAATTCATGTAGTGATCCTGTCATGTAATTCAACTCAATTGGCGTAAGGGACATCTGCGCTGGGAGTCAGTTTTGTGTATATGCGTCCTGATTTAAACCAGTTCACATAGCTGGTAGTTACTGAATCAGGTTATGCAACTTTCCACTTGTTAACTTGTAAAACCGTGCGTAAATGTTAAACTGAACCTTAATCTCTCATGTCTCTAATGCCCTGTTCTCAGATCAAACCATTACTTCTCACATTTGATCCTAAGTGGTTGCCTCTCCATTTTGTTCAGAAAGATGTCCTCATTCTGGTAAAACACAGCCCAAGGTCTTGCCACATGCAGTGTTATAGCAAGTGGTCTTGTAAATATTTAATGTCACAGCCACACTATCCATGCAAAATTAAAAAGTATCACTTGTTTGTAGATGAGCTGGTTTATCACAACTTTACTTCATTTCTGAACTATGCTTCACTATGCTTCGAGGCAAAACTTCTCTTTGTTTAACATGCATCAAAGTATAGGGTAAGATGAAAAGCACTGAGCCTTTGATCTGTGTAGCTGTCAGAGCAAAGCTGTGAAATGACCTTGAAAAGTGTATGACCATGTCTTGTATCTCAGTCTCCCTCCAGTCCTGACTTGTTTTACAAACAAGCAGTTACACTGGAGAGGGAATAATGCATGTCCACGTGGGTGGTGCCTAAGTGGTCAAGCTCCGTCCACTTCCGTAACAGTACGGCAGCTTCAGGTCTGTGTGTTAGATTGCTCATATAGTAGAAGCAGTTCTTCCAAGAAAATTCTTACCAGATAACAATAAATATAAATGGAAGAAAATCAACAACCATGAAAATGACTTTATTAATAGCATAATGTGGATTCTGGTCAGAATTTAAAATATCAAGTTAATTATTCCACGATTAGATTGTATTCTGCACATGTTTGATATTTCTTAATGTTTTGTGATATGCAAAATTATTTGTTATTGGTTTGTGTTATCAGTTGTTAAGTTTTTCTTTGTTTTGACAATCCAATGTGAATTAATTTTCAGATGCATGCAAAACAGCCAATCAGAAGAGTCATCATATTTCTGTAATTTCTATCCCTTTTAGATAAGTGGCACTGATACACTAGCTCACATAAGTAAGAGTCAAAAGCTAAATTATCATCAAAACCTTCTGCCTTTAGTGTACTTTTGACTTTTCCTTTGAATATAAGGAGCCTTTCCAGTAAATATGATACATTCATTCATTCCCTGTCTTCTCTTAAACACAGATTTTCTGTTGTTCCTTGATCAGAAACATGGCTTACTCAGGATCTTAAAGATAGTTTTAAACTTCCTAGCTATAATTATCTTCATTATATAAGAGACAATAGGTCTGGAGGCAGAGTGTCTCTGTTTATTCATGAAAATTATGAATTTAAAATTAGGGATAATTTTACTTTAAAGTCAGATGAGACAGAGACAGAATCTGTATTTTTGGAACTTTCTGGTGCCTTTAATGGGAAAAAGGTCATTATTGGTGTTCTATATAGACCACTTTGATACAGCTATCAAAGATTTTAATGATTAAGGTCACTTGACCTGATAAATGTAGAGAGTAAAATGCATTATATATTAGATTTTAATATAAATCTTTAAAAAAATAAATGACTTTATCATCAGCCCTCAGTATGTCACTATACTTCATGACCTATTTGCAGCTTTATCCTTATCGTCTGTTGCTTGTACTTTTTTTGTTTCATCTGTTTGTTCTATTATTCTGAAATTTAAGCATCTTTGGGTTCTT
Source organism: Brachyhypopomus gauderio (assembly GCF_052324685.1). NCBI lineage: Eukaryota > Metazoa > Chordata > Actinopteri > Gymnotiformes > Hypopomidae > Brachyhypopomus > Brachyhypopomus gauderio. The sequence goes on along the minus strand of NC_135227.1, from coordinate 4,993,934 downwards.
GAAAAACTTGAAAAGCTATATAAAAATGAATAATAATAACAACAATAATTATTAGATACTCAAGTAGAGGATTTTCTTATTTTTCTATTGAAGTTATTATATTCATCTTATTTATAAATATATATGAGTTAAAGAAAATTCAGAAATTTTGATACTATAACAAATTCTCTTAATGATGGAATGAAATCTGGGATTTTGTTTTCGGATCTATCAGATCATTTTCCGATATTTCAGTATTCTTTAATTAATTCTAATGAAGTTAAAGATACTAAGAAAATGAATGACCTATTCACAAGATACTAAAACTACATGGAAAATGATAAATCAGTTGTTACTAAAGGAAAAAGCTGCTGTAGAGGTACTATCAGTCATGTCAGATGGTGAAAATATTTTCAACAATCCATTTGATATTGCTAATAAATATTGGTTGTAAATTAGTTAACAATATTCTCTATTGTCATGGTAACCCACTGGACTTTATTACCAGAACATTTCCTATTATATCTTCATTTAAATCTGTTGCTATTCAAGAAATAAGTGATATGACTGATGATTTAAGCATATCTTCAGCTTGTCATGACAATATTTCTGCATTAGTGAAGCAACCGCTTGCTTATATTTTTTCATTATCTTTGAAAACTGGTATTGTACCAGAACATTTAAGTTGCCACTGTTATTCTCATGTTTAAAGCAGATGATCCATGTTGTTTTAATAATTATAGACCCATATCAATTCTACTCATATGGCTCTGCTTGATCTGATTGACAAAATTACCTCTGCACTTGAAAGAAATGAATTAGCTTGTAGTATTTTTATAGACCTTTCAAATGCATTTGATACAGTTAACCATCATATATTATTGGAAAAGTTACATAAATATGGTTTTCTGGAAACTACATATAAGTTATTAAAAAGATAGCAGTTTGTTTGTGTTAATGTTTTCTATTCTAGTAAAATCAAATTGCTTTGTGGTGTCCCACAGGGTTCTGTTCTGGGACCATTATTACTTCTTATTTATATTAACCCCTTTGCCAGTCCATAGCATCAATGCCTTCATCATGCAGGAACTGCTGACACACCTCAGCCACATGAGGCCTAGCATTGTCATGCATCAGAAGGAACCCAGGGCACACTGCACCAGTATATGGTCTCACAATGGGTCAGAGGATCTCATCCTGGTACCTAATAGCAGTCAGCGTACCTCTGGCTAGCACATGGAGGTCTATGCAGCCCTCCAAAGAAATGCCTCCTCACACCATTACTGACCCACTGCCAAATTGGTCATGCTGGAGAATGTTGCAGGCAGCAGAACATTCTTCACGGCGTCTCCAGACTCTGTCACTACTCCAGATTCTGTCATGTGCTCAGTGTGAACCTGCTCTCATCCGTGAAGAGGACAGGGCACCAATGGCAAATCTGCCAATCTTGGTGTTCTCTGGCAAATGCCAATCGCCCTGCAAAGTGTTGGGCTGTAAGCACAAGCCCCACTTGTGGATGCCGGGCCCTCATACCACCCTCATACCTGACAGTTTCAGCAGAAACATGGATATTAGTGGCCTGCTGGAGGTCATTTTGCAGGGCTCTTGCACTGCTCCTCCTGTTCCAGCTTGCACAAAGGAGTTAGTGACACTGCTGACAGACACAGCAAACCTTCTTGCCACAGCTGGCATTGATGTAGCATCCTGGATGAGCTGCACTACCTGAGCAACTTCTGTGGGTTGTAGACACCGCACCATGCTACCTCTATGGTGAGAGAACTGACAAAATGACCAAAACATCATCCAGAATGGATGAGAACAGAAAAAAGGTCTGTAGTCACGACCTGCAGAACCACTCCTTTATAGGGGTGTCTTGCTAATTGCCTCTCATTTCTACCTGTTGTCTGTTCCATTTGCACAACAGCACGTGAAATGTTGCTTCCTAACTGAACAGGGGTGCGTTTCCCAAAACTTTTGTAACTCTAAGTTTGTAACTTTGTAACCTCGTACTTATGAATATTCTTAAATTTACGAGTGTTTCCCGAAACTCTTCGTAACTTATGTCGTACTTATAGTTGTTCATAACTTAAGAATATCCGGACCCATTCGTAACTCATAAGTACTTCTTAACTCAAAGATCACGTGCAGTTCTACCTCAAAAACAATAGAGGCCGCTAATATCACTCACGGTGGTTTTATAAGCACAGCATTACCGTTGCATATACCACATTAAGTGTCAACAAAAATCAAATGTACTACTTTGAATTATTTAGCATTAGATGATATGTTCACAATATTTTATTTAATCTCTCTGTTCTTCATCATAGAAGACATAATTTAAGAAGAGGACGTAATCCACGATTAGAGGTGTCTTCAACTAAGGATTTTCATAGTTGAATCTGATTCGTCAGATTTTCCCTTTAGTCGACTAATAGACGAATCTGGGATTTTTTTTATCTAGATGTAACATGTGACCCCTCCCCCCACGTCAATCACAGACCTGTTGGTTTTGTTTTCCTTTCCATGTGCATTCTTACGTAGTTTCCACGCCCTTGTTCAGTCCCTTGTTTCGTGTCATTCGTGTCACCATACATTCACTAAAGTAAAGGACATAATACAATCCAGAAATCAAATCAGTGTCATACCCTTATACAGCTAACTACTACCAAAGCACTGTGCAACATTCTAATACACAAACATCTTTACTTACATTGAGCGTGAAAACCATGTTTTCTCAATACAAGCCTCAGGCTTGTTTGCATGCTTCCTCCTTCTATGATATCATGTTCTTCTCTTATATCTTCCCTCCCCATATTGACTCTCTACTACCCCCTATGGCCAGAGCTGGAATTACAATAAATACCCGTATCCAAGGGACGACGGTTACAAGTTTCACCGGTAATTAATTAAGGCAGTGGTTCTCAAACTGTGGTACGCAGAGCACCCCGCGGTGGTACGCGAGATGAGCTCGGAAAATAAAAAATGCTTTGAGTTTTTTTTTTTTTACACAAAACATTTTTTTATTATTAAAACAGAATTATGACAAGTCCTGAAATTCAGAAACTAAAAGATCGCAAATCCACAATAAAGAATACAGCGACCCCAGTCTCCAAGGCACAGGAAGCCTCCTACCATGCTAGTTTGCAGTTTGCCAAAGCGGGTAAGCGTCAGACAAACATTGACCGAGAGAATTAAAATGAGTAAATGCTTCTCACTGCAGTTAGATGAATCCATAGATGTCGCAGATTTAGCCAACTTGCTCGTTTACGAGTATGAGGGCATGTCGCACAAAGACTTTTTGTTCTGTAAACCACTACCAACACGAACTACAGGAGAACTACATTATAACATACACTACCGTTCAAAAGTTTGGGGTCACCTAGACAATTTTGTGTTTTCCCTGAAAACATACTTTTATTTATCAAATGAGTTGCAAAATGAATAGAAATATAGTCCAGACATTGACAAGGTAGAAATAATGTTTTTTTTTTATTTGAAATAATTTTCTACTTTAAACTTTGCTTTCGTCAAAGAATGCTCTCTTAGCAGCAATTACAGCATTGCAGACCTTTGGCATTCTAGCTGTTAATTTGCTGAGGTAATCTGGAGAAATTTCACCCCATGCTTCCAGAAGCCGTTCCCACAAGTTTGATTGGGTTAATGGGCACTTTTTTGTACCATGCGGTCAAGCTGCTCCCACAACAGCTCAATGGGGTTGAGATCTGGGGCCTCATGTACGAATGGTGCGTACGCACAAAAACATTGCATACGCTATGTTTCACGCAAACGGTCAGATGTACGAAATGTGATTTGAACGCGAGAAAGTGCGTACACCCACGACACCTTCAACTCTGGCGTACGCATGCTTCTAATGTGTTTTCGTCAATTAACGACACTTAGAGGTGATGCATTGAATGTACAACTATTAAGATATCCTTCACGCATACATTGTAGTAAGCCCTTATTGGGTAAAATAAAGTAAATCATTTAGAAAATTAAACAGTAAATTAATCAGACAATTTCACTGCCTTACTGAAATAATCATTCAACGTGTTTCCACTTAGCCTAGATTATATAAACATGCATTAAATGTTGTGCTGGAGTTCTTGGGAGATGGCAGCGTTGGCATTACTGGAAGATATTGCTAATGGCCGAATTCGCCGAGAGCGTGTTTTTCATGACCTTTATGATTATTTAGCCCATGATGATGAGTGGCTTATAAGCCGTTTCAGATTTCCAAGAACTGTCCTCTTGTGCTGAGTTGGGTCCAGTTTGGAGAGAGAAACGCGAGGAGTTGTGCATTGCCAGCGACAACGCTCAGCTTCCTGGCGACTGGCTCGTTTCAAAGAGAACTGGCAGCCCGGTTGGGGATATCCCAGTCATCTCTGAGCCAGGCCATGCCAGCTGTTTTGGATGGGATCATCTGCATGTCGGCTAGTTATATAAAGTTCCCATATGAAGCGGTTGACCAGGCAAACATTAAAGCACAATTTGCAGCGATAGCCAGTTTCCCTAATGTAATCAGAGCGATCGACTGCACACACATTTCTATAAAGGCACCATCTGAGGAGGAATTTGCTTATGTGAATAGAAAGCACTTTAATTCCATAAACGTGCAAATAATCTGTGATGTAAAAATGTGCCTTACTAATGTAGTGGCACGTTGGCCTGGATCAACCCAATGATTCGTACATCCTTACAAACAGCATGGTTGGGATAAGATTACAAGCTAGCAGAGTGCGTGACGGGTGGCTTCTTGGTAAGCAATTTTAAGCATTTAAATAAAAGCATTTGACATTTCCAGCTTAGAATAATTCATTTTAAACATGGGTAATTGTTAAATTACTTAGGAAACAGCAGCTACGTGCTCAAGACGTGGCTGATGACCCTTTGTAATCCACAGACTGACCGAGAGCGGAGATACAATTCTCTCCATTCTCGCACCCGGTCAGTCGTGGAGAGGGCGATTGGGCAGCTGAAAAGCCAGTGGCGCTGGCTGGACAGGACTGGGGGATGCTCCTGTATCGGCCAGAGAAGGTGTGTCTTATTGTAAGGGCATGTGGGGTCTTCCACAATGTTGCGAACAGGTATGCCGTGCCATTGTTAGAGGTGGTGGAGCACCCAGCGAACCCAGAGCCAGGACAAATTAATGCGCAGCACAAATTTTAACCAATTCTTTTATTGAGTCGCTGATGCTAGTGAGCTCATCACTGATATGTTTTAGGTGCATTATATTATTCTGCCAGTGTGCATTATTCTGACTCCACAACATTTAAAGCTTCACACGCTATCCCACTCAGACCTTTTGCGCTTTGCTGTAATGCCACAACGTGCCAAACAAACATTTTTTCTGCACCTCTACCTCATTCAGGAGCGTCTCTACTTTCACATTCTGTGAAGTTCCTCTTTTTTCCCCGTTTAGACATGGTTTGTGATAGATCAGAGAGCAAACTTCTCCGGTACAGGGCAAATTTAAATGCATTTGCATATTTATAGGGGGGCGTGTCACCGTGTGCACTCAATTCCACGTTGATTGGGATGTACAAAAGAAATGTGCGTGGGTTCTGGCGTACGCACGGTTTGATACATCCGGATTTTTTCATGCGTATGCCATTTTCTGTATTTGTACGTACGCCAATTTTTAGTAAGAAATCCACGCAAGTCTTTGTACATGAGGCCCCTGGTGACTGCGCTGGCCACTCCATTACCGATAAAACACCAGCTGCCTGCTTCTTCTATAAATAGTTTGTGCATAATTTGGAGGTGTGCTTTGGGTCATTGTCCTGTTGCAGGATGAAATTGGCTCCAATCAAGTGCTGTCCACAGGGTATGGCATGGTGTTGCAAAATGGAGTGATAGCCTTCCTTATTCAAAATCCCTTTTACCTTGTTCAAATCTTCCACTTTACCAGCACCAAAGCAACCCCAGACCATCACATTACTTCCACCATGTTTGACAGATGGTGTCAGGCACTCTTCCAGCATCTTTTCAGTTGTTCTGCGTCTCACAAATGTTCGTCTGTGTGATCCAAACACCTCAAACTTTGATTCATCTGTCCATAACACTTTTTTCCAATCTTCCTCTGACACTGGTGTTTTGCGGGTACTATTTAATGAAGCTGCCAGTTGAGGACCTGTGAGGCGTCGATTTCTCAAACTGGAGACTCTAATGTACTTGTCTTCTTGCTCAGTTATGCAGCGGGGCCTTCCACTTCTCCTTCTACACTGGTTAGAGCCTGTCTGTGCTCTCCTCTGAAGGGAGTAGTACACACCATTGTAGGAAATCTTCAGTTTCTTGGCAATGTCTCGCATGGAATAGACTTCATTTCTCAAAACAAGAATAGACTGTCGAGTTTCAATTGAAAGTTGTTTTTTTCTGGCCATTTTGTGAGTTTAATCGAACCAACAATTGTAATGCTCCAGATTCTTAACTAGCTCAAAGGAAGGTCAGTTTTATAGCTTCTCTAATCAGCAAAACAGTTTTCAGCTGTCCTAACCTACTTGCACAAGGGTTTTCAAGGGTTTTATAAATATCCAATAGCCTCCTTACAGAGTTAGCAAACACAATGTACCATTAGAACACTGGAGTGATGGTTGTTGGAAATGGGTCTCCATACATCTATGTAGATATTGTATTAAAAACCAGATGTTTACAGCTAGAATAGTCATTTACCACATTAATAATGTATAGAGTGTATTTTTGATGCATTTAATGTTAGCTAAATTGAAAAAAAACTGCTTTTCTTTCAAAAATAAGAACATTTCTAAGTGACCCCAAACTTTTGAACGGTAGTGTATGTGTGTAATGAGCAGGGTTGCCAACTCGTGAGACACACGCATTTGACCGTCTTCACACGCTCTCATGCCACACATCCGATTTCTCACGCCGAAAAAAATCTGGTTTATTTACCTCTGATCCATATCTATGATTCAATGAGTTACTAGTTTGCTCTGGCGCCAACCATCGCGATGTAATACTTAATTCGTGTTTCTGTCGCGGTGAGGCCGTGAATCGCCTCCATCCACAGCGGCTGTTGTTGTTGTTGTTTTGTTGCGTCGTGTGCGTCCCTCAGGTGGGCGGAGCTCATGATCCGTCTCACCTGAGAGTCGTTTGTTTGTCTATATATGTCTTGTCTTTGTACCAGTTGACCGCTGGTCATTATACCCTTCATTTGGACCTATGTCACGGGTTTTTGGTTTGCGCACTTTCAAGTAAACCATCCTTTTTCCCTGAGACTTGGCGTGATTGCTTCCATTTTATTTCGGTGTGTGGTTGTGTGTGTGTGTGTGTGTGTGTTTTCTGTGCAGGTGCTTCTCCCTGGTGGTGTGTCGTGGTGTTTCTGGACCTTGTGGTGGTCTCCACCTGGCAGGAGCCCCCTTATGTTGTGGGGTGACTGGAGCCCGGTCATAAAGAGCCCCTCCCTAGAGGGCTGGGGCCCCTGGATGTTTGGGGACCATGGGGCTCCGGTCTGAGAAGCTCCTGCTGAAGATGGAGATCCTCCCTCCTGCCTGGGGTGACTAGGAGGCCCTTGGAGCTGCTCCCAGGCCCGCGACGGGGGGTGCTCTGGGCCTTGGTCTCTGGCGCTCCTGGGTTGGGTGGAGGAGTCCACATTGCGATGAGGGGCCCTGGGAGGGGTTGACTCCCCAGGAGGCTGGGGTGACCCCTAGCAGAAGGCAGGGGTCAGCTCCGGGAGGAGGTAGGTCCAGGAGGTGAAGTAGCCACGCCTCGGGGAGGTAACCTGCACACACACACATACACTAGGGACGAGAAAGGAGCTGTAGCTCCTCGTGCTCACATCTGTGGGGCTCACCGGCTAAAGGCCGGTTAGGGTGTGAGGGCCCTGTGACCGACCAGGGCGTGGTTTTGTGTTGTTAACGGCCCGGTCGGTCCAGGGTCCCGCCCAGGCAGGTGAGCTAATTAATGTTTTGCGTTTTGTGTTTCAGCTCCTGGACTGCAGGGGGTGTGTCCCTGCCTTCCTGCCCCTTCATGTTTTGTGTGCAACCGCTGTGTGCCACACACCCAGTGGAGGGAAGTGTGGCTTGGTGGGGGGGTCTGTCACGGTGAGGCATCCTCCGTCCACAGTGGCTGTTGTTGTTGTTGTTTTGTTGCGTCGTGTGCATCCCTCAGTTAATTAAACCATCCTTTTTCCCTGAGACTTGACGTGATCACTTCGTGGTGATCACACCATTTTATTTCGCACTCCCTGCCCGTCACAATTCTCTACTCTTTTTTTTCTTATAGCCTACTTAAAATTTCAATACTTATTAGTTGTTAGTTTTTATGATTGTCATTTTGCTAATGATAATTTTGCGTCGTAATAATGAAAAAAATTATGTAAATTAGTGGTTCGGTTTTGGACTAGTGGAGCTTTTCCAGTGCAGAAGCAGAGGCGGAGTCAACAAATAACTACTTAGAACTTATTCATAAATTGGGAGACTAAGAAGGCTTTTGGCGTTCTTAAAGTTACGTCATTCTTAAAGTTGTTCGTAAGTTTCTAAGATGGTTCCTTATCGGGAAACGCACCCCAGGTTGGTTTCACAGAAGTGTGGTTGACTTGGAGTTACATTGTGTTGTTTAAGTGTTCCCTTTATTTTTTGAGCAGTGTATATCAAACATTTCAATTGAGTCTGTGTTGTTGCCTGAAGTGCCAAATACAAAGTTCTTGGGAATCATTGTTGATGAAAATTTACGTTGGAAAGCACAAATAGACTGGGTTCGTAGAAAAATAAATAAATCTATTTGTACAATAAGGAGGGCTAGTCAGCTAGTTAACTCAGATTGTCTTCTTACTTTTTATTATAGCCTTATTTATCCATATCTTTCATAATGTAACATAGTTTAGGGCAGTACATTTTTTGCTAGCCTTAATAAAATGTTGGTTCTTTAGATTTTTGGTACGATTTGTTCGTATTGCAACACAATCAAATTTATATTCACCATCTGCTCCTCTACTTCAGAAACTTCAGATTATTTCTGTTTATAATATTAATATATTTCGAATATGCATACCTGTCAAGTTTTGTATTTAAAAATACAGGAAATTTCCCATATATGACGTCATCGCCTAATTTGCATAATCAGTTATTTGCATATAGCTGCAATCGAGGCTGTAGGAGAAACGAAAACATCTTTGGAGTGGCAAAAAGTGAAGAAAAAACACCCCAAATATGTTTTGAACTACAAATGAATAAAAAAAAAATTTCTAGTGGTATTTCTAGCTACAAATGGGGACATCTCCTGGGCATATTTCTGTGCCTTTAGCCCGCGTTTGTGCTTGGCAGATTGTTTGTGCTGACGGACATCGTTCCTTCCCCCATGAGAGGCACTAAAATCACAGCTACATATCTTACAGAATGAGTAGCTATGCCCCTTCATGCTCCACTTTAGGAAAGTAAATTTCCTGTCCCATTCGTCAAGGTACTCACACGTACGCTTAGCTTTTTTGGCAGGACTGCCTTCACTCGTTAAATCCATCTCTGATTTGTTGTTCCAGGTTTGCTCCTACTGTCGACACTAAACCCACGAGTTTTAATTTTTTATTTTTTTAAAGCATTCATGTGCCGCTCCAAACAGAATTCTGTCACTAGCCTCGCGAGAACTGTCATCTGCAGTAGTCTGGGTGGCAGTTCTCGCGAGGCTAGTGACAGAATTCTGTTTGGAGCGGCACATGAATGCTTTAAAAAAATTAAAATTGAAAACTGAAAATACGGGACAAATACAGGAAAATAAAAATACGGGACGACGCCAGGACAGAGCGGTAAAATACGGGACTGTCCCGGCCAAAACGGGACACTTGACAGGTATGAATATGTGTTTTTATTTATAACATTTATTCAAATGATGGAAACATTACACAGAGCAAAACATTTGATAAATTACTTTATTACAAACAGGCCCGTTGACAGTCTTGCTGGGGCCCAGGACAAGAAAGTGCCCCCCCGCGCGGCAAAAATGATGTAATCGCAGTGGCACCACCCATGCGCAAGGGCCTCACACGCTGTCGATTTGCGAGGTCGTGCACCTCTCGACTTTTGTAACCTCCCGCGCCGCGCTTCAGCGCAATGAACAAAGTCATGTTTGCAGGGTTCATACACCTTAATAAGGTGGAATTCAAGCACTTGTACGCATGGGCGCAGATGGAAATTCTGAAGTGAGGGGGACCAAGCTGTACAATATATACGTTTATGCTTGTAGATGCTAGATTTCGGATGGGGTCAATATAAATCTGGAGGGGACATGTCCCCCCCGTCCCCAGTGCCATCTGCGCCCCTGCTTGTACGCCACTTTAAAGGTCCATTTCTATATTTTCCAGCATGTTAAACTTAATTAAGTTAAATATTTATACATATACTCAAAATTATTCAAAATAATTCGCTTTTAATCACATTATTTAATGGTTGTTTATTTTCAAAACGCCCAATCCTAACGTCTTCACGTTCTCTCATGTTTCGTCCTGGAATTACAAGAGGCTCGTATTTGTTAACGTAATACAAGAGAACTATTCAGTCAGATAGATATTTGTTGTGAAACGAAGTAGTTACAATTTCAAGCATTTTCAAGTACTTTAGCCTAAATTCCAGCACTTTTCAAACCTGGAACACAATGCAACTTTAAAATTCGTCAGTTAATGTTTTTCCTTTCTTTTCTGCGCTCCAAATTTCTGTATTTACTTTAACTATCCACCACTGTATTTCCCGCTGTTGGGCGGGTACCAGCCGGTTACGGTAGGTGCTGGATCAAACCATTTTTCAGTGGGAGGCGGGGTTGTATGCACTTAATGGAAAATATGCAGATAGGTAAAAACATATATATTTTAGCCATTGAGCTTATTTTGAGTACAGAATTTTATATTAATGAAAGATTTCAAGATTATTTTAAAATTATAGACTTTAAATAAAAAATAAATTGCTGGGCTCTTTGATGGGCCCACCTAGCCCTGGGGGCCGGGACAACAGACCCGGTTGTCCCCCCCTGTCGACGGGGCTGATTACAAATGTAGAGATACATTCATATTCAACTCGTCAATCAATAGATTTTCATCTTCCTAAATTTCTCTCTTGTAGAGGTCAAATTTCAGTGAGATTTAGAGGGACATAATTTTTTTTATGATTTTGACCATTTGGCAAAAAAAATGCTCATGTCACGTTGCAGAGGGCCCCCTGCCGGTCGCCCCCGTCCACAGCGGCAGCTGTCCTGTTGTGGTGAGGTCGTGTTCATCCCGGGTGGGTGGGGCCCGCGATCTGTCTCACCTGACGGTCGTTTGTTCGTCTATATATGTCTTGTCTTTGTACCAGTTGACTGCTGGTTATTATATCCTTAATTTGGATCAAGTCACAGGTTTTTGGTTTGCACACTTTCTATATTAAACCATCCTTTTTCCCTGAGACTTGGCGTGATCACTTCCATTTTATTTCACTCACCCTGCCCGTCACAGCTCATCTATAAAACATTATAAAAGATTTTTAAAAGATCATCTGATAAATATATTGTAACTGTTTTGGGTTTTTTTTTGTATGTATACACATTCACTGTTTTGTTTTTGTGTTTATATTGACAGAATTTGTAAATTTATGATTATTCTAATTTATGGTAGAGGCTTTATATAAGCCCACATCAGGTTTTTGTCTCTACTTACATTGCATATTATGTTATTTACATTTTGTGTGTTTTTAAATTGTGCAAAAATAAAATTCTAATTCAAATTCAAGCCTGTACTAATGAACAATTCACCAAAGGATTGTACAAAGGATTGTTTACGTAGTAACACACCTTTTCTACACCTCCTACTTAAAAAATACCTCCCACAGAGATGGTCCTGCTGTGGAATGAATCTTTAAAGTGTCAGTAAAACCTATAGGAAAACATTGCTGGCTATCAGCTACCCGTAGTTTGTATTGACTGTAATTGATTGGTTTTGGTTTGGATCAAATGCTAAAATTATACACTTAGGCGGTGCAAGAAACCACGGATGAATTTGAATGCCTCGTCTATGAGATTCTGTAGCTTTGAGCACAGCTCTTCTACAGTCCCTGGAGTGAGGAGTTTAATTTCAGTGCAGCATGTGAGCACTAACGTTTAGCAAAAGAACCCCAAAAGCTCAAGATGGACGGTGCCTTTCAGTGTTTACAAAATGGTGCAACACCAAAGTCCTTGTGTCCCATGGGTGTGATATCTCTGTGCAGTGTCCACACTGATGTTTAACAAGCTCCAATCTAATGAACTTGGTCTAGACCACACTTTCACACACTTCTTACACACTTTTAAATTTCATATCGACTCAGGTAGCAGAAAGAAACTGGTTTGTTTATAAGATATTTTTTGGTGCTTTCAAATTGGCCAGTATATGCTGAAGATATGCTTGCATACCTGTTCACCTGTTCATTCAATTTCTCTCTCTCTCTCTCTCTTTCTCACTCACTCTCTCTCACACACACACACACACACAGTGAAAAGGACTGCAGCCTAATATCACACAAACCTTAAATTTTCTGTTTTTCTTCTAGCTGATATTGTGTATATTGTTTTATATATATTGTGTGGAAAAATGTGTTCAGGTGCTAAAGGATGCTATACATGAGCCAAATGAGTTAATCAGCAGGGCTTATAGATGACTTAATCAGGAAGGGTTATAGATGCCTTAATCATTAAGGGTTATAGATGACTTAATCTGGGATGGTTATAGATGACTTAATCAGGAGGCTTTAGAGGTTCTCTCAGACACTTTTTGTCCTTCACCACAAAGGGGACTGTGTTTGCTAATGGAAAAGTAAACAACAGTAAAGAGCTGTGATCAAAATGGCACCTCCATCAACCCACACAGAAGCCCTTAAAATACTCCCTCTCTGCACACTCAGAAAATGAGAGAGCTCTCTCCTGAGTTGTGCTCCACAGCAAAGGAGGCGACTCCTCATGATGACAACATCAGGTAGTAAGGTAGTAAGTATGGTTGCACAGCCACACAGAGCTTTAACTCACCCGTGTAGCCCATGTACATAATTTACTCATCCATGTAGAGACTCTATTTGTCCATGCATATAGAATTAGTAATGCTCGATTAATTAGGTCTTAACCATTAACAGTAGCTGATTGATTAGTAATGCTCGATTAATTAGGTCTTAACCATTAAACAGTAACTGATTGATTATGTAATAATTTCCACTCATTATTTGTTCTTCAGGAAGCTGATGTGGGAAATATTCCTACAATACCCCAAGCTTCCATGAAAGATGATGTATGTAATTAAGCCCTAGAAACATCAGTGTGGGTCTCAAAGAGAATTAGTAGCAGGCAATAAAAAGCACTTAAAAGCATTTTTCAACTCAGAAGCCCAGACATTTTCTACAATTTTAGCTTTTTAATTAGGTTCAGTTTCAAGTTTGACAAATTCTAATAGCATTCTTTAGCCCAAATGTGTTCCCAAAAGAATGTTATAAGGTGAAGAGCAAGCGCTGCCCCATCACTTGCCATCTTCTGCCTTGGAGATCAAGAAACCAGTGTGTAGTTCTCAGAGTCTTATATAACGAATACAAATGGCACATTTAGATGGTCCTGAGAAATCCATTAGTAATAAGTCTGCATGTATGTAGATCTGTGTGTGTGTGTGTGTGTGTGTGTGTGTGTGTGTGTGTGTGTGTGTGTGTGTGTGGGTGTGTGTGTGTGTGTGTGTGTGTGTGTGTGTGTGTGTGTGTGTGTGTTTGGATTGATAGATAGACATTCAATGCAATATATTGTCATTGCAATACTAGTACAGGGCAATAACATGTAACAGAGCTTGGCATCTACCAGAAAGTGTAAATGGGTATTGCAATTATACAACAGAATGCAGACAGAACAGATATGAATAATGAACATATACACTCAGCTGGAGTAATTTGCTTGCACAGCTGATGAAGGACCTCTGTCCGTTTCTCTCAAATTCTTGTGTACTACAGTGCAGTTTTTATGTATATAGGCCAAACCCTGGTCTAAAAGGTCTTGTTACCATCTACCCCACTGCTATGCACATCTGTGCTCACACAGTGATGAGTGGTCCTGCCTCAATGACTTTTGTAGGACCTCTGTAAGGCATACATTCCCAGAACAAATGCTCAGTTGTTATTCGTGACCATCAATCGCTGTGCTGCCACTAGTTGTGAGTTCCTGTGCCTCTGATCCTTGATTGCTGGGACTTTTTGCATGTATTATGCTGCATTTCGGATGTCTATAATATGTTTACAATATATGTATGTCCTGTCGAGTATCCAATCTGTAGCAAACATATCCTAGGTAAAACCATAAATTAGGCTAGTCGAATGGTAAATCTCTGTTAAAGCAGGCTGTTTTTATATTATTGGACCCAGCCCCGTCGACAGGGGGGGACAACCGGGTCTGTAGGCCCTAGGGCCAGGGGGGCCCATCAAAGAGCCCAGCAATTAATTTTTTCCCATAGAACCCAAGCATCAATATTTTTCTCTGTCTTGGCTCCCCAGTGGTGGAAGGAATGTCCACTGTCTGTCTGAATAGTAGTCTTCAAATGCAGACTGATTACTTGACTGTTTGTTGAGTATTTTAATTCACCACTGACTTAGAACTGTAAATATTAATTAATTCATTGAACCCATATAGTCAGATAAATGTTCTTAAGTTTTACAAGCATTAAAACTTTGTCTGTTTGGTAGGGGTTGTCAAATCTATCATCCCTGACTGGCACTGGAGGAACTAGGCTTCCCAGAATTCCTCAGTTCTGCCAGTATACTACTATTTGCTAGGTTTCTGACTCCTGCCCATCTACCTACTGTGAGTTTGAATTAATTCAGTCCTATTAAATCAAATACACTGTACCTGAAAGCAACTCAGTTTTTGTATCCCAGTCTGGAAGAAAATTCCGCCTAGATAAGCAGTCAGCAGGAGCTGTGTTGGATGCATTAGTGGCACAAGACCAGCTTTCAGGACAAACAGCAACACCTGGTTTCATTAGGAAAATAAGATCAAATAACTTCTGAGGCAAACCCAACAGCTCTTGGCTTTGGTTCTTTCGGTGACAGAATTAACACAGAGCTTAGCTGCGCTAACTGTGAACGAGATCCTACTGCTTCTGTTGAAGGTGTTTCTCAACCAGTTTCTGGCAAATTCCCATTTAAAGCCTGACTTATTTAACAAACTAGCCTGTAAGGATGATTCAAAGATACTGGAGGACCTTATCGCCATGCCTGTTTGGCTGGATCAACTCCTTCTTGAAAGAAGGGGAGGAACCTACCATCAACAACTTGCATCCAGCCATCCAGATCTTGGTGAAAAGGAGTAGATGCAGTTGGATTGTTTACATCTCAGCACTATGGACAGACAAATGGAGATACCACTTAAGATTGCGCGTTTAATTGCGGAGAGGCAGGGTTTCTGCTGTTGTACCAATCTTCCCAAAAGGAGAGCCAATGATTCTGACAGGAATACAGATGAATATTCACATGCTGAAACAGTGATCCTCTCCCTGTCCGCTTCCTGTCTATTTGCCCGTGAGTCTGACATTCTCCACAGTAAGGTAGCTACTGTTGTTTACTGTTGTCTATAAATCCACTCCAGGGCTGCCTGTGACTGCGTCACTGAAGAACTTGTGGAACAGTCCACAGTTCTGTTGCTGAATGGCAGTCCTATCAACTCTAGAGTAATAACCCATCAAACTTTCCCCGTCATGGTGCAAACTGAGGGTTTTTTTTTTGTTGTTGTTTATTTCTAGTGCACATCACATTGTCATTTCACAGATGAGTTCACTACAACAGAGAAGTATAAGCACTTGCATGAGATCTACATTAAGAACAAGGCAGCGTCATTGCCGCAGTTTTGCACATACAATTATTTTATAGACTGAGTAGAAGATGGTGTGCCTCTGAGAACCTGTCCTTATGCTCTCCCTAGGGCAGAAAATAGAGCCATAGAGGAATATGTTAAGGGAGCGATATATGAAGGGAGCGAAATGTTAAGGGAGTGATATGTGATGGGAGCGAAAACTTAAGGGAGCGATATGTGAAGGGAGATATATATGAAGGGAGCAAAATGTTAAGGGAGCAATATATGAAGGGAGTGATATGTGAAGGGAGCGAAACCTTATGGGAGCGATATGTGAAGGGAGATATATATGAAGGGAGCGATATGTGAAGGCACAGATATATGAAGGGAGTGAAATGTTAAGGGAGCGATATGTAAAGGGGACGAAATGTTAAGGAAGCGATATGTGAAGGGAGAGATATATGAAGGGAGCGAAATGTTAAGGGAGCAATATGTGAAGGGAGCGAAACCTTAAGGGAGCGATATGTGAAGGGAGAGATATGTTAAGGGAGTAATATGTTAAGGCTTTGCTGCAGGGTTCTTCATCGGCAAGAAGGATGCTGGCCTGTGTCCATGCATGGACTACGCGGGGCTCAATAAAGTCACCATCAAACATCCCTAATCTTCTTCCACTAGTGCCTGCCTCCTTAGTACAAGTGAAGGAGGCCTAGTACATCACTAAACAAGATCTTAGAAGTGTTTGTAATTTAGTTAGGATCAGGGCCTGGGATGAGTGCAAGGAGACTTTTATCACCAATTCTGGACATCACCAGTACTTGCTCATGCATTATGGCCTAGCCAATGCCCTCTTTTTGTGTATCAGCCATTTGTCAACCACATTCTGTGTGAGATGCTGGTGAGATCTGGCATAGCCTTTAGTGATCTAATTTATTCTTCCAGGCTAGAGGAACACATTAGCCAGGCCTCCGCAGGCTGTTGTACGACAATCTACAAGCAGAAGGAGAGAGGTGTGTTTTCCACTTGCAGAAGACCACCTTACGAGATTATGGCATCAGTAACTCTGGCTATAGAGGATTCACAGGTGGAGGCAGTTCCTATCTGGCCTGTGCTGCAAACACCCAAGAAACTACAATGCTTTTAAGGATTTACAATTTTTTAAGCCGTTTTACACACAAGTGTTATTATTTATGCTCTTGTAACCCCCCCCCCAAACTCCACGGATGAAAGGAAAGCTGTTATGAAAAAATGACGAGTTCGTGTCAGTTTTACCTCTGGCTACCACCCATGAAGTAAGAACTGTGTAAGTTCCTGCTGTCAAAATAAACAAAACGTATGGTCACGCTACCTTGCATGGGTAGAAATGGCACAAAATTCAAAAGCGCGTTCTGCGACAGGTAATACTCCCTTTCATCGGGTGCTTAGTTTACAACCTGCCTTTGAGCTTTGGGGTCCCAAGACTACCCTACTGCCAGCTGTTCACACACGGATGAAAATGAGGGAGCAGGTAAGGAAAAATTCACACCAGCACTTTGACCAGACATCAAAGGGTTAGAGTAGGGTCAGGGTTAGGGTAGGGTAGGGTTAGGCTACGGTAGGGTAGGGTAGGGGAAGGGTAGCGTAGGGTACGTTAGGGTAGGGAAGGGTTAGGGTAGGGTTAAGTTAGGTTAGGGTAGGGTTGGTGTAGGGTAGGGTTAGGGTAAGATTAGGGAAGAGTTAGGGAAGTTGTAAGTTTAATCCTCTGTTCCATTAATGGTGGACAGATGTCTTAATGAGGCAATTTACTGCCCCATCCCTATCGAAAGTCACCTTTCATTCACATGTCTCTGTTGATGCCGTATGTTGCTGGGCCACTGCAACTTCTGACTCCCGTCTGCCTAACTACTGTGAGTTTGGACCACCACGTCACTATTAAATTGTGTATACTCTACCTGCAACTGACTCTGTGCCTGGAGAAGGCACAACAGTGGGGTGCCATATGCTATCAGGCAGTACAAACATGGAATGGCATAACTAAGTAGTTGGCATGATATACAGAAACATCTGTGCCGAGAATTGGGCGGGAAACCCTAAGGTCCTAGTGAGATACCCCCCCCCGGAGATGGTAGAAAATGACCACGTTAATATCACGTGGGACTTACAAATGCGGACTGGCAGAATAGTAATGGCTAACCAACCAGACGTGATAGATAGCAACATCACTAACAAGGAACATGAAAAGCTTGAGAAATATCAAGGAGTGGGAGAGATGTGGAAGGTGGAGCCAACAGTGGTTCCCATAGTAATCAGAGCACTAGGGTTGTGACCCCCAATCTGGAGGAATGATGCCAGCTGATCCCAGAAACAACAATTGAGATCTCCATTCAGAAGAGTACAGTCAGAAGAGCACAGTCAGCTAAGATACTATGTAACATCTTTCAAACTCTCAAGAAGGACCCAAGCACACACACACACA
Organism: Brachyhypopomus gauderio; assembly: GCF_052324685.1. Classification (NCBI taxonomy): domain Eukaryota; kingdom Metazoa; phylum Chordata; class Actinopteri; order Gymnotiformes; family Hypopomidae; genus Brachyhypopomus; species Brachyhypopomus gauderio. The sequence goes on along the minus strand of NC_135227.1, from coordinate 4,975,741 downwards.
CACACAGAGAGAGAGAGAGAGAGAGAGAGAGAGAGAGAGAGAAGGATCCCACCTCAACTTCCCAGTAAATCAGTCTTTCTACAACAGAGGCCTCTGAGTCCTCTGCTGTTCATAGCATTGGACTCTTCTGTCCTGATCGATGTTGTCTTTCCTGGGACCTAAAGGATTCTCTCCACCAGCCAAAAGTGCCCCAAGTGCCCCATCACCACTGGGACAACCTTGGCATTAACCTTCCACATTTTCTCTATTTTGTTTTCAGTCCTTCGTATTTTTCCAACTCGCATTCCTTCCTCTGAATGTTTCCATCACTCGGGACTGCCACATTTATTACAGCTGCTGTTTTCTGCATCTTGTCCACTATCACAATGTCTGGTTGCTTCACCACAGCTTGTTTATCTGTCTGGATCTGGAGGGCCCACGGGGTCTTAGACTCTCTGCAGTTATCTTCTGTCAGTGCAGTGCTACACATAGCACCACACTAAACAATGTGAGAGATTTGAATGTCACCTTAAATAAAACAGCACGTAAAGTGAAAGGCTCAAATCAGCCAGAGTGACTTCATCTGTTATCCCCGTCCTGATAATGTAACCCGGCTCTCCTTCCTCATGCAAGGGAGCCAGATCCTTGTAAAATAAAGAAAAGTTATATGTAACTCCACAGGACACTGAGTCTTTCAGCATTGTCACTAGTTTCTCTTTATATATGGGACATAGCACATAATACATCTTATAGATTCAACATTGAAAGGAAAGACCATAACAAAGATTTCTGAAGGGCAACTTTATGTTTGCACTGCAGTAGGAACAGGCGCTGATTCAGAAGGCTGCTGCTCACTACTTGACTGCCTATGTTAAAACTATTACTGGTTAGATTTGCCAGTTGGTCTCGCTAGAAAAAACTGAGAACTCTTCATTTCAATCATTCAAATGTAGGTCTTGAGTTTTCAAGAGTCACACAAACAAAATTTCTACTGTATTATTTCTACATTTTTTTCTACATCTATTCACTTATTTATTTTGGCATTCATTAATTTATCACAAATATTTGTGACAATGGCATTAGATATAATACCAATGATACCAATGTTCAATCGATGTTTACATCAGACGAGTATGATGGAGTTAGACACCGTTCAAATTACCTTGGAACAAAAAGAGCTTCACCAACATCTCACCTGAGGATTATAACAGTTGAGATGAGGTCATTGTGCCTCCCAGGTATGCACTTCCAGACTCCATTTCCCATCAGCCCTGGACTTGACAAGAACAGAATGTGTCACCTGTCTCTATCAGCTACTACTAATTACCTTGTCATCCCTGAACCTCTGAATGTATTCACCTGTTTCACTCAGTGTATTTATTTCCTCTTGTGTTCATCACAAATAACTGCCAGTTTTCTCCTGCAGGCAGGTTTTCCGATGCCTGTTGTTGATCATGTTTGTGATCGTGCCTGCTCTGTATTATATCTTTTGGATTTGCCCTTAAGTACGTCTACCTGTGATCATGTTGTTCTGCGATTGACCTGTGTCTGTATGCTGTTATGTCTTTGTATATTTGGTCTTTTGATCACTTGTTCCTGGTTTTGACCACAACCTGTGTCTTAACTATGTGTTTAGACCTACCCTTACATCAGAGTCATCTGAGTTAATCTGCAACTATATGCCAGATTTCATCATGTCATAGATAATTTGAGCATCCCATGTGTGTCCTACATTTGATACTCTCGATGTTTTTGACAGAAATGAGACTGATCTGCTAATCTTTGCAACTGACTATAGAGATCACAAATTCACATTGTGAAAGCAGGACGTATGAATGACAACATATATGAGTGTGGAAAGAGTGCAGATTGTGGGAGACTTTGATTGGTTATATCCCTCAGGACACGATGTGCTGGGAGAATATTTTCCTCACAAACTGCAGTGGGATGTCAGAGTTCTGATCTACCACACAGAGGCTGAGCCTTCAGCAGAACAAGCATACACAAACGCAGACTGAATGTTCACTCAGACTGACTGGTAAGTTAAGTCCTCACAAGCAACCAATCAGGCACTGTGGACTCACCACCGTCTTCCTTTTTTGGGCGTGGCTTTTCCTATAATGATGAATCATGAATGTGTCCAAGGGATGTTAGACATGGAGCGTAACTTGATGTGTAACTTGATACACATACACACTTGGATAGGAAATTTCACATTCTACATTATTTGGCATGTTTGGAAGATTCCAGCATAAGAGCATTCAACCCTGTTCTCTGAGGTATGTGTGCTAGAGACAAAAGCAAGCCTTCTGTTTGCTCAGAGGCTCTTGAGAATTCATGATGATGGAGGTATTTTACACCACCATTCCCATCCAAAACTCATTGCTCTTTTGCTACTGGTTATTTAAAGTAGCTGAAGAGTTTTGTTCAAAATGGACAGCACAAATAATAAGAGAAAAATAGAAATAAATAGTCAAATACTATGAATGAAACTGGATAAAGATCTGTTGCATGTATTTACTTCCGATTCTACAATATTTGCTTTGGAAATTCTGTGGACACATGGTGGTTAGACAGCCTGTCACAGTGACAACTGCATTTTGGGCCCATCCAGAATAAACAGATTTGGATAGGATTAAAATGCATGTGCAGCTCACACTGGTTAAATGTGGCTCTGAACTCCAGCCAGTTAGCCAGCAAGGCTTCAGGAAGTGTAACATCATGCCAGTTAGCCAGTATATTTCATTCTGGATTCATTCTGGAGTGGAACAAGTTGCCCAGAAGGCATTTAATGTCATTTTCCCTTTCAGTGTCAAAGTTACTTTTCTTTTGATGATATGATCAACAAGAGTGCGGTTTTGTATCAGAGGAAATGTAGAACCATACATCTGATTTCTGTGATTTTTGTTTTTTCAGTGGAATTGCTGTGAGGTTCTGTGTTTTTGATTAAGCATTATCAAACTCTAATGACTCCAAACTGAAATTTAGTTAAAAATATTGTGGTTTAGAGTACCATTCTAATTTGATATCCTTATAAAATGGTGCTTACAAGGCCCAGAGCAATTATCAGCAGCTCTCATAATTCCATATTTACCCTGAACAGTGAGACTCCAGGTATGTCCTCCATCTTTTAGTGTGTTCTGGTCCTTTGCCTTCATTAGATCAGGGTGTGAATCTAGGCCATGGCTCTTCTTTAAAGGTCATGTTAATCACATCCTGGGTGGAGAGAGGGGAGGCTAGCAGAAAGCATCCCTACAGGAAGGCATGTGGTCCATCTTAGCGGGTGGACATCTGCCCTCTGCATGGGTCTCCAATATGCCACACCTGTCCTGGCAGAAGCAGAGTTGACTGGGATAGGTAACCCTGCAGTGTTGTCCCGGGGCCTGGTGGTGGGGCAGAGGACATAGCAGAGAAATTCCATAAACCACAAAAAACGAACCCTAAACACAAGCTACTTAGTAAGATTGCACTCTACAATGTAACGATAATTTTGTGTTTCAAAGAGGAGAAAGTGCCTTCAGGATATACAACATACACCAGTCCTTAACTGAAACAGTGTCAGAGCAGAAGTGTCTGCTCACAAGAGCCTATTTAGCTCACAGCGGAGGTGCTACGCTGCTCCACTGGCATCAAGTGTGTCAAGGAGCAGAGATATGGGGCTTCTCACTAGTTCTTCAGTACCATCATCTCCTGTTTACGAAAGCTCAGTCTGGTTGCACTCAATTGCACACGGCACCCCTCCTCCAGCAATAGGCCGAGAACATCGGGTTCAAATCTGGTGGCTCACATCACTTATAACAAATGGTTTTCTCACAGTCAACCTGACAGTGGGATTTTCTCTTCTATTGCTGTTTATCATTGACTTCCAGCGTGATGAATTACATAGCTCAGCGACGTATTTGTCACATCACTCTTTATAAGTGACACCGGGACTCTGTCCCAGGTGCAGGATTTGATTTATCGGATGATGGTAACTAGAAACATGTTAAATCCAGCATGGCTGATTCCGTGGGGACTGTGGAGACACACTGCGCCGTCTTGAAGCACTTCTAATTAAGTGAGGGGAAGCCCTTGATGGCCGGGCCCGACAAAATGCAACTGGTATCTCCCGCAATATCACAGAGCGCGCTTAATCACTCATTTAACACGAGCTTCACACCGCTCCCCCGCCACCAGGGCTGCTGTTCGGGCTTAGAGCGGAGGCAACACGGCCTTAAAGAGAAGCGATGATCAGATGAAATCGCTGGAAGGGAGAGGCGCTCAGGCGGAACGGGAAACAGTCGGAGGCACGCGGGGAGCTGGGCCCGCTCTGGAGATGACGAAGTGTCCCGGGTTGATTCGCCCGGTGTGCCTTCTTGGGAATATGACAAGCAAATCATCAGGGGAAGGTGGTGGCAATGTTATTGTGCACTGTTTGCGGACAGAGACAACGTTCGAAGCTTTCAAACTGGCGAGAAGGCATGTGGAGAAGCAGATTAAGTGACTTATTCCCACATTCCATTTATTTGTCTGCTCTGTTGGAGTCAGCTGTCATTGGCTGGCGGGTGCGGCCAGGTTAGAGGCATTGGCACACTGAGCATTGAGGCTCCTGCCTCAGAGAAACATATAATACCCAGATTTATCTATTTACCTGGAAGTCAAGAATATTGTCTGTTTCTCTTCTCTACCATCCATATATGCTTCTCTCTCTCTCTCACACGCACACACACACACACACACACAAACACACCACCACCACCACCACCCAACAAGCATACGATGCTCCACTATTTACAGTCATTCCTCAAATTTTCTTTGCTGAAACAAAACTGTGCGTATTTAAGATGTTTGTATGCCACTCCATTCAGGACCAAAGGTATGTAAATGTGCTGGGCAACTCACAGCACCCAATCAAGACAGGAGGCCTGCAATCTGTGTTTACATATAAACGCTGTATGTATAAACAAGACTGCAAAACAGTGTTACATGTTCTACATAACCATATGTTCAGTTACATAAATATTAATTCACTGAAATAAATGTGATGGCATAAATTAGCTGCATAGACTGGCACTATGTGTATTAAGACTGTAAGCAATACGTTTTTTTTTGTTCTACATTACACTACAATGTAGTTATTATTATACAATATATATATATTATCTATATATACAATATATATATTATCCGTGATGTCAATAACACATTACTTAGTAACGCATTACTCTAATCTTAAGACATTTTTTCAGTAACGAGTAATATAACGAGTTACTATTTCTAGTCCAGTAATCAGATTAAGGTTACTTATCCAAGCAACTGTGCATTACTATTTTTGTTTTCCTTAGTAAAAATATATATTTTTGCTTTCTTCTTGGCTCAGTTATACTTTTGCGTCTGACCGTAGCGCTCGACTCCGCACGCTGCGTGTGAACCTGTAAGAGCGCGAGCGTGTTCACGTCATTCTGTCCAGTGTTCTCCATAACGATATGTGGTTGTGTAAAGAAATACCCCTCAAAAACAGGGGAAGCCGTCAATGCATATTATATACCAGTGGGGAACTGTCAGGGCCCTCTACGCCCTCTCAGAGGGCCTAAAATATTCTTAAAACATTATATATATAATTATCAAATTTTATTTTATCTACTTACAGTTTTACATTCGACATCTAAACATTTACAAAACTATAAGCAAATAAATTATTCAATTGTGTCTATTCAATTTGTGTTGGAAGGTGAGGGGTTATGTTAAGTGGAAGCCTGTGAGCCTGTGTCTCCCCCTATCAGCACTGTGATGCCTCCGCAAAATGTTGGTGATTGGTGGGCCCGCTGTTCGTTTACAGAGGGCCAAGCAGTTATAATTCAGCGCAATACCAGTTTCAAATTACAGTAAAATTGACCAATCATATCTTCCCTCTTAGTGGGCGGGCTTAACTGTATGATCATTTCCGCCCGCTGTGGCGACACTAGCTGTCGTTAGCGTACCACCGCTAGCTAGTTTCGATTCATCCCTTTGACGTCCTCATTTACATATTCCGCTTCCGAGAACCACGGAGCTGTGAAACCTTATTTTGTATGGAAACGTATTTTGTTTAAGAAGTTATCTAGTACAAATGTTATTGTTTATTGCGTGTCATAAAGTGTAATGGCATTTTGTGTATTATGGGACTTTTAGGTAAGTAACACCACCATGTAGGCACTTTTTGGTGAGTAACACCACCACGTAGGCACTTTTAGGTGGGTAACACTACTATATATATATATATATATATAGTATAGCCTAGTATATACTATAGTGCATATATATCCCGGTGCATGTTTTCCATGTTTTCCACCCACTCCTGTATACACTCCTTCCTCTTTACACTCTCAATCCCTGGTCCTTCCCCTCTCATTATTGCTTCAGGGTTACTCTCATTCACCTGTTCTTTATGTTAGCCACTTTCAGAGACTATATAAACCCACCTAAAAGTGCCTACGTGGTGGTGTTACCTAAAAGTACCTACGTGGTAGTGTTACCCACCTAAAAGTGCCTACGTGGTAGTGTTACCCACCTAAAAGTGCCTACATGGTGGTGTTACCTAAAAGTACCTACATGGTAGTGTTACCCACCTAAAAGTCCCTACGTGGTGGTGTTACCCACCTAAAAGTACCTACATGGTAGCGTTACCCACCTAAAAGTGCCTACGTGGTGATGTTACTCACCGAAAAGTGCCTACATGGTGGTGTTACTTATCTAAAAGTCCCATAATACACAAAATGCCATTACACTTTATGACAAAACATGTAATAACACAATTTTTATCCAGAATATAACTTTATCCATGTAAGTGTTCACAAAATGGCTGATTTGTGTTTTGTGATTCGTCAAGGGCTCCCTGTTGACACGCACGCCGTCTTTCTTCACTCCGCACAGATCCGACCGTATTCCACATCATCGGCTTGTGCTCCAACTTCCTTCCAAAGCTCCCAGCAAAAGTCACTGCAGCTGTAACTGTGACCCATCAACCTACGTTCTCGCCCAGAAGCTGCTGACTTTGGCTCCTGCCCTCTCCTCGGCCCCCACCTACGCTTCAGCGTGTCTGGATCACAAACAGCTCCGGGAGGAAGGGATAGAGCAGGGACAAAGACAACTCGGGGTGGCAGGCGGCAGCCGCGGTCCCTCATCTCACACCCCCCCTCACCTCCCCACCCCCGACTTCACACAGGACTCGTGTACCCATTACCTGCAGTGCACACGCTCTCCAATAAACAGCCCACACCTGGTCGCGGCACAGCGAAAATGAGAGGGCACATCCGTCGCCCACACTTCCTGGGGTCGGCTCTCGGGAGAGAGGGTGAGACATACGGCCCTGATCAGGAGGTGCCGGTGTCCACTGGACCTTCATCATGTGGTCACAAGCAAGCCACCAGCGGATAAAGCATTAAAACTTCACATTTGGTCCAACTGAATTGTGACTTTGTGCACTGGTGCACAAGCATTAGTGAGCTCACAACAAGATTACCTTTACAGGTGATGCTGCAGCTTAATTACCCACAGATCTCTGTGACTATTATTCAAATGTTCATATCAAAGCCATAGAAAACAATGTGATTTCTGAGTGAAGTTCTTGCATGGTTGACCTCCCTCAATATAATCTGGTAATTTTGAGAAAATTGCTTATTACACCACACAATATTTTTTGCACAGTCTAATTTATACTTTTCGAAGACACAAATTATGCACAAGTGGCTTTCTAAACCTTGCTGCAAATTAAGCCCAACAACAGCATTTTCTCATGCTTTCTAGAAATAGAATATATCACAGCATCATATAGTGAGTTAAGGAGCACTTATAAACCCTTGGGAGCCTGGCCCTCCCTTTCAGCCCATGTGGATGGCTGCCACAAGCTTCCTGGTGTGCATAAAGCATCCTGCAGGTTAAAACAGCATCGCTCCCCAGACACAAAGGCTGAGAATCACATTACTGTATTTATGCAGTTTTGTTGTGGTCCTTGTAATAATGCTCATCACTGGGACATGCCTTTGACTTGATTGGGTTTTACAAAACATAATTTAGGGCAAACTTAATGTTTTGTTATGTGTTTCTTGCCACAATAAATAAAATTGCCACATAAAATATAGATTTAGGACAACCAGAGTTGTGAATGTCTCAGCCACTGTCCACACTCTATAAATTGTAGAAATATCTCTATAAGTTGTAGAAATGTCTATATTTGTGCTATTTCCTAGCATGTTAAAGTGTACATTATGAGCTGCATTTTGTCTTCCATGCTTGTTGTGGCCCAGCATTTAAACACCATGCTGCTTAAAGACCCCAAACACATTTGTTTCCGTGTAAAGACCTGGAGGCTGCTGTTTTGGCACTAAGGTTTAGTACTAGCACATCATTCTCTAACAACTAATGTGGATTGATTGGATCTCAGCAGCAGTGTGTGAACAGCAGCAGTGTTTGATCTGTAGCACAGTAGCAGTGTTTCAACAGCAGCACAGTAGCAGTGTTTGAACAGCAGCACAGCAGCAGTGTTTGATCTGCAACAGTTTGAATGACAGCAGTGTTTGATCTGCAGCAGTTTGTGAACAGCAGCAGTGTTTGAACATCAGCAGTGTTTGAACAGCAGCAGTGTTCGATCGGCAGCAGTGTTTGATCTGTAACACAGCAGCAGTGTTTGACCAGCAGCAGTGTTTGATCTGTAGCACAGCAACAGTGTAAACAGCAGCAGTGTTTGGACAATAGCAGCATGTAAACAATTGCAGTGTGTAAACAGCAGCAGTTTTAAATAGCAGCAGTGTTTGAACAGCAGCAGTATTTGAACAGTAGCAGTGTTTTAACAGTAGTAGTGTGTAAACAGTAGCTGTGTGTGAACAGTAGCAGTGTGTGAACAGTAGCAGTGTGTAAACAACAGCAGTATGTAACAGTAGCAGTGTTTGAACAGTAGATATGTGTGAACAGTAGCAGTATGTAAACAGCAGCAGTGTGTAACAGTAGCAGTGTTTGAACAGTAGCAGTGTGTAAACTGTAGCAGTGTGTGAACAGTAGTTTGAACAGCAGCAGTGTGTGAACAGTAACAGTGTGTAAACAGCAGCAGTGTGTAACAGTAGCAGTGTGTAAACTGTAGCAGTGTGTGAACAGTAGTTTGAACAGCAGCAGTGTGTGAACAGTAACAGTGTGTAAACAGCAGCAGTGTGTGAACAGTAACAGTGTGTAAACAGCAGCAGTGTGTAACAGTAACAGTGTGTAAACAGCAGCAGTGTGTAACAGTAGCAGTGTGTGAAGAGTAGCAGTGTGTAACAGTTGCAGTGTTTGAACAGAAGCAGTGTGTAAACTGTAGCAGTGTGTGAACGGTAGTTTGAACAGCAGCAGTGTGTGAACAGTAGCAGTGTGTAAACAGCAGCAGTGTGTAACAGTAGCAGTGTGTGAACAGTAGCGGTGTTTGAAGAGTAGCAGTGTGTAAACAGTAGCAGTGTTTGAAGAGTAGCAGTGTTTGAACAGTAGCAGTGTGTGAACAGTAGCAGTGTGTAAACAGTAGCGGTGTTGTGTCAGGAGCAGTGTTTTAACAGTAGCAATGTGTGAACAGTTGCAGTGTTTGAACATGCACAAGCAGCTGAACAGCCTAGCCTACTAGGAAGACCCACATTTTCATACTATTTAGATATCAACATGAGGTTACAATTGCCTTTGTCTGAATTATAAGCCCTGGTGTTGTGCTATCAAAAAATACATTCTTCCTCACATAATTGATAGTTCACACTTGAAAATTCTACTTGCTATTGTAATGCATGTATCAACAAATGTTAGAACTGTACAAGCTCAAGGACATAATAGACTTTTCTGTTTGCAAGGGATATAAAAGATCATGAAATCATATGCACAGCTGCACAATTCCTTTGGGTCTGGAGACTCTACAATAGTGTCCAATGGTGTAGCTGGTTTGAGCTCCATTTTGTGTGCTGCCCTCACACACAAAGAGGCCCAGCGCAGTTTAGAGACGCCACACCTCCACGTCCTGTTTTATTCTTTTCCTTTGACTTGACTTCTTCAGCCATCATTGCTGAAATCCGACACTGCAAGGAAGAGCTAAAGAAAGCAGGCAGAGTGTGTGTGTGTGTGTGTGTGTGCGTATGTGTGTGTGAGGTTTTTTTGTTTCTTTTACATGTTCATGCCTTAAATCCTGACAAGTTCCGTCTTAATCTTCATAAAACATTATTAAGGTGTGAAAAGGAACACAGACAGTGCAGTCGGTTACCAGTATGAGAATATGCCTGTGTCAAATGAACCCAACATGGATGGTTTATATCTATGCTGCTGAAATGGAGACTGAAAGACGTGTTTTATACAACATATGAGCTGTTAGAGAGCAAGACACAGAGCAACACGTGCAGCAGCAGATAAAAACACTGCACCAAAGACCCCATTAAGGATGTCTGTCATGTGTTCACCACGCCACAACCTGCCATGTCACATAACGTATTTATGAATTATAGAAGAAATATATGAACTCACACAACTGACATTTATTATGGTCTGTCATTATTTCGCTCTTTCTCACAGCAAATCACAGTCCTGCCTTTTACCATTAATTTCTGGTTAAACCGAGATTTGGCATCACAGCAAGCTTTGATGAGGACTGGCTCTGTGTTATAATAATTATGTCTAGGCATAGGAGGTTCTGAGAAAAACTGTGCCAACTTGATGAATTATCAATACGACGGGCGTTGGATCAAGTCGAGTGAGACTTTCCTTTTTCTCCACGGCCGTCTTGAATAAGTCACCGAGGACAGTGCTTAATTGGTTTCTTTATGTGTGAAGGGAGTAATGACACTGTATTGTTTGTATACAGTGGACAAGGACAATGATGAGGTTTGGTATTGATCTCTTTTTCTGGGTAGTCTAACATTAATCTTTTAAAGATAAATACAGCGTTAAGGATATGAAATGCCTTGAATGGATTTTGAGACTTTTGTGTTGATAACTGTGTTTTTGATAAACTGTCCAAAAATGTGAGGTAGAATGGCCATGTCAGATGGAAGGGAACACACGGCCCTACTAGTAGCTCCATGCTAAGTTAGGACTGAAGTACTGCTTAACTGAGGACACACTCAACTTTCCTCTGAGCACTGCTAAGGACACTCTGGAATATTTTCATCTTTGGAACAATCTGGATTCATAAAAAAGAGAATATAGTGGATGTGTATACCATTTCAATGATTTGGTAATTCAATTAACCTCATATTATTGCAGGTGATCTCAAAGTTGGCATATACAACTCACGATGCACTGGCAAAATTTGACCACAGTTAAAGAAATCAACATAATGGACGAAAGAAATCACAGTGTTTGTCCAGTACCAGGACTTCCAAAGTGACACTGATCCATTTGCCTGACAAAACAGGCACCATGATTTACATCAGGTGTGAGGGGCCCTGGGGTCTTATTGTATATGCGGTGTCAGAAACTCACTGCAATATTAATGTGGCTGCAAAATCGATGAAGCACTTGTGAAATATGGGGCCATTTTACAGCATTCCAAGCCTATTTTGAGCATATAATTAGAGCCAGAGATGTGTTTGCTCTTTCTGCCCCCCCACCACTGCAGCCCATCTCATCTTAAGAACAACAAGGACCAGGAAAACAAAGCTAATTGCATTAGCATCAATTTACCAGTGCGCCACAAGGCAGCTGTGGACCACTATGGTGCATCGCCTTCACACTCTCAGAGGCATTCGCACGTGTACGGACATGCACATGCACGCTGACCCGTGCAATCCGGAGTGCCGCTGAAAATGAATGTCACCACCCCCATTTCTCTGTTGCCTTCACGTCTGGGAATGGCAGGGAAGGACTGAAAAATCAAGTCAGTTCCTTTTTAGCATGTCTCCTACACACACACGCACACACAAACACACAAATGCACACCCTGCTAAGAACCCCTCGCTGGGAAAATACCAGCACTAGAAAATAGATTGGATCAACAGGCATTATGGGTGCCTTCATACTATTCCTCAACCATCTCTCTGAGCCTCCTACATTTTCCCAGGACGTCCAGTGCCGCTGAAAGGGAGAGTTTGGGTGTGTGGGTGGGTGGGTTTGCATGGCGCTAACTGTCACTGGCCAAGTAACTAACCCTCCTTGACCACGCTAAAAGCTCACGCTAACATCTGAAGCCATGAAACTATAATGTATCCTGCTCTCTCAAAGCAAGTGAGACACGGTGCTTCTACACTACATGGCTCTTTTGCAGACCAGCACACAAAACCTGCAGGCCTCCAGTAGCCTGTTCATATTAACTAGCAAGTCCTCACTTCCTTCAGTGCTTTGCTAGCAGCTAATACTGTATAGCTCTTCCACTCTCTCTGATTTCAAAGCTAAGCCTCATCTTCTACCCCTTCTTCTCTCTACTGCAGATTAGTGGATGCAAAGGTTTAAATCTCCAAAATGGTTTTAACGTAACAGGAAAACTTCCAAAGGTCATAGCTCATAAAAATGCTGGAAGGATTTTCTGTCTCTTTCATCTGAAATGTCAGGAAAACCTCTGGTTCGGAGCACATTTATGTCTGTCTTTCTCTCTGTGCTATTTTCAAAACAGTGTCTTTAGTGTCATATTCGCTATTCACCAGATCAGTACTTACCTACCACTTACCACCAACAGTGATAGACTGTGATAAAGACCTGAAAACCCTGTTGACCAGAAACATCATTTTTTCTAAATTGTAATCAAACAGAAGAACTCATGTTGGTCACTAAATCTATTTAAAAACACACATTTTACCTGAGACCTTTATGGTTTCCACGCAACTCAAAAAGAACTTGAAGTACTCCAGCCCATCCTAACAACTTTGCTGATCTGAGGCAGGTTTACTGCTAATCCCTAAGGTCGTTTGCAACAAAGCTGATGGAGAATATTTTCCCTTTTATGCTTTTATGCTTCTGGATAAAGCTCAGAAGAATGTCAGGAAAGCTAGCTGTGTAGCTGTTTTTTTTATCCAGGCTGAATCCCTTGCTTTGGCTTATATTTCACTTTATATTTATCTTTTGTAGTTATTTTTTATTTAGCATTCAGTAATTAAAGGGAAAGTCATAAAACCTCGAATATGACTTTAAGCCTTTTTTTAATAAATAAAAATGAAGGCACAAATAAACACCATCTGTGCTGATGTTCTTTCACATCAAAGGTTTCACTGTTGTATGTTGCCACTCAGTGAGATAAGCGCGGTGGCTGGGAGGGGCTTCCGGAAGATTCCATGGAGCCACAGTTTCTATCATTTTTGCCCTATAAGGAAACATCCGACTACAAGTCTCAATATTAAAGGCACAGTCAGCAACAGGCAGACTGCATTTCTTACTCAAGCTGAACTCAAGAAATACATCATCATTGGTACATTACAGTGACGGATTACCTACTTATCCTTTTGAACCCACAATGCCTTGCAACTTCAATCACGCCACTGATTGCTGGCTCGAGTCATGTAAAAGAAAACTACTGTAAGCTCTACGTATGAAACAAGCAGGAATTAGAGGACACATGGCTTAAACCTAAATCCCCCTATTACAGTTGTCTGTCTTCCTCATGGTGTTGAGCCATGACCTCACCACAATGACACATTGCTTCTTTTAGTACATTTATATGTAGGCCTACAGTGGCAAACAGGAAGTTGTTCTATTACCCACTTTGTAAAGTAAACAATGTCATATGTCTTATCACAGCTTGCCTAAAATATTTGTAAATCTGTTGTGGATGTTTAGAATACCAGCTGTACTGATAAAACTGTAAATTATTTTGTAGGATCCAACTTAAAAACAACATAAAATCAATATATGCATTTTTAGTAATGTCAAATATCTAACTCAAATCATTAAAGTCTCTCAGAGAAGGAGGGGTCATACTCATTCTCCCCTGTCAATTACAGAGACACGGGCCAATCACGAGTGTCTCAGAGCTCCTGCATCAGAAGCAGGTGGATATTACTGTCCTCTGGGTGTTACTCTGCCTCCTGGTGCTACATGCAGCTCAAACAGATGTGGTGATTGGCTGCATGTGCCTCAGAGAAAGCATGTGACAAGCCTTGTGTGAGAGGGGAGACTTACCTGACAGGAAGGAATTGAAAATGATAAAATTTGGGAGATAACTGGGCGACAAAATGCAAGGAAATACAGATGGGAGTATATTCTCACCAGCCCTCTGTTACCATGCACAGGCCATCTGACAGCCTCTCTACCCTCACCGGCAGGTTTATGACCAGAGGAACGCTTATGGCATGGTATTATTTACATGCTGGAGCAGCCTTAACACAGGGCAAACCCTGATATGACAGAGGTTTGTTGGTGGGCGTTGTGCTTTTGTGTGTGTATCGGACACACACAGTGTTGCAAAGATTTTTTTGCCAGTGTCACTGCTGGATTGAGAGTTTTCCCCTCCCAAACCCATTCAGCCAAGACTGGCCCTGTGGTGAGGACTGACTGTTGATGAAGGGTTGGGGGATGGCAAACACAAACAGAACAGGGCAATACATGGCCCACAGACAGGCCTGACTACCCACAAAATGGAGTCTTTAATAATGTACCCGTGAGTGTAGTTGAGTTTCATATAACTATGCTAAAAATTTGCTGCTATCTCAGTGTTGCAATATGTAACAGTTTGTAAAGCCCAATTCAAAATGAAAGTTATGGATGTAATAAAAGTTAAGATTTGGGCCAGTGTTGGGTACCGCCTTCATACCATTTTTATGACCTCATTTCTACAGAATCAAATGGACCTCTATTACTTGTACTAACTGGTACGAATTTTCTGGTGTGATAGGAGAGATAGATACAGAGATATGAGAAAGGCCAGTCTTCTCCCACACAGAGGAAACCAGGGGAGGGAGGACTGAGTGGAAACGTATCTTGGGCTGATTTAACAGTGATGGTCCCACACAGCGGTCAACACATCACTGGCTTGCTGGTTTTTGTAGTGCTGCAACTCTACACTGTAACGAGGTGTGTGGCTGTGCTGAGAGACCTATAATGAGAGAAAGAGAATGAGAAAGGTGTGTGTAGCTCACATTAGAGTCCTGGCACTCATGGAGAGAATGGCTTTAACTGGGAAGTGCTCCCCCCAGCAGCGTAATGTATGCACCACAAGGCTGTTGCGAGGTGTTTACTTGGGCTACAGTGCATAAAGAATCTGCCCACATGCTAACGGGTGTGAATAAACCTCCACCTGTGTGAAATGGGCACGCAAGCCATGAAGCACAATGAGCATCTGCATTCCTCTTTCGCAAGAACACAATCACTGTGGCAGAAGAATCAATATAAATGCACCGCCTTGGCATTGTTCGATCTTATAATCACATTAGCTTTGGCCTCGGAATGTGATAATGCATACAACAGAAAGGGTTTAAGGTGGACAGTGGCTTGGATTAATCGTGGCCATGTGTATACTGGTTGAATTAGTATAATTTCTTTAATTCCTATAATCCAGCATGAGGAATAGGTTTTTGTTGGTTTCACTGACGCTGTCCTGCTATAACTCCCATTCTCCTGTGGTGATGGAAAAACACTCAGTTTCAGTGCTACAATGCTATAGTCTGGTTGACCTTTCTGCTCGAGCTGTCCAATCGGCATTCAGGAGCGCACGACTAGAACAGACACATAGAAAAGGGTCCGAATCAATAGCTTAACTCCTGTTTGCATGGCTTTGATGTTCCTCTCAAATCCTCTGCAGGGGGAAATGATTTATTTTTCTGTTATAATAGCAGCAAATGCACTCATAGCCATAATCTCTCTCTCTCTCTCTCTCTCTCTCTCTCTCTCTCTCTCTCTCTCTCTCTCTCTCTCTCTCTCACACACACACACACACACACATACACACACACACACACACACATTGTCATTTACATTTACACAGCTCTCTCCCGGGCTTTTCCATGATGAAGTGGATGAATGGAGGAATTTGGGGGAAGCAGCCTTTGGGGCCTTGCAGGCTCTAGGGCACTGCCTATGACTTATCAAGCTGGAACACCAAAACTCAATGTACTATATTGTACTATAGAAACCTGACAGACCTGACAGGGATAAAGATGCCAAGGCACTAACTGATATCGTACAAAGACATTAGCATTGTTTGTGAGACTGAATATTGACCTTTGGTCTGCACTTTGGTTTGTCATAATTGTGAACTTCTTGACTGCTCTGGAAGGATTTAGTTTGAAGTAACACTTTGGCAAATGTGAAATTAAGAATCACTGTGTTAAACTGAGAAAACGGAAAAATATTTGATTAAGAGAACTTTTGATATTACTAATGCAGGTTCATAAAGAACAGTTTTCTCCGTATGATGAGCACCCTAGAGGAGAGGAATGTGGGGTGACAGGGGTTTCATCTTGAGGTTAAGTACCTTGTTTCTGTACACAATAGTAGCCCTTGTGAAAACCACTGAACTGAAGCCCTTTGACACAAGGTCCGTTTCCCATAGTGCACCAGAGACAATAAACCCTCAGCACACAGCTGACAGCCAGTTGGCGTAAACACCGAGCAACCTGTCACCCAGGCTCAACTACAAGCTGGGTTGCATGCAAATGAGAAAGGTTAATAAAAAAATAAATACGGAGGATTGAACGGATTCAACTGACAATACAGAGCAAATTTCAGAACAGTGTCAGGCTGAACACTGAACTAACACAAAATGGGAATCAAATGAAATTTGAACAATTTTTCAATAACTCAATGTAACCTTTTCACACACTGTGTCTAAGTGTCAGCTTAGTGTAAAAGAATAGGTAGCTGTTAAAAACTGCTTCATCTGAATAATTCTGGGGAGAGCCAAAGAACTTGCCTGTTTGTATACGGCTATGAGGATTTTCATAAATCCATTTTTCCCCAAATCATTTGTTGAAAGTCTTATTCTTGGTTTTCACAGCTGCTCTTGCATGAAATGTCCATGTGCATTCAAATAATGCATATAATGTCTGTAACACTATAACCATAAATATAGTATGTAAGCTTTCACACACACATATATATTCACAAACACAAGCAAGCACACATGCACCAACAGATGCAATCCCCCTCATACATACTGAGTTATGCCTTGAAACTGTCAAAGACTAATGCTTCCTGGTCCGAGTCATTTGAGATCTTATTGTATTGTATGCTCTGGTGGCAAGATTTTTTATCTTTACTGAGATAAATTTTCTCTCTTTAAATATTTAACTTTATTTCATTTAATTTATCTAATTTAATTTAACCCACTATTAAATCACAGAAATTGAAATGAAGGATATATAAGGTCATTTTACTTATTAAGGTATTATTAAGGCATATTTGGTGTAAATTAAACTTAAAAGAGAAAAACCTGTTAAAGAATGAATGTATAAGTGTGGAATTAAAGAAAGAAAGAAATAACAATTCCAACTACTCATGCAATTGCTGGATAAACTTGGTTCAAATGGATCATATTTCATAATTATTTTTTACATGATATGAGTCAGTATGATGATATGAGATGTTATATATGGTATGCAAATCTTCGAGTCATTTCATTTGGCACAGACATCACCCACCACGTCCCGATCTATATGTTGGATGTAGCACTGAGCTAACTGTATGCCCAACAATCAGAGAATCAAAGTATATAAAAGATCAATTGCATTTAATTGTGTTTTATAGCTGTGGCTTCTGAGATCCCAGTCATCGTTAGTGTATAATTTTCTGTAGAGGCGTTCTAATGAGCAATGTCAACAAGTCAGAATCATGTTCATAAGCCGCACTCATAAAATTAGGATAAGTCGAGCTGGTAAACAATGTTAAGTGGGTTTTGGTTCTGTTAAAGAGGCCTGGGTATCCAGAACCCCAAACGGAACATAAGGGTTAAGGATTTCTCAAGAGCGAAGGACTTCAATATTAAAAGGCTTCAGGTCTATACAAAGCAATCAGCACTGTAAGCCAGCTCTTCATCTGCTCTAATAACCATGATTTATGTGGCTGCCTAGCGCCGTTATGGCTTACCACTTAAACCGGAGTGAATTCCCTAAGATTGATGTTCTGGAAGCTCTTTTTGCTTTAAACTACACTCGTCTTTTTTGCATAATTATCAGGCATTTTAATCATCTCAATATGGTCAATTTTTATCGTTCTTCAGTTGTTAATCATTTGTTTTACAAGTTCATCTTGCTACCGTAAACTTCAGTCATGACTCCTTTAGTTTGTTTAGTTCATCCTTGTACCGTAAACTTCAGTCATGATTCCTTTAGTTGGCCTAGTTCTCTTGGTTATTTTTAAAGTTGTTTACTTCCTTAGAAGGCTTAATTTCCGTTTAATATTCTCTAAATCATTATGACTCTCTGTTCAGGGGTTATATGTTTCCTTTCTCTGCCCATGCTGTGATTAATTTGAACATGCGCATGTTGATCTTTGAGCTGTATATTAGAAACTTTTTTATCATATACTTTAATCATCCTCCATTATTAAAGAGTGAAAGAATTCAACTTGTCATCCAAGATATCACTCTCATCAGGAAAGATCACTCTGTTCCTGTTTTGCGGTCTCCTGGAGTTGTCATTCTTAAGACTTCCACTGGCAAAAACATTTTCATTTAGTGTGACGCTCGTATTAGGACTGCAGGGTTGAGCAAATGTTTCTGGTGCTTCCGTCATGTTCTGTTTTACACACGTGCTCTGTGTGGGCCCTTCACGTCCCACACAGCTGCCTCTCGCCCCTTCTTCAGTCCACCTACAGGTCCAGAGTTGATCCCAACGTGGCATTTGCATCCGGAGTCTGCTGCGTTCGTCTCTCAACATAAGAGAGGCACAGAAGACGTGATGACGTCACTTAGGTGGACATCATGAGGTAATTCGAATAATAGACCCCCCCCCCCCCCCCCCCAAAAAAATATATACAAAATGTTTGTGAAGTAGCTAGAATGCACTGGTGAGCTTACCAGTAGCAACCAACCTAGAAGACCACACTGTGAAATTACAATACCACAAGTGTGAACATGCAACGCACCGCAATATGTCATATGTCTAAAATCCAATTAGAACATACAGTGCTACATTTTCAAGATACCTCCGTGTTCATGTATGACCATCCGGTTCTGAATGCCACCTCATCTTGAGCTTGTAACCGGACCAGGGTCCTGCCTTCCTCCCAATGCAGTGGAGGCAATTCAGTGCCGAGCTAGAGTAGTCATGGCAGCATGTTTTTTATCTGCTTCACACGCACCTCACCTACACAACGGCCTCCATAAACCTCAGCTCTTCTCTCTCATGACAGTTTCAACCACCCGCCACACTTGCAGTGAAATAGACACATCCTCCCGTAAGCCTCCAAAGCATCATCTATAAGATTATGCAACATGCAACTTCAATAGCATCCACCCGATGATTAATCCCATAGACACAAGCCCAAGCATTCTACTACAGGGGGATCCTGTGGTTCAGCATGGCTTCCTTAGCAAGTAAACCATAGAGTTAAGCCTACATGTATTTATCTTTATCTTTAATTTAGTTGTTTTTTAATTCTCAATAGAGAATGTTTTAATTAACTGCCCTGTGTGTAAAGCTAATGTCACATTCCAGATCTATTGTCTTTCCCACAGACTCCATTGCCCACTCTCACTGGGCTACTTGTCTGCATAAATCCTCAGCCACCTGGAGTAACGTCTAGTGATGAATTAAGCACTTCATCACTAGACTTACACCTTATTCTGTGGTTCCCTGTTAATGACAGCAATATCTTGCATCAATTTATTTTCTTTATGATTGTGTTTTCAGCCTGTTATAAACAGCAAGGACTTTATAGTGAAAGGTTATTAATGCACTTGTAAAACACATTCATGACCCTTACTCAGAACCTAAACCTAACTCTCTCCCTGGCTCTGTATTGTCGCTGTTGCATGTAATCTGTTACAGTTATTAAAGGTCTCTTGATTAATCTGCTGAATGTAGTTAATTCACCCCTTCTGCATCATTGTTGCTGAGAGTCTGAGTGTTTATTTAATCTAAAAAGGACCACTCAAAAAAAGTGTCACAGTCATGCCCTTTGATCCTCTCCCCTTTCCTATTAGCCCCTCCCCTTCTCATTTGAACTCCTCCCCCTTTCATTTGAGTCCCTCTCCGTTTTCCTTTGAGTGCCCCCCCCCCATTTTTCCTTTGATTAGACTCATTCTGACTGTGCAGACACAAATAAGGACAAAATGAAAGTACAACTTGCGTTGGATGAAAAATAGGAAGATGATACTGTCACACTTGTGAAATACATCACATTGTGACGATAATCTCGTTTTAATAACTCCGCCTCACAAGACTACTGTTGGATGTTTGAGTATAGATGACTGCGCTCTGCGTTCACGTTGCTGTTTCTCTTTAGGCGTTGTGGAAATTACACCGTAACAGTAACTTCATACATGAAAATTACACCATAATAGTTACTTCATACATTAAAATGACACTCTAACAGTGACTTCATACGTGAAAATGGCACTCTAACAGTTACTTCATACGTGAAAATGTCACTGAGTAGTAGACAAAAAAAATATTTTATGCATTATAATTGTTATTTACATGGATTCATATTGTACAGTTCTTTAGACAAACCCACACAAAATAGACACTACACTCTTATAAACAGCATTAATAATAAAACGAGGACAACAGTATATGATGCAGACATCTAAAGCATCTGCATCGTTAAAGCTCTGTACTATGTGTACTGTGATGATGTAGAAGTATATACAGAAGTAAATAGGTCTAATGGTGCTGTGGAATCTTGAATAATGGATTGAGCATTATTGTAGCAATGGTCCTCACTGATAGCAGGTAGGTCACACTCCATGATGTTGTGATCCTATGTAGCCCAAAACCATGCATTGTAGCGCTTATATGACACATAATGATTTCACCAGGGTCACACATTATTAATGTAACTAAATACATTTTGTATCAGTTGCCATGTAGTACTGAATAATGCACATTATGATTAATAAGTAAATAATACATCTGGTGTGTTCGAGTTGAAGCCACCCAGAAAGCATTAATACTGCCATCCCTTTTATGCTGAATATGACCCAGAGACTGAAAGAAATCAGAATGCCTATTTTCCTATAGACAAAAAGCAGCAGCCAATTGTGCACATCATACTCTCTACCAGAAACCTCTTTGGGACTGAATCAGATGCAGGAAGGGGAGAGAGAACAGACCATAGTGACAGAGTCACTATCCACCACTGGGCATACAAGCACACACACACACATACACTCAGACAATTGTTTTTTATTGAACATGAAGAGATACACACTCATGGAGAATTTGTCCAGGACAGCCAATTTACCTAACCTCCATGTTTTTGGACTGTTGGAGGAAACTAGAGACCCCAGAGGAAACCCACACAGACACAGAGAGAAACTCCACTCAGATAGGATCTTGAACCAAAGACCCCAGTGCTGAGAGGGAAACGTGCTAACCACCAAGCCACCATGTTGCCCATGGCCAAGACGATCCACTGTGGTTCAAAACGAGCATCAGAATGAGAAAGAAAGGCGATTTAAGTGGCTTTGAACGTGGCATGGTTGTTTGTGCCAGATGGGCTGGTCTGAGTATTTTAGAAACTGCTGATCTACTGGGATTTTCACACACAACCATCTCTAGGGTTTACAGAGAGTGGTCCAAAAAAGAGAGAATATCGAGTGAGAAGCAGTTCTGTGAGTGCAAATGCCTTGTTGATGCCAGAGGTCAGAGGAGAATGGGCAGACTGGTTCAAGCTGATAGAATGGCAATAGTAACTCAAATAAGTCATTACAACTGAGGCATGCAGAAGAGCATCTCTGAACGCACAGCAGATGGGCTACAGCAGCAGAAGACCACACCAGGTGCCACTCCTGTTGGCTAAGGACAGGAAACTGAGGCTACAGTTTACACAGGCACACCAAAATTGGACAATAGAAGATTTGAAAAACATTGCCTGGTCTGATGAGTCTCGAATTTCTTCTGCGACATTCAGATGATAGAATCAGAATTTGGTGTCAACAACATGGAAGCATGGATCCATCCTGCCTTGTATCAACGGTTCAGGCTGGTGTTGATGGTGCAATGGTGTGGGGGATAATTTCCTGGCATGCTTTGGGCCCATTAGTACCAAATGAGCATCATGTCAAGGACACAGCCTACATGAGCATTGTTGCTGACCATGTCCATCCCTTTATAACCACAGTGTACCCATCTTCTGATGGCTACTTCCAGCAGGATTACATGCCATGTCATAAAGCACAAATCATCTCAGACTGGTTTCTTGAACACGACAATGAGTTCACTGTACCCGAATGGCCTCCACAGTCACCAGATCTCAATCCAATAGAGCACCTCTGGGATGTTGTGGAACGGGAGATTCACATCATGTATGTGCAGCTGACAAATCTGCAGTAACTGTGTGATGCTATCATGTCAATATGGACTCTCTGAGGAATGTTTCCAGTACCTTGTTGAATCTATGCCATGAAGGATTAAGGCAGTTTTGAAGGCAAAAGGGGTCCAACCCGGTACTAACAACCCGGTATTATATATATTCTGACTTTTCTTTTACAAAATAGCTTTAACTCAATGAGTTAGAATATCCCCTGAAATGCTTGATATGTGTTTTTGTTACTGTTATATTATTCTGTAGTATTTTCCAAGCCCGGGTCCTGTGTGTACTGTGGAGTTTTACTGCAGAACTGAGTGAAATCACTTTCCATTAACAGTATGACAAAATGTGCACGAATGACAGCTTAAATGTGCACCATCCAGCTTCTCATGTTGCCATATCCATCTTGCAGATATTTCATCTAAGCTGCTATTAGCAAAAAAATTATTTTGAAAGAAAAATTGGCTGCATTGGGTCTGAATAAGTAAAGGACATCTGTTTAGTCATCTCTGAGGTGCCATTTACATCTGCGCACCCTCTCCAGCTCCAAAAGCCACAGGTACGTGCCAAGAATCCTCAGCTCTTCACAGAAGCACCTTTTGGCTGTCCACAGTGGATGGTTTGGTTATATGCCACCCCCCATTTCCACCCCCCCACACACACACACACACACACAAACAGGTGGTCTGTGTCATCTGTGTGTCGTTATGTTGTTTGTACAAGTCTGTGAGAAGTGGTTTACTTTTATTGTAAAAATGTAAAATGTCATGATGGATTGGGTTTTGAGTCCAAATGGTTATATCCTAAAATTAAGGTTATTTTATTGACTTTTTGGAGGTTCTTTGTGTGTGTGTGTGTGTGTGTGTGTGTGTGTGTGTGTGTGTGTGTGTGTGTGTGTGTGTGTGTGTGTGTGTTAGCAAGCTTTTTGTTTGCCTTTTTGGAGTTATATAAATAAAAATGCTGATGGATATGAGTATGGGTAGCATTCATTTGAAAAATATTACATGACTTTCATTTGTCATCTCATTTTCCAAATTATAAGATTCTAATTCTGATTAGGAATGATTTGTTTTCCTTGTCTGTAGTGCAATAAATCAGTCATGAAGGAACCTTCATTACCTTAGCACCATTTGAGAAGATAAACATCACTGAAATAGTGTCAACATTCTGACTGCACATAAAGCCTGAAGCAATTTTTCTTTTGTCATGTAAAATTATGTAAAATTGTTGTTTCCTTCAGCAGACATGCAAAAGTAAAAACAAAAAAATAACAAGATTCCTACAGAAGACTTGGAAAAGTAGTTTGGGTGTTTTCCACAACAGGTTAGGCTATCATACGAGACGTCTGCATTCAGTTAATAAGAGAGCCACAAGGCTGAGTAAAACAAGATACTAGAAAAAACTGCTTTAACTGTTTCTGTGAGGTTTTGCTAAGACTATTGCAAATATACAACAAAGTGGTGCATGGTTGGGCAAATGGGAACTGTGAAAACACTTTCAACTCAGAAGCTGAAAGATCTCACAACACCATGGCCATCTCGTCAAGTCAAACCTGTAGAACACTGAAGACAGAAGGTACTGTCACTTGACAGTTCTCTCACATAGTTCTAGATGGAGCTGCTAATATTAATTGAAAGTCACATACATACAAAAAAAAAAAACCCTGAAAGGGCAAACTGTAACAGTAAGGGCAAAACTTTCAAACCAGATATTTTGCTTGATTAACCCTGTCAAGTTCTTTTTATGTGTATTTAATAATGAAAAAGGGGTTGTGATATAATGTCAGTTACCGAGGCTGGGTGTTTACTGTAGCTTGTTCCTTTCTGTTTTCAAAGGATGCGTACATCCTGTGTTAGCACACCAGACTTCTCTAGAATGCCATTAATTCTGGCTCTGGCCTTGGCTGGAGTCTGCTTAACCATGCAGATGCTTCAGGGTTACATGATGACTCTTGGCAGCTGATTGAAGCACAGCAGTCCCCGCCTTTCCCCAGGGTCCCAGAGCTGTGATTGGCTGGACGGGTTGGAACGCTGCCATTCGTTAAATGGCGCGCCTTCCATCTAATGCCACTGGAGAAAGATATGGGGGCCTATCCTTCCCGAGCACAGAGCAGAAATCGTAAAGCAACCTACCTTCAGTGCTACAACCAACATGGCAAGCGCATGCCAATGTACGCATCCATAATGGTCTTGGGGTATTCAGCTCCCTGTCTCTCTCCAGCTTGAGATCAATTAACGCGCTGCTTCTGTGCTGCGGCTGGCTGGAGGCTAATTAACCATGCGGACACTGCAGCGGTACATGATGGCTGCTGGCAGCTGATTGAACCGCGGTGGCTCAGTTCTGTCCCTAGAGCCCTGGAGCTGTGACTGGATGGTTCGAATACTCGTGCTGGCTAAATGCCCTCCACCTCCAACCACTTATGAATGATGGAGATTGTATGATTACCAACAAGTGTGTCTGCATCTGAATTGTTTTCTGTCTTTTGCCTCTTTTTTCCTTGATTTACTTAATTAAGTTTGAAATCTTGAACATGATTACTGAACTAGATTTGCATTTATAAGATATGGTCAAAGAGATGGTGACAGATTTTTGTCCCACACTACAGTAAAAGTTTTAAGGGCTTTACTGATGTTTGGTTGAACTTCACTACACGTTCTTCCCTCCAGTGTGCTGCACACTGCTCCTCCTCCTCGTGTGCTACACACACCCTGAGTTTTACCGCCACTCCGCTGTGTTGCTACGGATGGAGAAACTACTGCCAGCCCTGTCGCCTCTTTTCCTTCTCTTACTGATCGCCACAGTGCTGCTATTTGTGTTGCAAATGGAGAATAAAGACGGTCCACTCTCACTCACATCTCACTCCCACCCTGCCGAGGTGACATGTATACACTATAATCTTGTATAACTCTTTCCTTAATTCACAATATTATTTCACGTATCTCAAGGTAGGGAAAATGTATTCATTCATTCCATCCAAACAATACTGTTAAAATATTCTCTTTTACAATAAATATATTTTAATATAATTTAGTTTATGAATTGAAGAGCTTGAGTTTCATTATTTTACCTGATTCTGTTTTCATCCCATTTTCCCCATCCCATTAATTGGCCCATGACAGGTACTCTGAAGGAGACAGGAAGCCTGATTAAAGATGTAAGGTTTCAAACAACGGGAAACAGTTCCAGGTGAACTTAAAACTTCACATTTGTGCTGGTGATGAAGAAGGATGTCATCCAAACATAAAATGGGTCTTAAATCAAAATCAAAAAGGTCTTAAAGTTACTTTGCGCATTATGGTGCTTTGTAGCCTTCTGTTCTAGAAAATTGAGCATTCAGATAACATGACTATTGCTTACATTATCTATAAAACTGAAAACATTTCTTGCTGGGTGTTTCAGAAATGCATGTGTGAATCTGGTGAGCCTTCCATGAGCTTCCATGAAAAGCAGAATCAAATCTGACTTGCAAATCACTTTTCAGCATCAGTCAAGAAGATTGAAATGTGTGTCAGGTGGCCACCCTGGACGCGAACTCACTTTGAGACCAGGTCACGCCGTGAATGACCGAGCCACATCTCAGTAGTATGCGCACTGCCAAACATCTGCTTCAGTCACAACAGAGAAATCCCTCCAGGACAGAGTCCTCCAGTACTGCAGTACAGCAGCGACTGCCGCAACGTACAATAATTGAAAATGGACACGTTTGAAGATGCCAAAGATGACAGGGAAGTTGTGCCATAGATGCTGCCCAGGTGAACAAGCTCAGCACAGAAGTCTTGAACTGATTCTCCTAATCAGCTAGACTAATTGTTGCTTATATAATAAAGCTAAGTTCTATTTATTTTGCTAACAGAGCACACACATTTGTTTATTTAGTTGGTTGTTGCCTGTCGTGTTGCCTTACTCTAGCCATCAGAACTTCAATTCCCATGATGCCTCAGGAAATCCCAGGAGATCGGCATCTTCAGCATGTCCATTGTTTTAACCAAACTCTCATTAACGTTAATGCATTTAAGCAGAACTGTGACAGCGATTCTTTGGAATGCTAATCTGGTATTCTTGACTTTCTTTAATTTTGGATTACATTTGTTTGGTTTTGCCTTTTACATTGCCTGTATATTGTTACTGTGGTTACGACCCACGCATGTCCCTGACTTCAAGGAGGAAGGCGTTGTCTTGTTTTAATAGCTCTGTACAGACTTCTGCCTGTTCTATAATTACATTTTTCCATTGCCTTTATCCAAGAAAATCAATATCAAACATTTTAATCCATGAGTGTCTGAAACCCATTTAACCAATATAGCACCATATACATCATATTGTGGGAGTTGGAAATGGTTTCATGTGGCTGTTTACCACAGCCAGGTTATGATTTCAAATTTTATTTTGTTTATTAATTTATTTTGATTAAATTGTTTGGGGGATTTTTTGTTTATTTATTTGGTTATTTGATTCCAGTGAAGAAAAATCTAACAATTTATACAAAAAGGCAAATACCAAAATTTAAGTGCTGAAATAATTAGATAATATGTAATTTATTAAACAGTGATGCATAAACATTTGGCTGATTTGGGATGTATTTTGATTTTAGTACATCTATGATATCAAACACTAATTATGTTTGATCCTTTTATACATGTGTTCCTCATTATTATGTCAAACCTCATGATCAGTTGTGAAATCTCTAGAAGAATGTGGGGGAACCACAGTAATTCCTCTGTGTCCTTAACCTAGGGAGGAGAGGGACCAAACAAATGCTAACACTGTTTAAAGATTTATCTCACTTTGTGACAAATAATATCCCACATAATCCCCAAAACCTTCCTGTTTACATCTGTGTTTGGGGAATTTCATTTTATCAAATTATTTTATTTAATTATGATTCAATTACATTTTATGTTTGTTTTCTTCTCTTTAAATAGTTTGTTTCCATTTTACATCTTTAAAATTTGGTAAAGCACTTTGAGTTGCATGTATGTATGAAAGGAGCTATACAAATAAAGACTATTATTGTTGTAAGGATTATTATAATAATTTTTGTACCCTATAATAATATGGAAGGTTTAATGCTTGGACATTTTTTCTTTCTTTTGTCATCTACAGTTTGTTTTGAGGTTGCAATGAAATTTATTAGTAGCATTGTGACGGGCGGGGGTGAGCAACAAAAAGGAAGCGATCACGCCAAGTCTCAGGGAAAAATGATGGTTTAATAGAAAGTGTGCAAACCTAAAACCCGTGCACTATCTCCAAATTAAGGATATAATGACCAGCGGTCAACTGGTACAAAGACGAGACATATATAGGCAAACAAACGACCCTCAGGTGAGACGGATCACGGGCTCCGCCCACCTTAGGGACGCACATGACGTCACCAAACAACAACAACAACAGCCGCTGTGGACAGAGGCGGCCGGTAGGGGGCCGCCTCACCGTGACAGACCCCCCCACCAAGCCGCACTCCCCTCCACTGGGTGTGTGGCACACAGCGGCTGCACACAAAACACGAAGGGGCAGGAAGGCAGGGACAGGCATGGACACCTCCTGAGTCCGGGAGCTGAAACACAAAAACACACATTACACAGCTCACCTCCCCGGGCGGGACCCTGGACCGACCGGGCCGTTAACAACACAAAACCACGCCCAGTCGGTCACAGGGCCCTCACGCCCTAACCGGCATTCAGCCGGTAAGCCCCACGGGTGTGAGGACGAGGGGCTATGGCTCCTCTCTCGTCCCTCAAGTGTGTGTGGGTGTGCAGGCTACCTCTCCAAGGCGTAGCTACTTCACCTCCTGGACCTACCTCCTCCCAGAGCTGACCCCTGCCTTCTGCTAGGGGTCACCCCAGCCTCCTGGGGAGCCAACCCCTCCCGGGGCCTCTCATCTCAAGGTGGACTCCTCCACCCAACCCAGGAGCGCCAGAGACCGAGGCCCAGAGCACCCCACCGACGCGGGCTAGGGAGCAGCCCCAAGGGCCTCCTGATCACCCCGGGCAGGAGGGAGGATCTCCATCCCCAGCAGGAGCTTTTCAGACCGGAGCCCCATGGTCCCCAAACATCCGGGGGGCCCAGCCCTCTAGGGAGGGGCTCTTCATGACCGGGCTCCGGTCACCCCACAACACAAGGGGGCTCCTGCCAGGTGGAGACCCCCACAAGGTCCAGGAACACTGCCAAGGAGAAGCACCTGCACAAAGAACACAACCAAACACACACACACATATACAAACACCAAAGACAAACGCGCCCTAACCTATTCAGGGCCTCCCTCGGGAGAGACGCCCTCCGTGCCACACCCCATGGCACGGGACCACAGCCGGTCCCCCCCCAAACACACATTTAAGGGGAGGAGCATGTGTGGAATTACATTGTGGAAGTACATTTACATTTACATTTACCGGCGTTTGTTCGTTTGCTATTTTTTTTTGTTCGTTCTGTTTACTGCATATGTTACCAACTGGATATAGCGGGCTCTGTTGATGTTAATCTCCGCTGTGTGGCTCAACTCATTTTCCACTTAAACACAAGCTCTGTGTTTACCTGCGGGCTCTGTCAGCGCCGGCCAGTTCCTCGCGACTTAACTGGGTGAGTGAGTTTCCTCTCTCTCGGTCGGTTGTCGACTATCAGACTGCAATCGGTAAAGTCCATTGCCGCTTGTCAGTCTGTGGTTCTGGTCGGTGCATCGGGCTAATGCGGTGCATTGGGCTAATGCGGTGTAGCATTGGCTTATTGGCTAATGCCATAGTGGTTGCTATGTTGGTCACCGGTATTATCGAGTCCTTACAGCGAGTTTATTCTCGGGTAGAACTTTATAACCTGCGCTCTCCATCTCGGCTTGACTCCACCATCTACAGCAAATGTTTCTCTGCTGGTATCGCTCGACGACCCCGGTATATCCATCGTGGTCCCAGACATCACCACTATTACCAACAATCATCTGCATCCAGTATTCCGGTTATCTTCAGTTCGGTCCGGCGTCCCAAAATCGGTTCACCAGGGTCCCATTACGGCGTTGATCTCAGCGCTCTAAAAGAAATCACCCGGTCCAAGACTCTGGTTACTGCTGTCCACCGTTCATCTGTTCAACCTCGTTCCCTAAACCTGGCTCTGTTCAACTGTCGTTCCATGACTGATAAAGCTGCATTTATTAATGATCTGATCGAACAACATCAACTGGACATTTTTCTTTTAACTGAAACCTGGCAAACACCTGATGATTACTACCAGCTAAATGCAGCTACTCCACCTGGCTTCAAAAATCTCTCTGCCCCCAGACAGGGTGGTCGTGGTGGAGGTTTAGCTATTTTATTCAACAGCAAAATTAACATTAGTGTGTGTGCATTGCAGGAAACAGTTCATTTTGAGTGCATGGCTCTCAAAATATCTGGACACAGCTCTTCTACACTATTACTTGTCTACCGTCCTCCCAACAGCTCACTCTCGGAGTTCATTCTAGAATTTGGCGAAGTACTAACTGTTGTTAGCTCTCTTTCAAGTTCATTGGTTGTCCTCGGAGACTTTAACATACACATTGACTCAGTTTCTTCCAGCTCCACAGATTTTTTATCATTACTGGACAGTTTTGAGTTACAACAGCATGTCAACTTCCCAACACATAAGCATGGACATACTTTAGACTTAATCTGTTCCTCACCTGGAACTATCACAAATGTATCTGGTCATGACATTGCTATATCGGATCACCTGCTCATTACATCACGTATTACACTACACACTGAACTCCACTCCACTAAATCATCTGTCACTTACCGTAGTCTTTCATCCATTGTTTCAACTACATTTTTCTCTGCCCTGGAATCCACTAAATTTCCCCTCATCACTTCTATTCACAATATTGACGATGCTGTCGCTGTATACAACCAGTCCCTTACTGATACTCTCAATACTCTAGCACCAGTTAAAACACGACTTGTGCCCTCCTCTCACTCATCACCCTGGTTTACTGCTGAACTTCGTGCCCAGAAAACCACTGGTAGGCGCCTTGAGCATCTATATAGGAAAACTCATCTATCTGTTCACTACCAGGCATATATGGATCACTTGGCCAAATATAAGGATGCTTTAAATAAAGCCCGTACACTTCACTACACATCAGCAATAAACAGCGCTGGCTCTGACCCCAAGCGACTTTTCAAGATTGTTAACAACCTTCTGCGTCCTTCATCATTGTCCCCTTCCCCCACAACTGATCGGTGCAATGAATTTCTTTATTTCTTTAATCAGAAAGTGTCCCTTATTTATCAGGATTTGTTGAAGCACCAGTCACACAATTCCTCTCTCTCCTCTTCCTCCTTGACTACTACCCTGCCCCCTCCTCAGTCTCTCTCCTCCTTTTCAATAGTTAACTCTGATCTTATAGCCAGACATCTCACCAGCGCCAAGTCAACTACCTCAATCCTGGATCCTGTTCCTACATTTCTGCTCAAACAGGGCGTCTCTTCACTTGCTTCCTCTATCTGTCACATAGTTAATCTCTCTCTCACCTCTGGACACATTCCTGTAGAGTTAAAAACATCTGCCATAACCCCAGTTATCAAAAAACAGAATTTGGACACTACAATTTTAAGCAATTATAGACCGATATCAAACCTCCCATTTCTATCAAAAATACTAGAACGTGTTGTTGCCTCCCAGTTACTCCAGTTCATGTCTTCTAATGATCTCTTCGAGATCTTTCAGTCTGGTTTCCGTGCTCAGCATAGCACAGAGACATCACTCATTTACGTACTTAATGATCTTCTTCTTTCTTCTGACAAAGGCTACGCATCCATTCTTCTACTCCTTGATCTTACTGCTGCCTTTGACACTGTTAATCATACAACTCTCCTCTCACGGCTTGGTGATTTAGGTCTCTCTGGTACAGTCATCTCCTGGTTCACTTCCTATTTATCAAACAGATGTCAATTCGTTCGACTGGGTAACTGCAAATCAGACCTATCCCCTCTTTCTCACGGTGTCCCCCAGGGCTCTGTACTTGGTCCACTGCTATTTACCATCTATATTCTGCCTCTTGGTAACTTGATACGCCAATATGGGTTAAACTTTCACTTCTACGCTTATGACACCCAGCTTTATATTAGTTTTAAACCATCTGGCCCCTTCCCACCTCCATCCATTACCAAGTGTATCAGAGAACTCAACCTATGGTTGCGCTCCAACTTCCTCCAATTAAATGCTCATAAAACCGAGTATCTTGTCATCGGTACTAAATCTGTGGTCCAGTCCCTTGCCAATACATCCCTCTCTGTTGATGATACTCAAATTGACTCATCACCTACAGCCCGTAACCTCGGAGTCTTGTTTGATCCATTTCTGTCGTTTGAACCACATATACGCTCACTTAGTAAATCTGCCTTTTTACAACTTCGCAATATCTCCCGCCTCTGCCCACATCTTTCTCCAAAATCTGCTGAGATCCTGGTACATGCACTCATTACCTCAAAGTTAGATTACTGTAACTCTCTCCTCTATGGGCTTCCCTCTAAATCCCTTCGACCCCTTCAGTCTGTTCAGAATGCTGCTGCTCGTGTTTTATCTCAAACCAGAAAATACGAGCATATAACACCTGTATTAGAACGTCTCCACTGGCTCCCTGTACACCTGCGTATCCAGTATAAACTCCTAGTGCTTACATTTAAAACACTCGCTGGTGCGGCGCCCTTATATCTGGCCAACCTCCTCCACCATTATGTCCCACCACGTAGACTGCGTTCCTCTGACACCGGTCTCCTTGTTGTTCCTAGGTATAAGTTAAGCACTATGGGGGGTCGATCATTCAGTGTGGCTGCCCCAACACTTTGGAACTCTCTCCCGCCATCACTCCGTCTCTCTTCATCTCTCAATTCATTCAAAACACAGCTAAAAACTCACCTGTTTTCTCAATATTTTCACCTAAACTCTTCATCCTAGCCCGGCTTCAATTTATTTAATCTGTTGTATTGGTGTTGCTTGTTTTGTATTATTTTTATTTATTTATTTATTTATTTTTTGTATTGTTTGTTAGTTTGCGTATTTTGGTTTTTGCATCTGGAAAGCGTCCTTGAGCATCTTGAAAGGCGCTATACAAATGGAACTTATTATTATTATTATTATTATTTAACAGTTGACATCACGCTAGGACAAAACACACACGCAAAGACTAGACAAGCAAACAAAAACGGTGCACAGACAGACAGACGGGACCTACACATGCGCGCTCGACATAAACACACAGTGACGCGCGCCGCTCAGAGTCGCAGTCGCTCCCCACATTTAACACAAGACACACGGGGAGCGAGGCGACGGTGACGAGCGGCGACCGCGTCACACACAAAACACGCAACATTAAACATAACGAGCACGCACACTGATCCACACATCCGTCGACAAACACACGTTTTAACAAACACGAAACATGAAGAGCCTTCCAGGGAAGACGCCCTGGTCCTCGCCGTGCCACAAACACAGACACGGCGGAGCTCTTCAAAGAAGCAAACAAACAACAGACACGAAGAGTTTTCCCAGGGCAGACAGCCCTGGTCCACGCCGTGCCACAAACACAACACAAAAGCACGGCGGAACTCTTCACAAAACACCACGCAGACAAACACTTACCACGAGACATGACCACAAACGAAGGAGAAAGAAAAAGAGACTCGGCGGCTTCCGAAGGGTGGCTGGTCATTCTGTGACGGGCGGGGGTGAGCAACAAAAAGGAAGCGATCACGCCAAGTCTCAGGGAAAAATGATGGTTTAATAGAAAGTGTGCAAACCTAAAACCCGTGCACTATCTCCAAATTAAGGATATAATGACCAGCGGTCAACTGGTACAAAGACGAGACATATATAGGCAAACAAACGACCCTCAGGTGAGACGGATCACGGGCTCCGCCCACCTTAGGGACGCACATGACGTCACCAAACAACAACAACAACAGCCGCTGTGGACAGAGGCAGCCGGTAGGGGGCCGCCTCACCGTGGCAAGCATAATATGTTCTTTCTGATTGTCACGGTGGGGAGGCCGGGTCGCCACCAGAGGGCGCAGGCCACAGCTCGCACTGCCTCACCACACACGCCCCCGAGCACCAGACCACTCCCTCGGTCCCAGTCACCACATTACTAACACCTGTCAGTAATTATGTTGTGCACCTTTTATACCCCGCAGGTCGTTCGGTCCAGTGCTGCACATTGCCCCGTCAGAGCTCTACGCTGGACCTCTCTGGCTTCTCTTGTAGCTTGTACCTTGTTTCGGCTATTGAAGCTTTTCTGTTTGCATACTGAACAGCATGGATAATAAAGACCATTCTGTACAACCCTCGCCTTCGGCCGCCTCTGTTCCCGCGTCACACTGATGTTATCCTAGCATGCCTATATACACTACACCACAATTCATCTTATTTGTTTTCTTTAGAGAAAAACAAAACGTTTAAATTATGACTATATATACTAAGGTTTATGCTCTTTTACCAATGAATAAGGAGGAATAATACAAACAAATAAAACATTTTCTGCTTCCAACTGAAGAAACTGGAGAGTGACTGGGATATCAGTCAGAGGAGGACTGCTCCTATATGTTAATTAAGTCTTAATGATTGTTTCACTTAGAGTTGGTTCCTGTCTAGTCAGAAGAGTCAATCCAAAGTCTTTAGGATTGTTCGACATGCTCAGACAAGAATTTATCTAAAGACGTTTGCTCTAATTTACTTTTATTGGTCTCTATATACAGTACATAACCTTGAGCGAAGATTTGGTAATTCCAAAGAAATTAGTTTTTTTGTAATTTTAGTAATTTTTATTAATTCGTTTTCCTTTCCTATTAATAAGCCATGGGTTTCCCTGTGAGGCCGGAGACATTGAGTCTGAATGGGCCTTGTTCCGCTCCTCCATTGTCAATGTGGCGGACCGGAGCTGTGGCTGCGATTGTCGACGCCTGTCGTGGCGGCAATCCCCGAACCCAATGGTAGACATCTCGGGTAAGAGAGGACGTCATGCTGAAGAAAGAGTCCTATCGGGCCTGGTTGACTCGTAGGACTCCAGAGGCAGCAGACGGGTACAGGAGAGCCAAGCGGATCACGGCTTTTACTGTCGCGGAGGCAAAAGGCTGGAGGACTTGAACGGGGGATTGCCCATCACTCAGGCTGAGGTGACCAGGGTAGTTGTGAAAGTCCTGGCGACCAGGCTCCAGGGGTGGATGAGATCCACTCTGAGTTCTGCAAAGGCTTTGGATGTTGTAGGACTGTCCTGGCTGACACGTCTTTGCAACATCGTGTGTACATCGGGGGCTGTGCCACTGGACTGGTCAAACTGGCGTGGTGGTTTCCCTTTTTAAGAAAGGGGACCGGAGGGTGTGCTCCAACTATCGGGGGTTCACACTCCTCAGCCTCCCTGATAAGGTCTATGCAAGGGTTCTGGAGAAGAGAGTCCGGTCGATAGTCGAATCTCAGTTACAAGAGGAACAATGCGGGTTCCGTCCTGGTCGTGGATCACTGGACCAGCTTTTCACCCTTGCAAGGGTCCTAGAGTGTGCATGGGAGTTTGCTCAACAAGTCCACATGTATTTTGTGGATTTGGAGAAGGCAGTCAACTTTGTCCCTCGGGATTCCATGCCAGGAGTATAGGGTACGGGTCCCGCTGCTATGGCATCATCAAGCCAGGACCTACAGCTCTTGCTAGTTCAGTTTGCAGTCGAGTGCGAGACGGCCGGGATGAGAATCAGCACCTCTAAAACTGAGACCATGGTACTCAGTCAGACAAGGGTGGAGTGCCCTCTCTGGGTCGGAAGTGAGTCCTTGCCACAAGTGGAGGAGTTCAAGTATTTCGGATTCTTGTTCACGGGTGAGGGACGGAACGAAAGAATGAAAGGCAGATTGGTGCTGCAGCTGCAGTATTGCGGACACTGTACCTGACCATTGTGGTGAAGAGGGAGCTGAGCCAAAAGGCAAAGCTCTCGATTTACTGGTCAATCTACGTTCTGTCTCTTACCTACGGTCACGAGCTCTGAGTAGTAACCGAAAGAATGCGATTGTGAATACAAGCGGCTGAAATGAAATTTTCTCTACAGGGTGTCCGGGCTCTCTCTTAGAGATAAAGTACGGAGCACGGTCATCCGGGAGAGACTCAGAGTAGAGTCGCTGCTCCTCCATGTAGAGAGGAGCCAGTTGAGGTGGTTCGGGCATCTGGTCCGGATGGCATGGGAGGCGCTCCAGGCATGACCAACTGGGAGGAGACCCCAAGGAAGACCCAGGACACACTGGAAAGATTATATCTCTCGGCTGTCCTGGGAACACCTCAGTATCCTCTTAGAAAAGCTAGAAGAGGTGGCTGGGGAGAGGGAAATCAGGGAATTGTGTGTTT
The DNA here is from genome assembly GCF_052324685.1 of Brachyhypopomus gauderio. Taxonomy (NCBI): domain Eukaryota; kingdom Metazoa; phylum Chordata; class Actinopteri; order Gymnotiformes; family Hypopomidae; genus Brachyhypopomus; species Brachyhypopomus gauderio. The sequence continues at coordinate 4,940,067 of NC_135227.1, read as the reverse complement.
TTCCAGATTAGAACACGATATATATTGAGAGGGACAAGGTTCTTACATTTTTAGAGGGATAAAGGTCCTGATCCAGATAATATTGGCTGGCAGCTTATTAAAAATAGTGCAGAATCTTTGTCTGATATATTTTCTTTCCTTCATTTTTATGAAGTCAGTTCTTCTAAACAACTTCTAAAGGTGAATGTATCTGTACCTAAGTCTACTGTGCCAAAATAACTATAAAGACCTGTGGCACTCACGTCTCCTGCCTGAAAACTTTTCAAAAGATCATAAAAGATTTTTGGGCAGAATTCAAGAAGAATTAGATCCACTCCAATTTGCTTACAGGGTTGTCAGGGCTGTTGAGGGTTCCATAGACACCCTACTTAACATGGTCTTGGATAGAACAAATAATTTTGTATGATTGCTTTTTATTGACTTCTCTTTAGATTTTAATTGTTTCCCACCATGCATTTTAGCAAACAGACTAGCCAATTTTCATTATATGGATCTTGAATTGATATGTAGCCTGACTGATTAATTTTTCTAACAGATCTCAAGAGGTGAGAGTTAATCTGGTGTTTAATCTGGAATCTCTCTTATCTTCCAATGGTTTCCCATAGCAGAGCGTCTTCTCTCCACCTTTGTCTTGATGCACAAATGAGTGTCAGTGTAAGGGCAGACATGTCATCACATCTGCAGATGATTCCATCACAAGGTCCCTGCGCAGTGACAATGAACGTGATCATGGCCACATGGTGGATCATTTTGGTGACATTTGCGGTAAACATTCCCTCTTGCATATCAATGTAACCAAAACAAGGGAAATGATTTTGAAGAGAAAACCTCCTTGATTTCTCTTGCTGTTTTATGACCAGGCCGTTGAAGTTAGAGAGTACAGTGTACGTATTTGGGGACTGTAATTGATGATAAATTAGCTTTTTAAATCAACTTTTGATGCTCTATGTACAAAAACATTGTATTGTAACAATTAGTGCTGTCAATTCCAGGTGCCGCGATTAAAAGTCCTCACCAGGATTTTGCTCAGGCTTCCTGGATTGTGTTGATTCCACTAATTGTACCTGGATTGCTAATTAGAAAATCTAGCAAGCTTGAGCAAAATCCTGGTGAGGACTTTTAATCGCGGCACCTGGAATTGACAGCACTAGTAACAATATTTCAAAATTATGAATTATTGTTGACAAAGCACCACCCTTTCAAAGGGAAATACATGTTTAATAACAGGGACAGGTGAAATTATGTTATACAATTCTCATTACTGAAGGGTGAAGTTTTCAATCTGTGCAGTGACATTGACCTAATAATACCTTAGATCGAATATATATTTACCACCATGACCAAATTACTGAATAAATGCCAGAATGTATCAAATGGTTCATATCCAAATTATAGGTGTTACAATGGTCCTTTGTGGAAGGCTTGAATGTACCGGTAAGTCTGTTCATGATTTTTTAAGGGATAGTTTATGGTTAGGAATGTGCTATGGTAAACAAGCAAGACCCAAAACGGCCATCTGGTCTGGTGGTTGCCATAATTCCTCATCCCGAGGTTGGTTCCTCAGACCTGAGAAAAAGTGTCATGGTCTGTGGACCACCCAGAGGAGGGATGACAAGAGTGATGACATGAAGGGCATCTCCAACACAGCATCAGCATATGTGCTTTATGTGTAAAGGCTCATCGATGTATCAATGTATGAACTTTATGTACTTTTATCAGACATTTAAGAACGCAGCATCGATTCCACTTTTATGTGAATGTTTCATTCTGGTTTTATTCAGTCTGTTTTGACCTTTTCTTTTATTTGCTAGTTTGGGTTACGTTCCATGACAAATATGAATAAGCTGCATGTAATTGTTACAGCTTGCAGTAAAATTTCAGACATAAAGCTCAGTGATCTTTCTGAAGTCTACAGAATCAGAGCCGTAAAGAAGCCCAGGCTGCTCTCTCTGACCCCAGACGGCCCTTCTTCTCGGAGGTCAGCTTGCTTCCATCTGGTCACAGATTTAGGCTGTCAAGATGTAGGACTAAAGACATAAAACAAATCATCTGTCTCTGTGGTTATTGGCCTTTTGAACAACGGCGGATTTTTTTTGTTGATGTCACTTGCTGTTGGTGTCTGAACTGCTGGCAGAGCAGCAAATTGCCCCCATGGGGGATAATAAAGTTTACCTTGACCTTGACCATGATATCTGAATGCTCTTATGGTCTTTTCGACTAACCATCATACACAAGACAAGGCATTTGGGTGTTCGGATTTGTGGATTTGTGGCACAGAGTGTTATGCTGTCTTATAGTCAACAGGCAACACTTAGAATGGTTGGTGTGTTTGCAATCCTGATGGATGCTTCTATCTGTCAGTGGATGGTGCTTTGAGCCTTTGGTGTTGTTAGCAGTCTCTGTCTGAATAGTGCTTGTGCACTTACACACATGCTCATTCAGCCTGGTGCTATTAGTCCTGACAGAAGCATCTGCGTCGGACGGGCGGGTTATATTATATATCTGCAGGTGCATGGGCTTTAGCTCTTGTTGTCCTTTATGATCAGTACAGTACTACATTGTGTTAGCCAGGATGGATAAATGGATGGATGGATGGATGGATGGATGGATGGATGGATGGATGGATGGATAGATAGATAGATAGATAGATAGATAGATAGATAGATAGATAGATAGATAGATAGATAGATAGATAGATAGATAGATAGTTTCTGCATGAGCAATAGCATTTGGAACATTGATAGCTAATGGTCTGAAACATCATTTGAGTGGTATAGTCTCTTATGGGTATAAACAAATCCAGTAGTCCAATAATGCACTGTAGTGTGGGTGCACTGACTGACTGTGCTCACAAGAAAGGAAACATGTAATCAGTGCTTAGCTACACTGATCTATTAAAAGGGTTCTTTAAAATTAATTATTATTTCTGTAAATGTTTCAGGTGCTCTATCAGAAATGTCTGGCTAACTGTTTACTATGTTCAATAATCATTGTGCAATTGCTGCAGAAAGGAGTCTATGCCAACACCAGACACAGCACATGCATCTGAGTTGCTACAACATAGATTATTACACAATTACAAATTCAGAAGAAACGTATGGATGCAAAGATTCCTAAATATTGCTGATAAGCCCCATCAGTTTACTGATTAGATCATTCAGACAGTGAAAAGTCAGCATGTGGGTGTGTGTGGGTGTCCTATGTGTGCATGCATGCAACAATTCCTCATTATAATAGAAAGCAGATTAGCTCCTTTCCATATGGTATGAGAGTGAAATTAATACTTACTTTCAAGACTTGCTAAACATCTTGCCAAACACATCTAAGCCCTTTCAGCTCTTTTGTACCTGCAATTTCAAGCCCATAAGTTTAATCAACACTACAAGGTTTGATCTGAACATAAAAAAGTAGGATGTATGAAAATGTGCAAAAGAAAAAGTAGGAATAACACTGAAAACCAGGTAGTTCAGCCCCCCTCCTGTATGGCACTGTAGGTAATTGCACCAATCTGCATAATTTAAAATAAAACTGGGCTGCAAATCCTGTGCAGATGAAGAATGCAGCCTGGAGACATGCTGAGACACTGGGTCTCCTCCCTGGTGTGTGGCCGTTTGCACCTCTCTGCTCTGCGGGCGTTCTGCCGTCCATCTTGTCTTCGGTAAGCATGCTCACTGGTGCGCAGGGCAGGTTGTTGTCTTAGCTGCTGCGGACTGCTGCACGTTTCAGAGGTGGAAAACAGCCCACCTGCTCCAGGGACATCTGCGAGGTCATCGGCCTGCCTCATGGCCTGGTGTCTCGTCCAGGAAGATTGTGAAGTTGTGGGTTGGATGTTGGCAATTAGGATGGATTTTGAACACATTAGAATTCATTCTACTGCTGTAGCTGGTGGTCACGAACAAGACAAGAGTCTATTTATATAACATCTTTCATACACTGCGGTCACTCACAGAGGGCTTTCATATGAACAATAATGACAAGTTAGTCATCTCACGTACTTTGTTTCATGAGATTTTATCTTGTTTTTGATATCCATCACTAATTCCAGTACAGGTTACTCTCAATTATATCTCGATCATATCTCGCCATTTGATCCAGTCTCATCTGCACCAGCATGGGCAGTCATGGCCTGGCGGTTAGGGAACTGGACTTGTGACCGGAGGGTCGTGGGTTCGATTCCCAGACAGGCCATGACTGAGGTGCCCTTGAGCAAGGCACCTAACCCCAACTGCTCCCCGGGCGCCGGGCTAGGGCTGCCCACCGCTCTGGGCACGTGTGATCCACAGCCCCTAGTAATCACTAGTGTGTGTGTGTGTTCTGACTGCACAGATGGGTTAAAAGCGGAGGACAAATTTCGATTGGGGTGTAAAAAATCACAATTGACAAAATATGGCACATTTCATTTCATTTCATTTGGCTACAAAGAGAGAAATTTAGAGAACTAACAAGTACCAATCATATAACAAATATATGCAACATATAACATGCTAAATGTACAGCTAAATTAACACCTGCCAGACACTCTAGATAAGCACACTGACCTGTGTTTAACCCCAGTGTGTGTGAGAGAAACGATGCCCTACATTGTAAGCAACCAATTAATCGATGGCTGTAAGACAAGCGTTTTAGCCTATAAATTGACTGTAATATGTCCTTTTTAAGGAGAGTGTCATAAAATGTCATCAAATGTCAAGTTATTACACATAATTTCAGTTGGTGTGGCGCTGTAAAGGAACCCAGGTGCAGTGTTGAGTAGTGATCCCATGGTCTTAATTAATTCATATGTCACAAAAAAATATGTAAATACTGTGAGGGGAAAAATTGCTTAATAATTTTAATAAGAGTTCTATTATTAGTTTATTATTAGTCTTGTCTGATTTTAGATTTCAGACATGAGATTTTTCTAGGACAACCTTTACCCCCTCACATTTTGGCACTTGATAAGCCATATTATTACAGTGTCCATGCTTGCTAGAGAGGGATGAGGTGTGTGTGGGGGGTGTTGTGTTGTTAATTTAAAAGGTATTAAAATGCTGAACTATGTGCTCCTGAGAGAAGGTAAATCATGTTAAAGAGTTTCAGTTTCCCGTGGTTAACTAGCGCACAACATGAGGCAATAAACGATGAAACAGGCATCTTCCTACATCCCAGGTGCCAGAGATGTTTAATCATTTTAGGAATCCAGTCTGTGGTTATGTGCTCGCCCGTGTGATCAGTTATATTTGCGTGTACGTGTGACTGCGTATACCACACTGCGTAATGGAACGATGCTGAGGTTAGACCAGTCATTGCAGCCTTGAGCTCTTCACTATTCAGTTAGATAGGAACATACGTCATTCTCTATTCTGGCACGATAGAGTCAAGGTAAGTAGACAAGCTTAATGACCCTTTAAAGTTTATGACCTTTTAGCACAGAGAGCTCTGTTGTATGGCAGCTAATTTATGTGGCATGAATGGGGGCAGGAAAGGTGTTTCCTAATATTCATATAGCATTAGTGTGAGGCTTCATAGGGGGCAAGCGAGATTCATCATAGCATTACTTGCCCACTAATGCCCGACATTTGGCATGTAAAACAGCACTATGGTGAAAGGAGAGCTTGGGGCAGTTGTTAGGGTATGATATTAATACGCCCAAACACTGAAGGGATTACAGAGCAGTGACACAACAGTCACTCCTGCAGGTATGAGTCCTGATGCAATAACAGCATGCTCGCTTTCTCCCTGTGCGTAATCATCAATTGAATGTATTAAACAGATTTGTGCATAAAAAACGTATTAAACAGATAATGCATTATATGACAATATATAGGAGAAACCAGTTAATTTTATTTTATTATTCATTTCTATTCTAATTTTGTGGTATGCACAAAATATAAGCAAACATTCATTACAAAGTGTTCTAGCATTGCGGCTGTAACTTGGTTAACTCAGGGGTGGTAGACGGTGGACACAAATGCCAGCCATTGTGTGGTTTATTATGAAAGATACAAAGACAAATTCACTAAAGACAACATCAAACACAGATAAACCAAACAAGACTAAAGACAACAACCACACAATGCTAACTACAATCACAGACAAATCAATGAACTAGGACATGGACATATTAAATATACACTCACCAACCACTTTATTAGCTACACCTGTCCAACTGCACATTAATGCAAATGTCGAATCAGCCAATCACATGGCAGCAACTCAATGCATTTAGGCATGTAGACATGGCCAAGACGATCTACTGCAGTTCAAACCGAGCATCAGGGATTTTCACACACAAGAATCTCTAGGGTTTACAGAGAATGGTGAGAAAATATCCAGTGAGCGGCAGTTCTGTGGGCACAATTGTCTTGTTGATGCCAGAGGTCAGAGGAGAATAGCCAGACTGTTTTGAGCTGATAGAATGGCAACAGTAACTCCAATAACCACCGTTACAACCGAGGCATGCAGAAGAGCATCTCTGAATGAACAACACATCGAACCTTGAGGCAGATGGGCTACAGCAGCAGAAAACCACACAGGGTGCCACTACTGTCAGCTAAGAACAGGAAACTGAGGCTACAATTTGCACAGGCTCACCAAAAGTGGACAATAGAAGATTGGAAAAACGTTGCCTGGTCTGATGAGTCTCTATTTCTACTGCAACATTCGCATTGTGGGGTCAGAATTTGGCGTCAACAACATGAAAGCATGGATCCATCCTGCCTTGTATCAACAGTTCAGGCTAGTGGTGGTGGTGCAATGGTGTGGGGGATATATTCCTGGCACACTTTGGGCCCATTAGTACCAATTGAATCACCAGATCTCAATCCAATTTTTCCAAGAAAAATTTCTCCTCTGGGAGACAAATAAAGAAACTATGACTATGACAATAGAGCACCTTTGGGATGTGGTGGAACGGGAGATTCACATCATGAATGTGCAAGGCAAAAGGAGTCCAACCCGGTACTAGCATGTATTATAAAGTGGCCAATGAGTGTATAAGACATAGACAACCAAACAACCATAGAAACACAAAGTAAACCTGCATACTAACAAACTATAAAGTGACAAGACAAACACAAAGCAAACAAAACAAGTAACAGAGACCGGACTGAACAGAGTTCAGAATAACTAGGAGACTGACCACAAGATATACAAGACACACGCTAACAACAAACAGAAAAACTATACAATAACAAAGAAACTGGGAACGAACAACAAGGGCTACGTGCAATGACCAGCAAACATACACAGAAAACATGGGCTATGGTAATGAGGATGCAGGTGACAAGGATGGGGGCATGAAGGCAGACACAACAAAGAAATTCAAAATAAAAGCACACATAAAAGGAAACCAGGAAATAAAATCAAAACAAGAGGTGTTGCCGTGGGGCCGTGGGGACCGCAGCGATGGAGGGGGTGATCGTGACAGCGGCTGTGTGCTGGGATCGGTCCGGCAGCCATTCTGCCGTGTTTGTTTGTAGCTGCTCTTCCCTTCAGTGTCAGATGTATACCAGTTTAGCTGGGTGAGTATCCAGCAGGCCCCTGAGAGGCATTACACTCATGGAAGTCATGGTGCACTGCAATTTAAGTAGAACGTAGATATAAAGGAAACAAGGGTTTTATGAAGACCATCATGGGGCCTGAGGATGGAGTCACTTCTCCCCCCCTTTCAAGAGGCATGGGTGACTTTTACTAGCTGCAAAGGCTGAGAAGTCCATTGGAGATTAACCAAGGCATAATGTTAAAATAAGACACTTTTTTAAAGGACATTTACTTTCCTCTTTAAACACTGCAGATAATTTTATGAGCAGAAATGGAAAACCTCTGCAAATCCCATTTCTCTGTAGACATCTGACTATAAATCCCCCCCACAATAACAATATATGACATTTGCAGAAGAAACAATAGTGCATTATTCACAATGATGAAACCTCCTATCGACTGCCTATCAGAGACTTAATCAATTATGGAAATGACAATAACCTTATTATCAATTCTCCCAAGTAGTGTTTCTGAATTACTGGAGCAACACCAACCCACTCTCTACTGCCATAGCCTGCCAACATCAGTGCAACTGTGCTTTCTGAGGTAAAAGCGCTCACAAATAAGAACCGGCCTAATTCTATCATGGCTCCATTTCTGATTGGTCTGATTTGGCAATGCCATTCAAAAGAATAAACACACCCTCCAGAGAGTGTCAGGAAGCTCTAAAGATTATGGGGAAACAGCTCCCGCCAGTAGAGCATCCCAGCATGCACTGCTGCAGGGGCAAAGGATTGTGAGATCCTAAGAGACCAACACGGTCCGTTTACCTGACATGGACATCAAATACAGCCTTTGGAGACAAAGATCAGAGCACGTCCGTGACCCGAAGGAATAGGTTCACAGATAACTCTCACCTGAGGACAAAATTCCCGCAGACAGGCTGGGCTGTAGTAAAAGTGTACGTGTACGTGTTAGGAAATGTGTATGGATATGGAATGTTGTCATTACACTTATTGGTTTTTAAAGGGCTTCTAATAGTGTTTGTGCTTTTCCTGCATGTGAGATTTGCACCGCATCTGCACCGTAAATATCTTGAGTCTTCAGTCTTTAGCACGCCAGCCTTTATGGCCAGTTATGCAACTCGTGGTCTCCTCCTCCTCCTCCTCCTCCTCCTCCGCGGCCGAGCTGTGGACCACGCCGGCTGCTGACCGACCGCCTCTGTCTGCTGCCTGCCCTCTCCTCGCCATCTGCAGCTGAGTCACATTAAGGACTCATTACGGACTTGTATAAATATCTTACAGCTCACTGCCAGTATCTGTGCGGTGTCTCAACATAGTCAAGTGTTAAGCCTCACGCTCCCCGTGTTGACTGGCCCGTGACTCCAGACTTTTGCATGATCCCGTGCATTATGAGTTTGCCTTCCATGCAGTCTGTTTGTTCTGATTACGCTCCCTGAGTATTGATTTGAGCTGTATTGGTCTGAGTATTGTCTTGATCTGGACTGGTCTGTTCATTTGTTCATGGCATGGGCTACGCTCTAGGCTGCCTTCTGAAATACACTCAGTAACTCAGCATCTGCTGTGCTGGACAGACTGATCAGAAATGCTATGCACTATGCACTGAGAGCACTGAACAAACAGGTATTTGTATCTCTATATAGTAATATCAAGTTAATGTAGACTCATTAATGTAAATGCATTTGGCAAAATGTAGCCTTGGAATTTATATGCTTTTTGTCAAGTGATTTAGACACACTGTCAGAGGAGTGCTAAAAATTGTCTGGAAATTGAACATCGACTTGTGAAAAAGGACAGCGCTTAATACCCTGTGCCTCTGGCAAATATAGACCTGATAATTTATGCTTATAAATTTACTGCAATCATGTGATACGAAGTGTAACACATACGATTCTACCTCTCCTTTTTGGAATCCATAACTTCAGGGTATTTTAATATATGTAAAAATGTATATATATATGAACATGGGTGGGGAAAAATGCGGTGGACACCAAAGAGGGGTTGACTCATTTAATCACACTCTTCTGTCTCACGCCAATTAGCATCCATTACAATGGTGATGGAGCTCTGCTGGCACAACAGTGAAAAGGCGGCCAAGTGCCTTCCCTCATTCTCTCACTCCGCCCACCATTGGCTGTGCTGGCGGCCATTTTGCCTCTGTATTGCTTTCTCTTTCTCTCCCTTAATGCTGAAGACGGCTCATTCCTTTACTGTTGGCTTTTCGTCAGGCTTGGCTCTGCACCTCTTCCTTCGGAGACCCTATCGCTCGTTGTTTCTGCAGATCAGATCCTTGTCGTTTATTCAAATAAGGCTCCTCTGTAGGAGCTTTGCCTTCAGATCAATGAACAAATGCCACACTTAGCTACGGTTGGCTGGTGCATCCACCCTGGCATCCCAGGGCGTGATCATCAGCCAGGGCAGCTTCCTCCACACACCACAGGGCAGTGGTGACTGAAGGCGTATCAACAACGCTAGCTGTCACAGCAGAGCACTGGAGAGAGACAGAGCCCGGTGGCCACAGTCTAGATCACATCAATGCCACCGAGCACACGTCACAGATACAGCTGATGACAGCGGAGCTGTCAATAAGCCTAAAATTATCCAATTTGGTCAGTTATGCATGTATTCTCTACAGCATCGGATGATGAAGAAATGTCTTCTAAGCTTATTATGTGCATTATGTCTGTATAAGCCCTTGATCTAATCATACTATAATCAGGCTTTTGGGCTGCTATAATTGTCTAATTGCACAACTGCACTTTCACACTGCTGATTTTTGCAGCATTTTCTTACTGCAACTGCTCCTTAACTGTAAAGGATTTAGATATTTTCTGGATTGCTTTAGAAAGAACCCACTGCCAGCCCTCTCCCCACTCTGGGAGACATTATGCCTCTTTGCAGGAGCTTCAAATCCCTTTGTATTTTCTTAGCTCTTTTTATGAACCAGGCCTCCTGCACCTGTCAGTGCCATCATCAGAGGCAATTTTGGCTCCTTAGCAACTAACCCTGCCTCATTAAGTTCACCATTTTAAAAGGTGTTTCATGACCCATGAAAGCGGGAGACTCCGTCCATACCGAGGCATCGTGTCGGCCAGGCCGAATCGTTCAGTCCAGCAAAACAGGTCGGTAAACGGCCGGGCTCGTCTCCCGGTCCTGGGTACAGACATAAAGAGTGAGAGTAGAGAAAATGGCCGCCACCATGTCTTTCTCCAGTGACAGCTATAAAGTCAATACAATCAGTCTTTAATGGCCTCTTTCCCTCGGATGGTCCCTGTTTAATCAGAGTAAGAGCAGGAGGTACCCTCTGTGCCCTGCCAGGCACAGCCATTCATTCTTCCTCCCCCATTGGTTTGTTTGTTTTTTTATTGCCTCTCCGGTGAGGGTTTGGCATTCATCAGACATCTGATTGAGCCCTGCTCAATACTAAAGCAGTAAAGCGGAGAGAGACGGATGAACCGAGGCCTGCCGCATCACCGTCGGAGCAAGCCGAGCGTGGCCCCCATCTGGAGGTCCGGGCCACCGTCCCTCCCCGACGCCAGCCCTGCCATGTGCTGCCTGGGCTAACTTTCACTCCGTTTCTGTCGGTATTGGTCTCTGGGAGTCTCGACAGCAGGCTCTGAATGGGAGAATTGGAGGCACTGTCCTGATTCTGGTATACGGCGCCCTCGCAGTGTAAGTGATGCCGTGACCCTTTATACAAGTGCGCGCTTGCACTCCGTGACAGACTCCGAGTCCAACGTTCAGAGGGGACCCCGTGAATGCTGGACGGAACCTGAGGGCCGCCGTGTAGTCAGGAGTGAGTGTAAATGAGCAAATCAGAGGAGCTGTCAGGTCTCCGATTCCCAGAGGAGGCAGCTCCTATTCCCTGGACTCATTAGCTGTCGCTCACTCCTACACACACAGCAGGAGAGCACCTGCCGCCCAGTCTGTGGGGTCCCACTGCTGGGCCAGAACAGAGCCACTTACAGTCCGGGCCAATGAGATCAGCTCTAAGTGCGACTCTAAGTTCTTGCAGTCTGACCAAAGAACTGCAGACATAACAAAATCGTTCAAAGCTGCCAGTGGTGGACAGTAACAAAGTAAATGTGATTCATTGCTGTACTTAAGTAATTTTTTATGCTTATTAACTTTACTGAAATATTTCCATTTTTGTAACTTTTTACTTTATATCTACTACATTTCAAGTCATATATTTTACTTTTTACTCCACTACATTATGTGAAATCTGTTGTTCCTTCGTGTGTTCATTAAAAAAGTGACATCAAAACAAAATAAGCGTAAAGCCCATGCACCAAGGAGAACATATCCCCACATAAAATAGAAAACAAACTGTAACTTGGCACAAAACACATATCTGAGTGAAATTCTTTGAAACATTCAAAAAGAAGTATGATTTTGTTTTCAAGTGCTTTCTGTGTTTGCCTCAATCCCCCCCCAAAAAAATATTCTAATAAGAATTTCCCATCCAATCAAAGTAAACATGTAGAGCTGAGGTATTTTCATAGGCCTAATGGTCATTTACCTTAATGAGAAATCTAACAATCTCTTGCAACAGACTGTTTATTTGTGTATGTTACATTAAGTCTAACATTAGCATTGTATACATGGTTAGTTAGCTCGCTTGATAGCTAAGCAAGTGATTGCTAGTAGACAAAAGAAAACTGCCTTAACAGCGCACTCGACATGTAGCTAGCTAAGTTGGCTACATAAACATTTGAACATAGCATTTTATATTAGAAAACAAAATCTATTTTGTCAGGTTTTACATGCAGAGCATGATGCTAAATATTAGAGGAATTACTTTTACTTTCAGTAACATTTGAAGATCAATACTTTAATACTTTTACTCTAGTAGAGGACTAAAGGGAGGACTTCTACTTGTACTGGAGTAACATTTTACCTTGGGTATCTGTACTTCAACTCAAGTATGTGGTTTGTGTACTTCATCCACCACTGAAAGCTTTTCATTCTTTGTGTCCTCTGAACTCCTATCTGAGATTTGAGTACCACAAAAGGAGAGAGACAAAATGTGGAGTCCTATTTGTCACAGATCCCACAACTCAGCCTGTCCCAGTATTGCCACACCCTCCTCCTCTTCCCAACATCATCTCTGATCTGCTTCCCCAGAATACTAACTACACACACGTTGCCTATTTTGGTCTCCTATTTAAACTCTCCTCTCCCACACTCTCATGGTGAAGTGCTGCTGATCGCATGACACACAACACTGAGCTTTTCCTGTACACGTTAGCTTTCCTGCTTACTGAACTCTGCCTGTTTTCTTGACCTTGTCTTCTTCTTCCTGACCCTTAGACACCTACTGAAAACTGCCCCTCGTTTACGACCTAACCTGTCCGAGAGCAGCGACAGGCTCCCGCTGACCTGCTTCAATAAATTCAGGAGCAGACCGAAATCTCCCCCTGTACTACAAGCCTGCTTCACGAAACCAGTAAAACCTCTCGCTCTTGTTTCCGGTTTCCAGTGTGCTTGCATTTGTTATACTGTAATAGACAGAACAAGATTCCAGCAAACATAACAATGTTAAAATGCTCCGGTCGAAGTGCTGCAGAAAACATTTTTCTTTGTGGAAATCATATGTGGCCATTAAAAAATGCCAAAGGTCTTCTCAGTCTTGACAGTGCAGAGATTACTTGTCTCCAATTCAGTGAACAATTCAGTTCCTTATTCCCTCAGTCTAAATACATAAGTCAGAGACTGAACGGTTTTATTCGTGTTTGACCCTTGACAGAGACTTGTCGCTTGAGGAGTTGGTATGCCATTTCCTGTTACTGCAGAGCCATACCAAGGTTTCTGTTCATTCAAGGCTGAGCTTGAATTTACAGTATTTGTTAATCAATAACTGCCCATTGTCCCCTTATGGAATCAGAAGTCAAATAGATAAGTAAAGATGGCAGGGCAGCAAAGAAAATGAGTGTGATTTGATTAAGCGTTGGCAGGGGCTTACGTCTCGGGGTGTTTGGTTACGACTCTTTTTCACATTGTGAAAGACTCTCCACTCAAAGACGTCTGCAATCTGGTCATCTCCACTGCTGTTGCAATGACAGTGTAACTTGTCACAATAGTTGTTCTGTTTGTTTTTTTGAGTTGTTCAGCAATTTCATTTTTAATGCTAAAAATTCAGCTCAGACAACAACAGCAATTCTGCCAACAGAAAGGAGGGGGGGGGGGGGAGAAAATCTTGCCCCTTGACACACTGCCAGTTTCAGCTATAACACCTTTCTCCTCTAGTCCTGCTCTTTTTTCACACCCACACAATGAACCAGCAGGTCAGGAAATATGTGAGCAAGACAAATGGGTCAGAGTCGGGGCTCGGCGGGCAAGTCGACGGTCTGTCCAAGAAGGGCAGAGCAACTGTAGCATATTGGCACTGGCAGATAGGTTCTGCGTTTGAATATACTGTGCTAATGCATCAGCTCAGGGCATTGGCTGACATGTAGACTGCTTTAATAAAGCTTTCAAGGCAAATATAACCCAGCATGTTAAAGCGTCCTATCTGATACTATGCATTTATGGCAGAGCTAAAATAAACCTTAATCTCTTGGGTACAGACACTGGTATCTGCCAATCTGCTGAATCCTCTCAGTGGATTCTAACCTTGTAAAATGGATCTGCATGTGAAATATGAGCATTGTGTGTGTGTGTGTGTGTGTGTGTGTGTGTGTGTGTGTGTGTGTGTGTGTGTGTGTGTGTGTGTGTGTGTGTGTGTGTGTGTGTGTGTGTGTGTGTGTGCATCATCTGGTCCACCGCCACGCTCATCTGCTCTCAACGGTGAAATCAAGTCTGTTCCAAACAAGTTTGAGCATGAAAGGAGTTTGAGACCAAAGGTGACTTCTTTTCGATTAAACACAACTGACGGATGTGATTGAGTGGTTCGGTCTGTGATTCAGTTGTTTAATTGCAATGTCAATAACCATAATGAATAATAAAATAAAATTTTAAAAATCTCGTAATTACAGAAGCTTTAGTGGAGCAAGACGCAGTTTGACAGTGTTTTGTTGTTGCTGTTTATTTAACTGATTATTTCCAATAATGCAAAAATTATTTTCAACAAAGCATTCTGCACAGATGGGTTAAAAGTGCAAATAGCATTTAAATTCAGTTGTTGCCTTAAGTTCTCCAGCACCATTGGTACCAGACATTGCTTTGGTTGTCAGACCATTGAGAGCTGTGAGTCCATCTATCAGCAAATCTTCTCACACTCCAACAAAAACGATTGATGTTTTTCTCTCCCATGCTACATGCAAGCATGGCTCCCTCCCCCCCAAACGCAGTCAGCTACGTGCTGCCGTGTCTCAGCCAGAATGCTCTCACATGCACAGCTGCTGCAGCCTTGGCTTTCTGAATTCTCCACCGCCATTTCCTTCTCACACTCGGAGAAAGACAGACATATGGAAAGTTCGACTCTGTCAAAACTCAGGCATCTCTCTCTCTCTATCCCCTCTCTCTCGACTCTCTCTCTCTCTCTCTCTCTCTCTCTCTCTCTCTCTCTCTGCTCAGGCAGAGGAGATAAGCTCCACGCGGCTGAGTGTATGTGAAAAGCGTGTGTGGCACTCTACATTCAGACGCAGTGACCTGTCTCAGCAGGGAGCTCTCTCTGGGCACGTCACGCTGCATGCTGCCGTGGCATGAGTCGGGCGATAAGCCCGTCACTCCTTCCTGCCCCGTTACCCCACCTCCCTCCCCAACCACCCAGACACACTAGACCCCTGTTCACCTCCCTAGTTCCTCTGTAAGGCGGCCTGCACGACCGGAGCAGTGCTGGGGGACGAAGCAAAGCGTACGGCCGCACCGTGCTGACCCACACCGTTCCGACCCACACCGTGCCGACCCACACCTCCACTTTAACACCATATCATACTCCTCCCCACTCAACAATCTTCTTAGTGAATCTTCTTAGCTAGAGTGAGTGCCACATCATAAGCCTAAATAGGGACAGAGGAGTCAAAGTCTGCCTTCTGCTGCTACTGTGGGTGTATTAGGCAGATAAATGGTCACACGTCTCAGCAGTCTGGGTGTTCTTAATTGTTGCTTCGCAGATACTTTGCAGAGCTCCATGCCTGAGCCTCTCTAATTATGTACTTATTCCTTGTCATCAGTGCTCACGTGAGACTTGCTTGTTGTCCACGTGAGACTTGTTCTCACCTTGACTGTCAGCTGGATCTTTGTGTTAACACATTTTAGTGATTATTAGTCACATATCCACACCACCCACCATGCACAGGTGCACATACACACAGACACAGACACACACACACACACACACACACACACACACGTCTGTGCACCAAGATCCAGACGCTGCAGTCACACTCCCCAGCTGCTAGAAACACATGCTTGTCAAAACAATGATGAACGCTACCCCAAAATCTGTCTGGGCTGCAAATAGCAATAACTCATCATTTTAGAATCCTTTGGCTTTTTAAGCCATCAGTAATTTCTGTCACTGCCCCGCTGCACTGAAATGTACTGCTTGCCTAATTACCTGGGAACGAGAACCCTGTCAAGAAATAAGTTTCGCTCTTAAGAGCTCATAGCAGCATCCTTCTGATCAGACCATCCTCAAGGTGTTCAGATTTGGTGGAGTACTTTTAATAAGAGCTTTACTGAACACTTTGCTCTTCACTGTAGCTCCACCACCTCGTGCAGCAGACAGTGTTTAAAAATGTCCTCTTTTCTCCCTTGAGTTTCCATCATTACCAAGTGCCGAGCCAAGAGAGGTTATAGTCGCACTAGCTGTTATGGACTTGTGATGTGGCCTACTCGGCAGGCTGTTTGTGTCCTGCTTAGCTTCCTGTGTCTGTCTGTTTACAAGTGCATCAACCTGTCAGTCATCATCACAGCACAGTTTGATATTGTCAGCTGTGTACATAATATTTTTATTAGGGTTGTTCACACAGAGTGAGAACAGGGAAGGTTGTGCACGCACCTATATTGTACTGCACGTAGGTTCGAGTGTTGTATATACACATTAGATAGGTGGGCAGCTGTCACCACCTGTATTTCTAAATTAGTTAGTTTATATTCATTTTGGGGGGTATGTGCTAGGATTATGTTAACATACAGACTAGGGTATGTGCATCTTTGTTTCTTTCTTTGCTTTGGCTCTCCCTATTAACCTTGTTATCGCACCCGCTCTACTGCTTAGACCAGATCCTAACAGGTGGGGGTGTAACACTAGACCAGAGCTTAACAGGTGGGGGTGTAACACTAGACCAGAGCTTAACAGGTGGGGGTGTAACACTAGACCAGATCCTAACAGGTAGGGGTGTAACACTAGACCAGAGTCTAACAGGTAGGGGTGTAACACTAGACCAGAGTCTAACAGATGGGGATGTAACACTAGACCAGAGCCTAACAGATGGGGATGTAACACTAGACCAGAGCCTAACGGGTGGGGGTGTAACACTAGACCAGAGCCTAACAGGTGGGGGTGTAACACTAGACCAGATACGAACAGGTGGGGGTGTAACACTAGACCAGAATCTAACAGGTAAGGGTATAACACTAGACCAGAGTCTAACAGGTAGGTGTGTAACACTAGACCATAGTCTAACAGGTGGGTGTAACACTAGACCAGAGTCTAACAGATGGGGATGTAACACTAGACCAGAGTCTAACAGGTGGGTGTAACACTAGACCAGAGTCTAACAGGTGTGTGTACCACTAGACCAGAGCCTAACAGGTGGGTGTAACACTACACCAGAGTCTAACAGATGGGTGTAACACTAGACCAGAGTCTAACAGATGGGGATGTAACACTAGCCTTGTTGCAACAAAAAGACAAGGGCGAAATGAATTGCATGAGATGTTTCTGAAGAACATTTAATGAAAGAATAAATTAAGTGAAGACAAAAGTAAAATAATGACACAGTTTTGAAATATATATGGTTCGTTTCATTTCTGCTAAACTTGTTACTCATCAAGACTGTCAAACACGACTGAACACAGTACTGTTGCGTCATGTGTGACACCTATCTTCTGGGACGTACCAGTGATCCCTGTCTCACTCTCTCTATCACTCTCTCACTCTTTCTCACATTGCCCTTGTGGGTAAACTAATCGAAACAAATGATGATTGATGATTCATTCTGCTACCCTCATGTAGAAAAAAATTGTGAAACATACAGTTCCTAAGTATTCAATTCTATAAGAATTTAAAGAATTTAATATGATTTTTGGAACATCAGCAAATGGTGAATCATTCATAAAGAGATCAGTGACTGGAACCGTTTAGGATTTGCCCATATTATTACATGAGTGCACAATATGAAACTGACAATTTCACTCAAATTTAGTTATTCTTTAGCCCCTATTGTAATGTCCATCCAGCGGAGCAGCTGACCCAACACAAGCTCTGCCTTATTACCCTTAACCTTTTCCCCAGAAAATATCCCATTACCAACAAAGCAAACTAGGCATCAACTAACCTGATCCTAGGTTATTGTTATTCCTTCACAAAAATGACGTCCCCATTTCTGACTAATAACTTTTGTTATTCGTTCATTCAGAAAAAGAGACAAGATATTAAAATCGATTAAATAGCTGGCTGTAACTCTGTGTTACTCATTGATCTAAACATGTCACACATTTCTCGCATTTGTGGTTTTCACTGTGTTTCTATAAAGTAATTTTAATATCTTAAAGAGAAATAAGCAGAAGTGGAAACATTATAGCGTAACGAGGTGTGAGAAACACTCCAGAAACACTGTAGAGGGTTTATCTCTCATCAACAACATGAGGGTGTGTCTGAGGACCAACCTCTCCAAAAACACAGGCTCTCAAAATGAAAGATGTTTTACTAGCCCCAGTACCCTGTCAGTAAGTCCTGAGATGAGAGGAGCTTGAGATTCCTTATTTAGCTCTTTGGCACTCTTATCTAGATTAACTGATGGGATCATTAAAACACGATACACTTTATGATTGTAAAGTGTCTAGCTATTTATGTTGCTTAAATCAAATTTTGGATTAACTGAAGTTTGAAGACCACCTAAAACACAAGCCTCATTACTCCTCCCTGGGTCCTTCACTTGATCAGTCTCCCTCCATCTTCAGTAGAGCAGCTAGGCCAAAGCCCCAAGTGTTGTACATGTGCAATGAAATCAAAGGAATGCCCAGTTAATGTTGAAGGAGTACTATAAATGTTGAAAAGTTCTTTATAACAAGAGCACGTGCAGAACGGCAACGGCAAGAAGATCATGTCAATTGGACGCCATTTGTATAGGTTCCTTAAATTATGTCTTTTAATGGCACTTTATAAGGTAACAGCTTACATCTGTTTTGTTAAAAGCAACTTAAGAAATGAGGCATGGTTTGTTGGTTATCCATTTTAAATGTATTTACCAGACTTTCAGTGTTTTCTAATTCCTTACAGTGCACTCATGCAGGTTATAAATGGTCAAGAATGATCAGTCTGGTCAATAATCAGAATCTTCAAGCAATCATGAGTCAGTCATCATTCACACTGAAGACAGCACCAGGTGGAGCTTAAAATGGATCAGCTATCAGGCGCCACTCTGATTTAGTGGCGTCGACGCAAACGATGTTGTGTCCAAAATAGTTCCCTCTAAATATGCGCCCACTAAAGTGAATGTAGCATATTCTTAATGCGAGAATATGGAGTGAGTAACGGTGGCAAAGTAATTGCACCATCCTCATGTAAAAGCTTTATATTTCTCAGCAGGGTCATTTTATAGTAATTGAAAGCCTACTTAATAGCACTCTGCATTCTGATTACTAATATTCATTTGCTTACATATATCACAACAAGACAGCACTAAACGTATAAAGATCACCTTGCGGGATGATGTAATCATGCCTTATTCTCTCCCTTAAACACACACATTGTTTTGCATATTTACATCTGTGTACCCACACACACACACACACACACACATACAATCAGTTCAACACACAGTTTGGTATATTTCATTAACACAATATGCGTTTACATGTCTAGCGCTCAACTGCATAGTGCAGGCATATGTAATAGGAAAGACCAATATATCAAAAACTCATGAGCAGCAGGAAAATATTTCCACTATAAATATGCAGTACATTAGGGAACATAGATATAAAACTAGGGAACAATGCTAAAGTCACCTTGAATTACCTGAACAATAAACTGTCCTACACAACCATTAAAAATTATCTGAAAAATTAATATTCCATCTTGCATCAATTAAGGTGATGAAATGTGCATAACCTTGATGGTAATATCAAACGAGCAATTCATCTGTGTGATTTAGCTTCTTTACAAATGGTAATTAGAGTACGACTGGGTGTAACCTTGAAGGAGTGTATCATTTGGTTTTGATAAATAGGCATATAGATTGTTAATAAACTTTCAAAATCTCAGTAGCCCCTTGAAATTAAATAGATATATATGAATTGATGAATGACTGAGCACATGAAAGAAAGGTTTGAAATTGAGAAATTTATGATCATATGATTAGCTTATAAAACCAATATAACTGTGCAGATGCCATAATTAAATAACATAATATCTTACTTTTTATTTATAGAGCCTGTTTCTACAACTGCTGTCAAGCCAAACTGCTGTGCAACAAAATATTGTGTTGGTTTGTATTAGTAAATCATACAACTTTTAAATTTTTTTGTAAAAAACATGTGTGCAAATGAACTTATAGCTGGTGGGTTTCAATATATACAGTGATGTGTCTCTGATGATGCATTAAACTTGCTGAGATGTAATCTGTATAGCTGAAAGCAAAACACCCCATTAAATAAACATGTGATCATTCTACACATTATCTTTGATTTTGCATATGCACAGTTTTAGATAAAGAGACCAAATTGGAGATGAACTTCATGTCTGCCTATTACACACTGCTGGAGAAATTATAAGAGTTCTATTTATAGTGTCTTCTCACTTAAACCAGACATGCACATATTTAATTAACTGAATTGCTTAAATTGCTTATTTTAATTGCTGGCAAATGCTATTAAATAGAATTTTTTGCCATATTTTTTATATAATTTTTTTCATGGAACCTGTTCGTACGTTTGTGTTAGAAAAGCCCATCCATAAATATACCAGTATGGACAACAGCCTTAAAAATGCAGCCTTACAGAAACAGACAAATGTCAGGGGGATACAATACGCTAATGTGTGCAGAGTCACTCAGATTTATCCATCACAGTCCTGTCGAAACACTGCTGCATCTTCCCATGGCCCATAGCTTGGCTATCACAGCATTCTCAAGCTACATGTTTGGCCTTCAAATAAGCCCATCTGCGGATAGCCCTTGAGATTCCAGTCATATTTGCATTGTAGATAGATGGTGATGGGTTAGAAGGACAACTCATTAAGATGCATTGATTTTTCTCTGTCTGTGTGACAATGCCAAGTATTATAGCTTTATAAAGAAGGATTCCACTGAATGAAAGAAGACCACGGCTGCCTCTCTTACACACACTCGACCCCTAGGGACCAAAAGAATGTGGAAAAGTACTCCAATTGCTGTAACTATGTTAAATTGCTTTTGTTTTGCCTCTGCTCATCAGGTGTTATTCATGTGGTGAAGACTTGGAACTATACAACAAGGCAGAAGTATTCTGCCTTTTGGTTGGCACTTTTCATGCGTGCGGGGAGATGTTTACACCTCCATACAAAGACTATGTTACCGCTCAAGTAGTACTAGGAAGATCTTTTAACTGAGAGGTCAGGTATTTTTACCAAGAGAAAAGACATAAAAAGTCAAAGTAAAGACAATACAAATTTTGGAAAACAAGACACGCTGGGAACAAACGTGAAGAAAGGGACAAGGTGAGAGGAGAAAGAATCTTCCGGAGTGGCCCGGTTGTCTGGCTGCACAGAACACATATATTCCGAGGTGACATTAGATAAAGGACTCAAAATCTTGCGACATTGGGTGTCACAGTGTAGAAGGTGTGAAATCTAGGTGATGTTCATCAGTGAACATATAAATCTGCATTCCTCGTGAAGATAAAATCCTTTATTAATTAGACTAAACATTGTTGTTTTCTGGGAATTAACTGTTAAATCAATTAAAGGTGAATATATTTGTTAGACACGGATCAATAATAAAGATTTAAAGTTAAATCACTTCATTAACCAAGTAGCATCAATTTTCATGAACATCTTAGTCCAAACATTGCATGTCAGCTGATATATTTTGACAAGAGGGGAGGATTATCAGGGATAGATATGGATTACAGAAACATTGATCTCTGAAGTAATCTACTCATTGGTTAGGCTGGTGTGCTGAACTTCAGTCTATGACCTCTGTTGCTTATAAACGTTCATGTACAATGAACCTGTCATTTCTAAACTTTAAGATCCCACTGATAGCTACAGACCTTTCACTTAGTCATAGTGTCTCTTCAGAATGACAACATGTTCACCAGCTGAGTAAAGTGCAAATGTCAACATCACTTCTGAAACAAACAAACATTAGTACTTGAGCCAGCACCTAATCAGACTTATCGGAGTATCAGACTCTGCATGGACATCTTTTCATACCAACCACTTGTGATTCCTCCCCCTAATTTCCATCTCCAGTTGACTGCATGTTCATGCAGACAATAGCTGAAATCTTCGTGAGCTGAAGAATTCACTCAGTCAACAACAAACATGGCAAAATAGCACACGAACGACAACAAGTCCTGAGATGAACAGTACATCACAGAATGTAAGGACAGACCTTTGAATGAATACAATATTTCTATTCAGCTGAAAATGGTAATCTTGTAATTGTAATTGCTGTCTCAATAGATACTGGCCTCATGGAAAAGAATTTTCCCAGTTGTTTTCACAGACCAATAATTTCTTCACTGAGCTTTGCACACACAGAGATAATAGGCTTATGTTTTCCAAACAAATCCTTGAACACATGTCCTAAGCCATACTTGATGCTCTGTGCACAAAAGTCAAGGCAGTCTTAGCAAGACACGCCAAGGCACAGTTGGCAGAAAAGCTGCGTGCGTAGCTTCCGGACCAAACTGTGGCAACGAGGATTCAAGCAAGACTGACATGTTCAGCATCTCTCTGCGAGCCCAGTGCAGCCGCCACATTAAGAGGCCTGCGAAGGTTCAAGTGCACCGCTGCTGAGAAGCAAAGTTTCACTGAGAATTCCATAGTGAAAAAGATAAACTGCTCCAACCAGGCATCTTATTGATTCTCTCTTATCCAGTGAATAGGAGAGATGCGTTCAAGAAAGGCATATCCATTGAGGGCTGATTCCAAGCCCACTCACACAACAAATGGTGCTGTCAGTACAAAAGCAGTTAAAATGCTTCACTATTTCAGTTTCGTGGTCAAACGCATGTATCTTATTTGCCTTTGCGGGGCCCATGAACGTTCCATGTTACACGGAATCTACATTTTTGCTTTAGTTTTTAGCTTCATGGTGACATGCTTGTTCTTAGCTTTGTCATCCTGTCTGTCACTGCTGAAGGAATTGATTTGTTCTGACGTGCCTGGGGATGAAAAGGCGTAGAGATTGGTATGGAAATGAAGAAGGAAATTTGATTGCAAAAAGTCATACAAAACACCACAGAGGACAGACAATGGTAGAAATCCCTTGCTCTAGGGTGGGATAAATATTAAAGTCCTTCTCATAGTGGCATATCAACACTCTTGGACTTTGTATGGTTAAGATCAGCGGAGCACTGAGATAACCAATAAACCCAACCAATGCCCACTGGCAATAAAAACATATACATAGATAGACTGATTTGACTGAGCAAAAAGGTTTTATCATTCCTGAATCCCACAACACATACCTAGACATAAGCAATGCCCAAGGATGAAATGTTATGAAATATCATAAAGTTATTGTCAGTATATATGATTTCATACTTTTCATTCCTTACCTAACTGGATCCCTGACTCTAAAATGCACTGGATTCAAACACCACATCCAATATACAACAGGTCAAATAAGAAATACAGTTGAAATAGAGTACTTACCAGGTTTTTGAAAAAGCGCTATATAAATAGAATGTATTATTATTATTATCGCTGTTGTTGTAGTTGTTGTTAGGACCACAGGATCAGTGTTTATTGAGTATTAAACAACTGTAGATAGATTCAGTGGATTGCAAATTCAAACAGAGACTGGTCAGAAATTGTCCAGTCCACCAGTCTCCCAGAGACCTTTGAACCTTTGGTGATGAATAACACACACAGCATGTTCAAGCAATCTCACTCTCTGCTTGCTGATCAACTTACATTTACCAAGGACAAATTCCCCACAAATAACAGCACTGTTAACAGCTGCACCACAGAGGCAGGAATATAACTGAAAACAATGTGGTGCGGTTCCACTACTTTATACCTCCAGTAAAGCGATGATATAATAGGAGGCCTAATTACACTGCTATGGCTCTGTGTAATGAGCAAACCTTCACTCCTGGCTTCTGACATGGTGACAAAACAGAGATCTGGTCTAGATTGAAATAGCTAGAAACAAAAAAAGAAAGTCCAATGCATATTCTGTTTAAAGTAGTAATAACTTAATGCTACACTTATTTTACAGCTTATAGTGATGCTTGCCATGATACTCTGAAAGGTTCACTCATCTGTCAACACTGAAATTTTACAGCGCAATAATATTTTAAAAGCCCAAACGTGTCATCAGACAGGTACATACAATCCATCTGCGCGAGCGTTCGAAGGCAAAATGACACACAACGTGTACAATTCCCTGGCACTACATTTTAAGGCTGTCACATTAATATTAATGTGTTATTTGCCACAAGTGTTGTTTACAGAGAAAAAAAAACGTTTCTTTTCAAACATGGCTGAGAGAATAAACGAACTGCTTGCGAGCTGTTAAGTTTATACCTATTGTAATTATTTCTTTATGTTTATAAGTTTATATTTTATTTTCTTCTTACCACTTGAGGCGATCTGTAGCAGTAACCGGGCATCAGCAGCACGGATGGCAGCGGAATACTTGTCCTCTTTCCCCGGCACCTGAGCTTTTCTCTCCGGCATCAGTCGAACCCTCAGCCTTCCTCCTTCGACTCCGAGCCACCATTCCAAAATACGCGTTAGATCAATTTCCAGAAATAACACCGGCGCGTCCTCGTAAACAACTAGCCCTCCGCATCCCGCCTTAACCATGTCTTCGCCTATCTCTACCACAACTTGGTTTGATTTTCTGCTGGCCTTTGTCAAGCCTAAATTCAGAACTTTGGGTATCGGCCGCGCGCGTCGATACGGGAGCTGTCCAGTGCTGGATCCGTTCGCCCTCTCTCCCCCCGCGCTGTCCATCGCCGCCAACTTCGTGTCGAGTAAACTGGCGATGGTTTTTTGCAAGGGTGTGCAGTGCATTCGCAAGTTTGCGCGCACCGTATAACATCCGCTGTAAGTCAGACAGTCTCCGTTCAGCGGGCGTTTTATAAACATTGCCATATAGTGTCGCAAAAGAGACGGGACTGCAAAATCAACCGACAGGGTCTTTCTCTTGAGTCTAGAGCTGAACGTTTGGTTTGAGTCCTTCTTAGCGCTTGCCTCTAGTGTGCTATTAACAAGAACAGACGTGGCAAAAGTAAGTCCGTCCGTGCCTTTTTGCGAAGCGCACTGCAGCTCGACCAAAAATGCCGCAGAGCAAATAAAAAAGTATAATATCCGAGCCGTCATGGTTTAGGTCGAACTGAGCCTTGTTTCGGTGTTGCTGGTGCCGAACCCTTCGGTTCCTACTCTCGCTCCGCACAGACAGAGAGGTTAAGTCAAGAGGCGAATCGATGCACATGCAGACTCTCTGTATTTTCTTGCGCGCATTGGTCTCATCGTGAGACGGGTTCGCTACATATTTGCTCCATGAGAGCTTTCGTGTCTGTCTCCTTCTCGTTCCCAACGAAAAGTGCTGTCTTCTGCTTGTAAACGGTTTCCTTCATTTAAAAAAATATTTTAAAAAATCTCAGTGTTTCGCCTCCAGTGCTCGGTATGATACTGCTTGGTATGCTTGACAAGTCTTCTCCCGGGATGGTCAAAGGGTCCTTGTATCTGCATGCAATACTGTCGAGGCGATGCAAGAAGTCGTTCTGTCAGCAAATAGCCTACTGTAGACGCAGTATCGGTTTCTTCTCTTAAATTTCTTCCAACGGTCGTATCTCGGTTCCACAGACGTCTTTTAGTCAGGCTTGAAATCAGAATATCGATATTCAAGCTGTGTCCACAGAGTCAAACGTGAATAAAGACGATAACTTTATCTAAAACCTGGAATCAACAGATTCTAAGCGTAGTTCCTTTTGAATAATCCGTTCGCTGCGAGAGGACTCACCTGCGTAGACACTCAGTCAGGTTTTGCGTTTTTTTCAAAGCGATTTGTTCATTTTATCTAGTTGCCGAGTACGCGCACGTCGATTCTGTTTGTACCACCTCGGCATACAACATCTCGATCGTAAACTCACTTCAGCAAAATTTGACGTCACAACATCTAGCTAGTCATTCAAGAGTCAAACAGCATGAGGGAGATGCTCACTGTGAAACTGCGGCGGACTGGCCGTGCACCTTCGATGTTATTAGGCTTAGAGGTTCGGATCTCACTGAATTCTGGATTTTATTTTTTATCAAACTTTATTAAACAATGAGCTTCTGAAGCTCATAAATGTCCACACTAGCTATATATATATATAGCTATATGTGTGTGTGTGTGTGTGTGTGTGTGTGTGTGTGTGTGTGTGTGTGTGTGTGTGTGTGTGTGTGTGTGTGTGTGTGTGTGTGTGTGTGTGTGTTCATCACTCATTCATCCTCATGCAGCGCGGCAGGAGTTGTCACTTGCAAGAGATGTAATCAGCATTACATTGGAGAAACCAAGGGCAGACTTGATGATCGGATTGTTGAACACCTTCGGACCATCAGGATTAAGGACGTGTCGTTTCTAGTGTCAAGGCATTTTAATACTAATGGACATTGTAGTAAATACATGTATGTATAGCCAGTTGTTGCTATGGCAGCAATGAAATTAGGAAATTCAAAGTAAAAGAAGTGATCTACACTCTTGGAAGTTTACAATCCCATGAATGATTGTGATGAATCAAACATCTACGTTTTCATATATAAACTGATTCCTCCTCCTATTAATTCAGAAGCGCTTTGCTTACACAGCTGATGAAGGACATCTGTCCGAAATGTCGTGTTTCACTGGAAACTTTGTGTACTTTACTACATTTTTATTATATTATCTTTACATATCTGAACTAAGTACACTGCAGTTACTTACCTCGAATCATATATATGGAGAACATACATTATGTTCTTCATATATATACATATGTTCATATATCTATATGAATAACATACATGAAGAACAACTCTGGGTGCTCCTTACCAAACTTGTCATAAAAATTATTGGCGTGTGATGATAAGTGTAAAAAAATCGATGTATTCCAGGACACAAACACACTAATCAGAATGTTGTAACCTCTTCAAACAAACAAAAAACTGCATCTTCTTACAGCCTCAAACTTAGACCACCAAAACATCGATTATATGAAAGATTTCTGCTTTAATGGTGAAAAATATTCGTGCAGGAGAGACTGTTTGATAGGAGAGACTGTCTTGTTTTCCCCAAGAGCAGTCGTTCTTCCCAAAAATTCTTCAGCTTTTTAAATAATTTAAGACCTGTTAGTACAAAATAACGTTTTTCGCGCATGTTAACTAGAGTGCGGTTTTCTACAACTCTGACCACAAGATGGCGATATAATATACCTGTTACTCTGATCTGGAACATCGTGACAAGTACATTAAATGCCTTCATTGCATGGGGAGTTTTACACCCCGCCATTAAGAGTACGTCACCTCTGGAAACAGAGCCCCTAAGTGTATTCCCATTGTTATGCTATGATAGAGTCAGCCCAGTTAATTTTGAAATTAATACATTAAGACATCTCTATCATGGAGTAGCACACCACACTGCTCAAATGAGATCTTCACATCTAGACTTCATGTTTTGAATAGACTGTATCGACAGTGTGTGTATAGGTGCCAAAGTATAATTAGATTGAATTGTCGCATGTTCAATCCAGATATTTAAACTAGTGAAACACTTTGACAATGACTGTGAAAGTCATAGCAAAGATAACAGGACGATGTAATATGGATTTGGATATGGAGGGAAATGATAAAACATTAGGATATGGATAACACGGAATATATAGAGAAGAATACGTTCAGTGTGTGTTCAGTTTGCTCATGATCCTCTTCGGGAGAATATGAAATAACCTTACATAAGGTTTCGGGGTTAAAATAAGGTTTTGCACTAAACTTTCCCACTTTGTGCAATGGCTTTCAGGACAGATTAAGATCAGCCTTGGAATAATTATACTGTCAAAATGAATTAGCTTTGGAAAAAGAGGCTTAGACTTAATCTGTACCTGCAAAATCAGCCTCATAGCAAAATCCTTTTTCTTATTATTTTATTGTATGAAGTCAGACATGGCATAATAATACAACACAACTACAAAGATGGAGGCAGTCGTCTGCATCTTAATACTGAAAATTATACTCGCACATTAAAACATTTATTGATTTAGAGCAGAAATTGGAAGGAGCTTTAAAGGATTTATTTCCCAGGAGTTTCATCCCACTTGCCATTTATTGGTGTGAATTAGCACTGTAGATGTTAACATCTCTAGCTACACTGGCATGTGCTAAACCCTGTGATTATGCATATACTCCACTTGCTCTTCCACTAACTTTAAAGTCAGCTGTGATTTATATATAAGTCTACACTTCCATCTGGGTCAGTTTTTGAACCCCTTGAAATGCATTATGGAATCAACTTGAAGGTTTTCCATAAACATGCAGGATACTTTATGAGCCTCAGGCGTTTCTCTCTATCTCTCCTCAATCTTCCCTCTCTCTTTTTCTTCCTCTATCTCTCTCTTCCTCTTTCCTGTTCTTTCTCTCGGCTCCTCCACACACACCACATGTGTGCACACAAAGGCATGTATACACATTACACTTAAAACATGTGCTCTCTCTCTCACACACACATGCACATGCACACACACACACACATACACACACACACACACACACACACACACACACACACACACACACACACACACACACACACACACACACCCTTACTTGTTGTATGACATCTGCTCATGGTTGCTTTTGTGATATCTATGAGGCTATGTGACTGAATGTGCACAAAGTCAGGAAGCCTTTTGTATACACATCCATATCCGGATCCATATCAGCTGCATATCACTGAGACTGGTGAACTCATAGTTTAGAAGAACAGACCACAGTGTGTTAGAAAGGAAGAGAGGGATTCATTGAAATTCAAAACATCATTTGCAGTAAATCTGAGACTCAGCTTATCCAAATGTGCATGACTTTGAAATAAGAAGTTCCATTTCTTGAGGTACAGAATAAGACACTGAACACCAGATTCTCCAGTGTGTGCTCATTAATGGTCAAAGGAAATAGTAATGTGAATGGATGCTTTTGTCTCAGCATGATGGAGAGCATGCAGAATCTGAGATACTGCAGAAGACAAACGCAAGCACTTAAATAATTTTAAAAGGGAAATCTTAAAACTCCAATAAAGTGTCATGGCTGAATCAGGGGAAAAGTGGCTGAAATGAATCAATTTAAATTTAATGGTTAAAATTCAAATAAGACAGGCTGAGGAATTTCAGACACTCTTCTAAAATGTATTCGTCACCTCTCCCTTAACATGATTATGATAATAATGTGTGCTGATGTATTTTCTATTATTTTTCTCACGGGTGTTGTTCCAATTATCTGCCATTTGTGTAAGTATGCATGGATTTAAATAAAAGAGGGAGATTTTTCATAGCATAATAGAAATTCCCCCATTGAATGCCCCAGAGGTCACATGTCTGTAAAATGACATTAGTAACAGTCGATTGGAATGAGCAAGGCGGGTGGTGTGATCTGCAGAGCTCAGAGGAGCCGAGCTTCCTGCTTCTCCAGTCGGTGTCCCATCAGCCAGGTGCTCTCTGCCCTTGCCGGTTCCCATAGAGGGGAATGTCTTTGGTGGGTGGGTGGGTTGGTGGGTGATGTATTGCTGCAAGATGCAGCCTTACAAAAGCGTAAGCCACCCCAACCCCTCTGTGTGATTTGAGGAATAGCCCCATAAATCAAGGCCTTTACCAGTGCTCCCCGCTCTGTTCCAGTTCAAGCTATTCTCCTCTCTGAGATGCCACTTTGAGATGGTGTGCCTTCCCTGATAAAGGATACACCAGTAGATCATTACCGAGTCCTGGGCTATGCCCCGCCTCCTCACAGCTCCTCCCCTTTGCCCTTCGACATACATTTGAAATGATTGAAAAGAAGCTCAGCTGACACGTACATGGTGCAGTTTACATTGGCCATGGGGCATTCATGCAGTTTACATTGGCCATGGGACATTCAGTTTACATTGGCCATGGGACATTTGTGTAGTTTACATTGGCCATGGGACATTCATGCAGTTTACATTGGCCATGGGACATTTGTGTAGTTTACATTGGCCATGAGACATTCATGCACTTTACACTGGCCACTGGCCATGGGACATTCATGTAGTTTACATTGGCCATGGGACATTCATGCAGTTTACATTGGCCATGGGACATTTGTGTAGTTTACATTGGCCATGAGACATTCATGCACTTTACACTGGCCATGGGACATTCATGCACTTTACACTGGCCAATGGCCATGGGACATTCATGTAGTTTACATTGGCCATGGGACATTCATGTAGTCTACATTGGCCATGGGACATTCATGTAGTTTACATTGGCCATGGGACATTCATGTAGTTTACATTGGCCAAGGGACATTCATGTAGTTTACATTGACCATGGGACATTCATGTAGATTACATTGACCATGGGACATTCATGTAGTCCACATTGGCCAAGGGACATTCATGTAGTTTACATTGGCCATGGGACATTCATTTTCTTCCCTATTCGCAGTGCAAAGTATTTTTCCTTTTGTTATGTCGTTCTTGTTTGTCTCATGGATCAAAAAACAAAAGCATTATGGACCACTAAAGAGGCTTCAAGGCGAGACATGTCCCAGGGTGCAAATCACTTCCCCCAGCAGTGACTCCGCACGTTCTCAGCAATGATCGCCGCCGTCAGATTAGTCGAGTGTGACTGCCAACCCCGAGTGTGCAGAGGAACCTTTGGCGAGTGGCCTTTCCTGAGCCACGATGAAGCATCATCTGTCAGGCTTCCGCCAAGCTGCAGACGAAATTACTGTAGGAGGTGGTGATGTAGTTTAAGCTCCCGCTACTCTCTGAGTCAGACAACCGAGTCAAAAAGCTCATTAAAACGGAGGAGATGAGCCCCACAGCCTCTGGGGGAGGGGCGGCTGGGGGCGCTCGGAATATGATCCTGCCGCTCCAGACAGAATAAGACAGTGTCTCTCATGGAGATACATCACTGTTTTCACCCTGGTCCTGGGATCCTGGGATCACTAGAATAAAGCAGTTCCTCTAGGCATCTTGCTGAAAGTTGAATGCTGTGTGTAGCCTCCAAACATACTAGGATATCCAAACCTAGATATATGTAGGTAAAAATAATTATTTATCGCATAGTAGTAGTAGTGGGTGTTGCGAACCCTCCTTTCTATTATATGAGATAGTTTTTTATAGTTTTTTTATGAGATAGTCATATAATAGTTTCTATTATATGAGAGACTTCAGATGCAGGCCCAGATGAAGTTAGAGACAGAATTACCTGTGAGAGCAAAATATTGTCTTTTAATCTAATAAATCTTCTATAAATGTGCAAGATCTTTTTAAAACTGTTTAAATTCACTCTTTGTATGTCATGATGTTGCATATTTTAATCTTTCCTTCATAATCGATCAATGGCTGTAAGAACAGTAAATTTTAGTTTAGTTTAGTTTCATCTATTAAAAATAATATACAATACTGTCACTGACCACCTTCGCTGTTTCATTTCGAAACGAACTCACATGCCATTTCATGCATTTACCTCCAGATCTTCATTTCCAGGTGTGCAATATTAAAACTGATATCTCCGTGAATGAAGGATATCCTTCCACTGGCGCTCTCCGCCCGTAGGTGTAGCTGGGCTGTGTCTGCTTCAGCCTGCTCCACTGGGCCGAGGAGACAGTTCTACCGGGTCTCTCCTCTCCACCTTGTAGCATAGACACTAGCGACCTGCACTTACAGCGGCATATAAACCCGTACTGCATAAAACACCAAATATATGTTTTTATAACACTCTATTGTTGTCGACAGTCTAATAAGTTAGAAAGAGCAGCAAAACAGATTTATGAGACACCTTCAAATTTTTTCTGTTCTTTCAGACATATTAACGGCAGGGTCTAGAATTACCTATGAAGATGTATAGGGCACATATAATAGTCAATGCTTTTTTGAAGATGTAATAAAATATAACAGTGTCCTACGAAATATCGGCCTCATAAACGCATCCGGATGAATAACCATCTGAAGTCATGGGCGTCAGAGAAGTAATTTGTAAGAAAGCAGATTTAATGCTAGAGGTCATGGGATCCTTTAAACATGCTGACATGGAGGCATGTTCCAGGCTGATTGGAGCCATCGTTAGAGGGGTCACGGCAGGAAAGCAGACGAGGAAAAGTCAGCAGAATCTTAACTCTCACTATATAGCATAATGAGCATAAGACGTGTTATTTCAATACAGTTTCAAAGCTTTCTTTTGTTTTGAGTTGTATAAAATGTAAGGCACTGATTTATTGCACTATATGGCACAGTCTTGGGGGCTTACAGAAGATTTAGTGCTTGTGCAGATTTAACACAGAAAATTCACCTAATTATCAGGCTTCTTATGAGTCAAATTCTTAAGGGTTGTTTTCTATAAGCAGGCGATGTCCTAAACTACGTAGGCCGCAACACTCCACTAATCTTCATTTTATTCCCTGTTTGTAACTGGAAGAGCTGCATACGTCTGAACTCCAGAGTCGGCGTTAGTGAAGGTCAGAAAAGATTCCCACCCTCACCACATCACTTGCAGACAGAGCTGAGGGACAGTCTGAGGGACAGTCTGAGGGACAGTCTGAGGGGCAGTCTGAGGTACAGACTAAGGGACAGTCTGAGGTACAGTCTAAGGGACAGTCTGAGGTACAGTCTGAGGTACAGTCTAAGGGACAGTCTGTGTACAGTCTAAGGTAC
Source organism: Brachyhypopomus gauderio (assembly GCF_052324685.1). NCBI lineage: Eukaryota > Metazoa > Chordata > Actinopteri > Gymnotiformes > Hypopomidae > Brachyhypopomus > Brachyhypopomus gauderio. The sequence goes on along the minus strand of NC_135227.1, from coordinate 4,907,414 downwards.
AGTCTGAGGTACAGTCTAAGGGACAGCCTGAGGGACAGTCTCAGGTACAGTCTGAGGTACAGTCTAAGGGCAAGTCTGAGGTACAGTCTGAGGGACAGTCTTCAGACAGTCATCCCGCCACACTCTTTGAATGACAGGGGTCTTGACACGTGCTCAGAAGGGATTTGACAGTGCACTCATCTCAGACATTACTGACTGATTCAATTTGCTTATTGGATTGCCAAGCATATATGGATCGGACTCAAACAGGGCCATGAGCGTGTGGTGTGTGTGTTGTCAATAAGGCACAGTGTGCAGTGGCCTCTGGGGAAATCACTCACGACTGCCCTGGAGTTTGATCAGTGGATATTCATTGGCTTCGAAGGGGTATGTTTGTGTTTGTGTGGTAAGAGTCACTAAGGGTTGTGGAATAGCTTTTAGAGTGTAAACAATTCAAACTTGCATAATTTATACTGACATAGCAGTGAATGGATCTCAGCAAATACAAAACATCTCTTGAATTCCCACACACACACATACACACACACACACACACACGCACACACACACTCACACACACACACACACACACAGACACACACACTGCACATCACACATCCACACACAGACACAAATACACAGAGAGTTTGAAAGGAGGAAAAAGAGAGAGAAAGCATGAGATAGATTCATTTCATGCCTTACACTCTCTTTGTGAACACAAACGCTTCGATTCTTTATGCGATATGACATATCATGACACTTCTTTTCAAGCACAAAATTGTGTTCTTGTTTCCAGTGTAATGTAAACAGATCTGTTTGGGTGTAAACTACCGTATTCCCTTCTGTGGCCACGGAAACTTCCACACCGTGTCCCCCCCCCCCCCACCTCTCTTTTTGTCTCCTAGTAACCGAAGGAATAAGCCTTAAAGTATGTGCGAAGGATGAGGCGCAGTGCTTTGTATTCCTCCCACTGCGTGTTCTGCTCATCTCCAAACAGCAGCTACCTGCTAACAAGAGCAGTGTACTGTAAATGGCCCCGTCCAGCTGACAGGGCGGGAGGAGATGGCTCTCATTTCATTGGCTTGTTTCACCTAAATGGCTTCTAGTGTTACCAGATGAGACTGTGCTAAAATAAGCTCCACACTCTTATTTTGAGTTCCACACTCTTATTCTTCCCTTTTTCTTCCTCATATAGGTTTCAGTCTCGTATTACCACCAGCGAGACTGGAAAAGTATTTTTTTCATATTCTTTTTTTATCAATATTTCCTGATGAAATGCATGTTTGCTCAGTGTGTTTTCTACAGCACACTGAATACAACTGTTGTACTGTCAAACCACAGAGCATACAATAGTTTTATTTATTCATTGTTCTACATCAGATTGATAGGAATACATCTTCAGAATATACGCATTATGAAATAAATAAAACAAATGTGCACATGTGCAAATATTTAAAATAGAAACAACTTGGTAGATAACGGGCATCCCAATGAACTCTCCTTTGACTCATGACTGCCCAACTGTCTCTCCATCAATGGCCTCCAGACGCAGCCAGGAAACTTTTTTTTCTTGACTTGGGCTGGTTGGTTTCAGGACTTTCTCATTAGCATGCTCAGGGCAGACGGGCTGGCATCAAACAGGAAATGTCTATGAGGGCTCTCTCTCCCTCTTTCTCTCTCCCTCTCTCTCTCTCTCTCTCTCTCTCTCCCTCTCCCTCTGTCACTCCCGCTGTCTGTCTTTCTCTCTGCTTGATTCTCTCTCTCTGCTTGATTCTCCCTTATTTACTCCTCTCTGGTTGCATTTCAAAGGAAGGGTGGGTGGGCGGGGCTGGCAGGATTTAAATGTCTGGATGAGTCTCTCTTCTCAATGTGCCCGTTTATCAGTGGGCAGCTTTTAATGGTCACCTGCCCCACGTCAGCTTAGGCAGAAGACATGGAGGGTGGTTCACTTCTCTAGTGTCCATTCCTCCACTCGTTATGATGGAGGGCAGAAGGGTGAGAATAGATGGAAGGAAATGGGACAATCTCTCTCTCTCTCTCTCTCTCTCTCTCTCTCTCCCTCGCCTACTGCAGTTGAATCATCTTTGAGCAAGCCATGGGTTCTCCCAGATATTCATTCGCCTCTGGGGCAGATCATAATCCTATTTCCTCCTGTCCTGCTACTTCATCTTTATCCCCTAATGTGAGTCATGTGGTTTTTATTGCTGGGAGCCTGTTCGCCCCCCCACCCCCTTTCACCACACCCCTCGCTCCCAATGCCTCGCTGCGTTGATCTCTCCCCCCTCAGGAACGCACTTCTTCATCTGACTTTTTTTTTTTTATTCAATCTGCGACTCAAGTCTGTTTTTTGTCTTAAGGCATTAAAACATGGACCAGGTATGCAGAAGAAGCCACATCGCTTTCTGATTTGTAGCACAACATTATGCAACTTTCGCAGTTGACTGAAAGCATTTGATGTAACAAGAGGCAATTTCAGAGCACATGTGCACAGTAAGCAGAGAGGACCTAAGCAATAAACATAAGTGTGTAAGCACACTGTAATCTCCTGAAAGCCTTCTATAAAAACTGAATTGAACGCATGTTACATAACAGTTACAAATGTGAAGGTCTTTTGATTGGGCGATTCTGTTGCCAACTGACAGAGCAAGTTACAACACATGTTAGTAACTCCAAGGGCATGGGTTCAAGTCCTACAGAGCATGCATGTTGTCATAGTGCAAAATATGTAAGTCCCTCTAGATAAGAGTGTAGATAATAGATGTACATGTCTCATAGTTATCTGCTGTTACTACTGAAACATCATATTCCATTGAGAAGTGTTGTGAAAACATCAGGTCTTCTCCATAGACAGGGCCATGAGACCACAGCTAGAGTGATGGATATGAAGTAAAGAACATCTCAAATATCAGGGGATATTGGCAGAGACCGCAGTGTTAAAAGTAGATGTTTAGCTTGGGAGCAGTCTTGTCTGACGCAAGCTCGTCTCATTTAAACTTTGCCTGATCGCTTTACATCAGTTCTGCAGTGTTTGAGCGCTGACGTAACTCGAGGCAACACCAATTAGCTTCAAGAGCAAGCAGTCCCGAGACGCATGTCTTTAAACTCGTGTGTTTTGAATGGCTTACCACTGTATCAAGGTCAGCATTTAGACCATTACAATTTACGAAAATATACATCTTTTTATTACTGCTGTTTTTACTGAACATGTTCACGCAAAAATGTGTTCTGTTAGAAGTGGACTGATCTTTCCAAACTTGTGACAGCAATTAACAGCCAACGCCCTAAGATAATTACTTATTTTTAATTAGAGAGAAGTTTTTTTCTTCTACCACCCATCATAACAGAGGTTAATTTTCATTGTGATGAAATTAAAATTCGTTCCAGTCACAGTGAAACAGTCTATTGGTTTATTATCTCACAGGCCTTGATTGCCACCCTTTGAGGCATCACATTTGAACTACAATAATGCACATCAATCTGGCAACCAAGACCTTCTATCTACTCCAACCAGAGCTACAGAAGGCAAAGCACTTTTAAAGCAGCTCAAAATCCTATTTGCTAGAATTTGATTCAAAATCACCCAAGAGGACTTCATGTCAGTTTTAGTGAATTTCACTTACAATTACAAAAGAATACATAATGACTTTTTCCATGGAAACATGGAATTTGGGGATTCCAGACCCAACATATTTCATGCATGATGTCACATGAAATGTAAATACGAAACACTAGGATTCTCCTAGCGTTATTCACAGCCAGAATCACCTCTATCACAATTCCTTTGAAGGTTTCTTTCTGGAATGTGATACCAGCCACAGCATGTGCCTGTACTACAAATGTGATACCAGCCACAGTATGTGCCTGTACTACAAATGTGATACCAGTCACAGCATGTGCCTGTACTACAAATGTGATACCAGCCACAGCATGTGCCTGTACTACAAATGTGAAACCAGCCACAGCATGTGCCTGTACTACAAATGTTTGTCACTCTTCATCCTCTTTGTATTCCTCAATGCTCAATTCAGCATGCAGTGTGTGAACATGATCAACATACCCATCCTTAGAATGGTGACAATGCATCATGCATTTATCGAAAGTGCTCAGTCACATCAAACCAAATCTTAAATGAAATGATAATACAGGCATGATATCAGAAATTTCCATCTCTGTAGATGCTTTTAAATGTTTTGGCCAGATCTATTGAACAGAACCCAAATCCATCTCCTTGAGCACATAAACACTGCTACAGAAAAAAAACACCAGTTCTGTTCAGTTAAGGTATTTTCAATGGAGCTTTGGGTTGAAAGGTAGTATAGTATTGAAAATGTAACATGTAACATTGTTACAGAACATGTAACAATGTTACATGTAACATGTAACATGTCCAGATTATTGTCATGTAACATGTAACAGTGTTCACAATATTGAAACGAGGCAGAGGCTTTGGCAGATGCTGCCCATGTTTCCAGACTGGAGCGTCTGCTATAAGGAGGAGGCATCTGATGCCTGTTCCACCTCCTGCATTCTCAAATAAGGCTTTTGTGCTTCTACTGTGCAATCATGGAGCAGAGCAGCAAACAATAGCAGAAATAGAGGAGGGGGGTGTAGATTTGTTTCTCCTGTTATTCCACCTAGTGTCCTTGCGTTTAGCACAAATGTCGCAGTTGAGATGTGCTGCTTTGAAAAGCATTGTGGAGAAAAGTGTGAACAGGGCATTAAAGAGGGATCCATGTCTCCCACATTTCCGCCAGCAAACGAAATTGAGGAAGAAGGTCATAGTGAAAGTAAAAGGTATTTATATAGAGCTTTTTACATCACACACCATCAAAAAGCTGCTTTATACATGTAATGGTCCCGATCCCTTCATGAGCAAGACAAAGGCCACAGGGGCAAAAAAGAAAGAAACCTTGGGAAGACTAAGACTTAGGAGAGAACCCATTTCTCCACTGGACAGCCTATCTAATAATGAGTTCAGGTGGTGTTGTGATATTCTTAGCCCAAGTATCCAATTAAGCATACATGTGGAGCCTCAATGACTTCAGTGGGTTTAAGGTGAGTGGGGTTTCTCTTAGAGTCAGACACTGGCAGAGTTAGGTTATCTACTTGTAGCATTAGTTCATCTAAACTATCACTAATGGCTGAATAACAGCATCAACATCTCAATTATACATACTGTATATTTGAACACGTGTATTTGATTGAGTCTCACCGATGTAGAAGTATAAGCTAATTCCAAACTAACAAAAATCATTGTACCGGATGCATAAATTATGATAATAATATGCAACAAAGAACTGACCCTTGTGGGACATCATATTATATTCTCCAATGGCAATGTGTTTTCAGTGTTTCCAGCCTCACCAGTAAGATGCTGTGGTCAACGGTGTCAAACACAGTACTAAGATCTAACAGTAGTAGAAAGTGTATGTCCTTTACCAGAGGATATTTAGAAATCGTTAACTGCTTTAGTGCAGTTTCTGTGTTATGATGAAGTTTAATCTAGACTGGAATATTTCATGGATGTGATTTGTCTTCAAAAAGATCTATTATTGTGACCACACTGCTTTTTCCAGTACTTTGGAAATGAAGGCCTGGTTTAAAATTGCCCTGTAATTGGAAAGTGCATGGGTATTAAGACTAGGTTTTTAAAATAGTGGTTTAATGACTGCATGCTTTAATGGTTTAACCCAGGCCTAGAGAAGAGGTAATTATAGTAAGCATGGACTCCATACCAGTAAGTAGTACTTCTTTAAATAAACAAGGTGAAACTGGGTCAAATATACATGAGGAGGCTTTGGAAGAATTATCAAAGAAATTAGTTAATCAAGATTGAAGAAAATAACTCTGTTTATCTGAGCTTACCATAAAGCTGCCCAAACGCATTTGTAAATTTACTCGGTCTGATGTGCAATTCATATTTTCCTTATATTATAATGTCCTAGTTTCAATACAGTATTAAATAGGAATCTTGGATTGTTTTCTCTTTTAGTGATAAGTATAGTGAATATTGCTATAGTGATCCAATCAGACATCCAGTCCAGTCTTGTTTCAGACTAGATGTGTAATAGGACTGGTTTGAAAGGACTAACTGGGACATCTTCGAAGACCAAGACCAGACTTCAGCTCTGCCTTCAACATGATCACAACAGGCAGATTAATCTCTAAACTCACTGCCTGTGGATAAAGGACTTTCTGGCTAATTGTACCCAGAATAGGAATAGACATCCACTTCTCCACCCTGACTCTCAGCACCACTATATGGGATGTGTAAGTCCACGGTAGGGATGCATTCTGAGCTCCCCTTTCTATGTCCTCTACACCTACACCTGTGCCCCCACACACTCCACAAACACCACCAAACTTGTCGAACCACTGTGGTGGGACCTATCACAAGAGCAGATGAGCCTACAAGTCCACAGACTAGGCTGGTACTCAAAGAACAATCTCATCCTTAACTCCTCCTAAAGAAAATAACTCATCATAGACGTCAGGAAACCGTACAAAGCCCGGTCCACTGTACATCATCTGCGTTCATGTTTCTGGGTACACACACCACTGAATATCTCTCCTGGTACACCAACACCACCACAGTAGTCAATCAAGCACAGCAACGGCTATGTCCCGAGATTCCTCCATCTGCTGGTGTTCCTCCACTGCTCCATCAAGAGCTCCACCACATACTGCTCCTTCGTGTGGGGTGCCGACTCCTCAGCTGCAGACCGGATGGATCTTCAGAGGGTCGTGGCTCCTGGCCACAAGGTCACAGGCTTCTCACAGCGAGAACCTTTTCAGCACTTGCTGTCTCAACAAAGCAGGCCACACACTCAAAGGTCCTACACTACACATTGCCTATTTGATCTGCTGCATAGAAGATGCTTCAGGTCCATTACATCACAAACAACCTATCTATCTATCTATCTATCTATCTATCTATCTATCTATCTATCTATCTATCTGGAATTAATTCTCAACATGCTTGGTAGATATAGAAGCGAAGATAATAGTTTGCTTATTTTGTTAACAGTTACACAAAGCACGACCAGATCATCTCACTAATAAATAATCCTTTAGGTGACAGAGATTTAGTAATCCTAAATTATATTAATGGATTCACAGCAAGAAAACATTCAGAAACAGGGGTCACATCTGTGGTCAGATTTATTTATAATCCACATTGCTCAGAAGTAAACCGAGCCAGGGGAGTCTAGTGGGCTGTCAGGTAAGTTTTGCAGGCCTCACCGACCTGATGGAATAAGAGCACAGGCAAACAGTAAGACAGAGCACAAGAAGCATGGTGATGAAGTGTGTCAAGAGCCCGCTGACTCACCACAGCCTCAGATGGACTGCGTTTCCTTTCCTGAGTTTGGCAGGCCTGGAGGGGGTGCAGGTGGGGCTTTCTCCTGAGCCTCCAGTCATGTGTGCCTCTCTCACCATAGGAAGCTTACTGTTCTTCACTCCTGTGCTGATATCCCGTGGTTGCTCTCCATGGTCCTGAAGCGAGACTGAGCTTCTTCCTGGCCAGTGTGGCATCACAGCCAGTTGGATGTGATGTGGTACAGAACACATGCACACAAGGGCCAATTTTCTGTAGGCAGCTGATTTGTACCAATTGTACCATGATGGCTTAGTTGTTTCCTGTTAGAACATGTAAGGATAGAAACCATTACAAATGCACTGCATCAAATATTCTTCACTTAAAAATTTAAGAAAGGTTTTTTGCATCTGTCAGGAACAGCACATGATCGCCGTGTGATGCGTTTCACCTGCCGCTCATCGCCCCTCCCCTTTCGCACTATTTAAGCTTCCTCCTCTATCTTCCGGGTTGCGAAGTATTGTTGGCATGCCATCTACCAAGCGTTATCTCCTGATTGCTCTCCTGTGTTTTGACCTCTGCTCTCGTTCCAGACCTCGTCCCCAGCCTAGCCCTTTTGTACCTCCAGCCATCTGTCTACCCGGCGTGAACTCGGACCGTCCTGACCACGACAACCGCACTCACACACTGCACACACCACACGGAGTTATTCACCTGTGCGAGTACTCCGTATTCATTCAAGAAATAAAAACATCAGTACTCCGCATCTGGATCCGTGTCTTCCTGGTTGAAACGTTACAGCATCGTAAAATATTTTCATTTATTTGTGAATCAAATTACTTTGGCTTGCACACCAAGCTTAAAAAACCACTTGAAAGGGAGGAAGCAAACTTTGTGAAGGACGTCTAGTTCTGTATTGAAGGAAGATTGGCATTCTTATGGCCAGTGATGGAAAAGCAGTGACACAGCAGGACACTGTGCAGGCCCTCAACCGCACCGAGAGACAGAAGTGCTACACATGTTCTCAGGAGGAGAGTGAGATGGAGACACGAAGAGCAGAGAGCCATTTCAACAAGAGTTATCTGAAGGTAAAGTTACATACAGCAACATCTGACACTGGCAGAATAAATGTCAACTCACCTGAAAATGGTACGCTGTCATGTGGGGACTGATCACTTGTGTTTAAAAGGAATGGATTTCCTCATCTGGGACCAAGTGTAGTCATCGCACTACAGTTGAATACTGTCCAAGTTCATTACTCCGTCTCACTACTGAAAGGAATATATGTGTGAATAAATCACCCAGGACTGGGAAAGCTACTCTAAATGTTTATTCTATTACACTTGTGTTTATGTATTCACATATAATTTGGTTTCCATATCTGTACTGTGAACACTTGTGTGAACAGTGTCTAACCACCAGGTAATTTTTTAATTTTTCATACATACAATGATTGTGCCATGAAACCACAATGATTTTCATCTCACATTTTCAAATTTTCATCTCACAATTTCTAGTTCTATCATTGTTATTCTACTGTTATGAGTTATTTCATTATATTTGCCTTCTTCCTTCAGAATTGCCCTAATTCTTTGTGGCACAGATTCAGCAGTGTGCTGGAATGATTTCTGCTGCACATCGATGATGCAAATCTCCTGTTTCATCACGTCTCAGAGGCATTCTGTTGGACTCAGATCTGTTGGTCTAGAATCTGGTGGCTGTGCAGGCCATTTGAGTACACTGTCAATGTCATGTTCAAGAAACCAGTCTGAGATGATTTGAGCACCATTTTTACAGCAGCATAATGCTGAATTATGCTGCTGTAAGTAGAATCTGAAGATGGTGTACTGTGGTCATACAGGAATGGACACTGAAAAACAAACAGCAGACTGTGGCATTTACTGAAAACAATGTTCCATTGGTATTAGGGGGCCCAAATTATACCAAGAAAATAGCCTCCACACCATTACACCACCACCACCACCTTCCTGATCCACTGTCACTAGGCAGGATAGATCAGTGTGTTCGTGTTGTTTACGCCAAACTCAGGTCCTGCCATTCAGATGTTCGCAGCAGTAATAGTGACTAATCAGACCAGGTAACATTTTTGCAATCTTCTTCTGTCTCACTGTGGTGAGCCCATGTGAACTGTAGTGTCAGGTGCTTTGTTGCCTGATCCACGGTCGCCTCAGTTTGGCTATCTGGAGCTCTTCTGCTGCTCCAGTACGTTCAAGAACTCCAGCTGATTCAAAGTTCAACATGTTGTGCATTCAGAGATGCTCTTCTGCACACCTCGGTTGTAACAACTGGTTATCTGAGTTACTGTTGCCGTATCAGCTCAAACTGGTCTGGCCATTCTCCTCTGACCTCTGACATCAACAGGGCATTTGCGCCCAGAGAACTGCTGCTCTATTTCTCTGTGTCAGACGCTTTTAACTCTAGATGTGATTGTGGGTGAAAATCCCAGATCAGCAGGTTCTGAAATACTCAGACCAGCCCGTGTAGTGTTCAAAGCCTCTTAAATCTTTTCCCCATTCTGATGCTTGACCATGTCTTAACCATATCTACATGCGCAAATGCATTCAGATGCTGATTGGCTAGATCATTGCATTAACAAGCAGTTTAGCAGGTGTTCCTAAAAAGATGGCCTTGCAAGCATATTGCATATTATGTTGTGTTACATATTGTGTTAATGATGTAAAACCATTCCTCCATAATTCCACATCAGTCCTACTGCTCTAGACTAGGACTAGCGTCTACTACTGGCCACTTTCCCAAGGTCCTTTCATTATGGGATCCTAGAATTATGAAATTTATGACCAACAATGAACAAACAAGCAAGAAAGCATGAAAGAAAGAAAGAAAGAAAGAGGCCTCTACTAGAACAAGCATGTACTTTGTGGTCTACAATCATCATTGTACTGCAAAGCAGAGTGTTTTTTTCTGTTGGATGCTCTATTAAGCGCCTCAGTATTAGACTTGACTTCCAGTGACAACAGTTGGAGGACTGTGCAAAGCTGGAGGCATCTGGCTGTGTGAGAGCTTTGGAAAACATTCAGACCCCCTATTCCAAACTTTGTTTTGCTCGAATTTAATTTCTAATTGATTGTTTTTTCCAACAAGCTACACTGTAATCCCTATAATAACAAAGCAAATAGATATTTTAGGTTTTTGGCAAATTTGACACATGAGCTGTGTGCTTTAAGCCAATTTCAGGCTGAAAGGTGCCTTCTGACCCCAGACTCAATTCATGTGAACGTCATGTGCACGTGCCATTCATGTCATTAGACCAGGATCTTTAATTTAAGTATTTTAATTGCCACATGGAAAACTTCAAGAGAGCTTCTCATGTCTTTTATTAGACCATTAGTCCATTTTCCAGTCCATATATTCTAAAGCCGTTGCTGATGAAATGCTGCTGAGATGATTGGCCATCTGACACATTCTCTCACCTCTGCACAGGATCGTAGCAGCTCTGTTAGCAGCTCTGTTAGCCAGGGCTGTTAGTTGCTCTGTTTGCCGCTCTGTTAGCAGCTCTGTTAGCCAGGGCTGTTAGCCTCTCTGTTAGCAGCTCTGTTAGCCACTCTGTTAGCAGCTCTATTAGCCGCTCTGTTAGCAGCTCTGTTAGCCAGGGCTGTTAGTCCTACCTCCTTGATCGAGGCCTTCTACGCCCTCTCACAGAGTTTGTCGAGACAGAACTGGGAAGAGACTCTGTGGTGCCAAACATGTTCAGTTTCAGAGTGGAACTCAATGTACTCCTGTGTTCCTTTTGTGATTCATTGGGCTTTTTTAATATCCTTCCCCAGATTTATTTTGTCACAGCTTTATCTTTGGCTGTGGAACATTGCTTGGATTCACTTGGTTTTCAGTCTGAAATGTAACTGAATTGTGAAGTGTATTCTGAGCTGTTGGCCCATACAGGCAAATGCATGCTTATTAAATAATGTCCAGGCAAACACATCTACTAAAGTAGGACTGCTTTCAAGTCCTAACAATACAAGGGAGCACATTCAAAAGAAACAGAACGCAAATATTCTTAGATTGGAGGATCATAGCAAAGAGTCTGAATACTCATGTAAATGAGATATTTCAGTTTTTATTTTGAACAGCATCGCATGCATTTCTAAAAATGGGGATTCACAAAATGAACACCTTGTTGTAAATAAAGTGCACAACAAAATAAAGTGTGTTAAATATGAAAGGTTCTGAGTTTGCCACAGCTATAGTAGGATGTTTATAGTCAGAGTATGATACCTACAGCCAGGGGTGTTGCTTCCACAGTTTAATGGTTTGTCACAGTCAGTGTGATGACAGACCTTTGCCATGTCAGAAAACATGACAGCTTGTTTTCATCTCCTAAATTAGATGTTGAACATGAGAGAGGGAGAGAGAGAGAGGGAGGGAGGGAGAGAGAGAGAGTTATCGAGTGATGGAGGAAAAACAAATGGACAGGGTCAAAGCTCTTCATCTTGGTATTTGTGTGGAAAGGGAGCTGTGAATGAAGACAGCAGAAGCTCCTCAGGAACAGCAACATGCAGTGAGGTCACCACAACTGATGCCATGAACATGACGTTCAGTGCACGCCACATTCATTCATTATCTGCTGCTTAGCATGGCCAATGAGGCATTCTCAATCACTCCGTTAGTGTACTGCAATCACATCCAGTCTCTTTTCCAATCAAGCACCACATTGAAATTCATTATGATTCATTTAGATTAATTATGATTTTCATAAACTCTGTATATATATATATATATATATATATATATATATATATATATATATATATATATATATATATATATATATAAATATATACACTACTGGAATTATTATATACAGTATATATATATATATATATATATATATATATATATATATATATATACAGAGTTTATGAAAATCATAATTAATCTGATAATACAGTGTATATATATATATATATATATATATATATATATATATATATATATATATATATATATATATATATATATATATATATATATACAGTTGTGATCAAATTTATTCAACCCCCAATGCTGCGAAGGGTTTTATGGAATTCAGTGCACATTTGTAATTGTGTTCATAATGAAATCTTACAAGGACTTGTTAAAGAACTAAATGCAACTAAGATAGCATCAATTTTTTTTGTCATAAAGTATTAAATGGCCTTTTTGTGATTTCTTCATTGACACAATTATTCAACCCCTTTACGACTACCACTCCTAAGAACAGAGGTTCATTCCAGTGTTTTCCATCAGGTATTGAAAACATCTGTGGATGTCAACGAGCAGCAATCAAGCATGATAAGCACCAATTAGGCAGATTTAAAAGGACTGTGATACTCAGCTCCTTCTAGACATCTACTGGTGTGTTTCCAAGCATGGTGAAGGCAAGAGAATGGTCCCAGAAGACAAGAGAAGAGGTTATTGCTCTTCACAAGAATGGCAATGGATATAAAAAGATTGCGAAGTTGTTAAATATTCCAAGAGACACTATCGGAAGTATCATTCGCAAGTTCAAGTTAAAGGGCACAGTGGAAACGTTACCTGGTCGTGGCAGAAAGAAGATCCTGACCGCGACTGCTGTGCGCTACCTGAAGCGTAATGTGGAGAAAAATCCCCGCGTGACTGCTAAGGAACTGAAAAAAGACCTGTCAGATGTGGGCACTGAAGTTTCAGCTCAGACAATAAGGCGCGCACTGCATAACGAAGACCTCCATGCCAGAACGCCCAGACGCACCCCCTTGCTGACTCCAAAGAACAAGAAAAGTCGACTGCAGTATGCCAAAAGTCATGTGGACAAGCCACAAAGGTTTTGGGACAGTGTACTGTGGTCAGATGAAACTAAACTAGAACTGTTTGGGACAATGGACCAGCGCTATGTTTGGAGAAGGAAGAACCAGGCTTATGAACAAAAGAACACCTTGCCTACTGTGAAGCATGGCGGGGGGTCAATTATGCTTTGGGGCTGTTTTGCTTCTAATGGTACAGGAAAGCTTCAACGTGTGCAGGGTACCATGAATTCCCTTCAGTACCAGGAGATCTTGGAGGAAAATGTGATGGAGTCAGTCACAAACCTGCGGCTTGGGAGACGTTGGACCTTCCAACAGGACAATGATCCGAAGCACACATCCAAGTCCACTAGAGCATGGTTGAACATGAAAGGCTGGAACATTCTAGAGTGGCCATCGCAATCACCAGACTTAAATCCAATTGAGAACCTCTGGTGGGACCTAAAGAAGGCAGTTGCAGTGCGCAAGCCTAAGAATGTGACTGAACTGGAGGCTTTTGCCCATGAAGAATGGGCTAAGATACCCATAGGTCGCTGCAAGACACTTGTGTCAAGCTATGCTTCACGCTTGAAAGCTGTCATAACTGGAAAAGGATGTTGTACTAAGTACTAAAAAATAATGTCACTAGGGGGTTGAATAAAACTGATAATGATGTGAGCACAGTAAAGACATTTGTGGTTATTCCATCATAAATATTATGTTATGTTTGTCTAATTTATAAGTGCCTCTTTGATATAATTGTAAATAAGATGACTGAAATGATCAAAATCAATGTCAAACTGGCCAAAACACTTTATTTCAGTGGGGGTTGAATAAATTTGATCACAACTGTATATAATAATTCCAGTAGATCAGCAGTTTCTGAAATACTCAGACCAGCCCGTCTGACACGTTCATATCACTTACAGTAAATCACCTTTCTTCCTAATTCTAATATTCAGTTTGAACTGCAGCAGATCGTCTTGGCCATGTCTACATGCCTAAATGCATTGAGTTGCTGCCATGTGATTGGCTGATTCGACATTTGCGATAATGCGCAGTTGGACAGGTGTACCTAATAAAGTAACCAGTGAATGTATATAAAAGACACACACACACACACATTGCTACACACAAAAAAAATGTTTGGCTTTTGGGTGAAAATTCAGGAAGAAGCAAAAATGCACTGTAACCTTTACAGGAGGTTAATGTGACCTTCTCTAAACTTTTGAAAGCACATGTCCAACTGTTCAGTGTTTCAGTATTTTATGGACTCGCTGTTCTCTAACAAGGAGCTTAAGATGACACGTAACAATTGATCAACAGTATCTTGCTATTGTGAGGCTTCAAACAGGGTGTTCTCGGACAGAAGTGGTAACTGACCTTAGACTGTCACCGACAGGTTGCAACAGAGATACAGAGAGACTGGAAGAGTCACAGAAAGGCGTAGAAGTGGACGTCCTTTGGGCACGTCCCACGCTGATCACTGCTTCATTGGCAACAGCGGGAGGTGAGGAGCACCCACGTGTCATGTCACCATTCGAAATTCGTTTATAGCACAAATGTCGTGTGCTAGACGACCTGCATGGGTGCCTGACCACACCAGCAGACACAGGCATCATCGTTTGCATGAGTCGGGTGGTGTTCACGCTGGACGAGGGACCAGTGGGCTGTTCACTGATGAAAGTCGATTCACGCTGAGCAGAAATGATGGCCGCCAACGATGTCGAAGACATCCAGGAGAGCGCTATGATGTCGAAGACGTCCAGGAGAGCGCTATGATGTTGAAGAGGTCCAGGAGAGCGCTATGATGTTGGAGAGGTCCAGGAGAGCGCTACACATCAGCCACTGTTGCCACCAGACGAGCCTTCGGTGGAGGTGGTGGTGTTGTAGTGTGGGCGGGTGTGTCTAGTCAGTACAGAACTCTCCTACACTTTGCGAATGGTACAGTGACAAGCCCACACTACTTGAAAAACATCATTTATCCAGTCGTTGTGCCTATGCATGTACAACACTGGCCTAACTTCATCTTCATGGACGACTCATGCTCTAGCTCATCGAGGTCACATCATTAGTAAATGGCTGTTGGAGACTGGGGCCTGAATCCCATAGAGAACCTGTGAGATCAGCTGTGCAGAAGCTCTTATCTCTGTATCCCAGAACTTGAGGGCTGCTCTTCAAGAGTGGGATGCTATGCCTCAACAGACAATGAGTCGACTTGTGAACTGCAGGAGACGTTGTTGTCAAGCTGTATGCTTGATGCTCAAGGACATATGACAAGTTATGGATACGCTGACATTTATTATTGGGGCAAAACACACAACTGTTGTCTTTTGTTTCAATAAATCGTTTGAGATGAGGGAATTACCATAGCATGCTTCCACTTAAATGCCTAATTTCATGATATAATATCACTGTAGTGTGAACTTAGCCACCCTAAAGCCAAATATTCCTGACTTTTTGTGAGTTGTGTGTGTGTGTATATGTCTGCAGGCTAATGTTCACCAGATAAACATCCAAAGTTCTCCATATAGATTTCTTGTATGTAAGGCTGGACTGGAAAGTGTGGAGACAGCACAGGATGGGATGAACTCTTAATTCCCTTAAATTCCCTTAAACACACACTTACTTACCTGGATAGAGGTAAGGACAGCAGGAGTGTGAGAGGAGCCATGTGTGGAGTGGAGGGTTTAGAACACCAGAGGTCAGATATAGTGAGGATAGGCAGGTCTATAACAAAACCCACAACAAGACTTCACATCATACCGAGAGGAAAGAGCACTATATATATATATATATATATATATATATATATATATATATATATATATATATATATATATATATATATATATATATATATATATATATATAATAGGCGAGTAAGGCAACACCAGGCAACAGGTGACCATAATGAGCAGTAACTATAGCAACAAATTAGCCACAGATCTCCGCTGTCTAAAACACAGCAGCTTTATTTACAAGAATTCACTCAAGGCGACTCTGAGCCGGTCCACACGAGCAAAGTCCTGGACCCACTCCGCCGTATGCAAGCATCACCTAAACGCTTCACAGGCTCACAAAAGCAGCTAATATTGCTTTTGTATGCCACTGTAAAAATGAAAAGGTTTGACATTCATGAAGGCAGCATGGACTGGCTGCCTGGTGCACCTTGTTCATTTTCTTTCACCAAGTAAATGTACAGGAATGTTTAATAATGCTATCCGTGATGTCATCTTAATACTGTTGAGTAAATGAGTGAACATTTGTGTGGTTGCCAGTTCCAGCAGAGCAGTGTGAGTGTTTGCCGCTGTTTCAGTCTGCCATGCAGAGGTTCGTGCGTAACTGAGACCAAGGACACATGTGGGGTCCTTCCTGTGCCAAGAAGAAGGAGTCACCTTCTGTTTTCTTGTATTTCCAATGACATTCCAGCAGAACTTCTCAGAGAGCAAGTGTTTTACTACACTGTCCAAGGACAATCCACTATGGGCAGGCACTGGGAGTTCAAGAGAGTTTATAAGTGCAGTTAATTAAACTCTAGGCAAGGTGTGAAATCAGTCCACTGCTAATTTTTCATAGACACTGTTCATTACTGAAAGATCGTCCAAATTATTTCCAGGTCATGTAATATCATGAAAACACTTTTGAGAGCAGTAAGCATGTCCCATAATGCACTGCAAAAACTCAAAAAACACCTGTTCAGAGGGCATAATCAAGATTAAGACAGGCAGAGCCCTAAACTGCAAATTTGTTTGGTTTAGCATGTGTGCCTGAAGTAAACAGAGTACCACGAATAATCAGAACAAATTGCTAAAATGTCATAGGGAAGGTCAGCACCAGACTACTCACTACCGTGACATTTGCCAGTGATGTGACCTTACATTTAGAAGCCCAGCGAGAATTATTACAGGCCCACATCTCACATGACCTTGTCCACTGCACTTCTTTGCGTCACACTTTCAGAACATTTTAATGTTCATTCACTGCTGGTAATAGTTTCAGTTCATGCATGGGTAAAATATTCATTAGCAAGCCGTATTCTGACTTGTCTGTCAGTATCTCTCCTTTGTATGTGGAGTGAGAACTTAGTTAAAGGACTTCTTGAACTCTTACAGAAAGATATTAACTCAGTTGGCATCATTCTTTGAAGTCAAACTTTGATGAATTTGGATTTATTTTAGAAGTTTGATGTAACAGCAAGCAGACTCCAAAAACAGTATTTAAAGCACTGGCAAGCACGTTTTTCTCCCAACATGGTCAACACCAAAAATACATTTCACTTCATTCCATTTTATTGTGTTTAATGACACATGTTTAATGGTACTGCGTGGGACTCAAATGAGCATACTGTTCAAAAATGACTCATGACTCTTGAATCATTTGCTACTAGTTTGCTACTTGTCGTGCCTTTTATAATCTGATTTAATCCAGCCATAATCTCCACAGCTCACTGGGAGCCACAGGATCAGTAACTTATCTACATGCACATACTGTATATGTTTCTTGGACAGGAAGAACTTTATTCCTTCCTCTGTTCTCTGAAGTTACGGACGCAGCACCAAACTACTAGAGAACTGGTACTGAGTCAGAGCCTTCCAGCCACATCGGGGCCTCGTTCTCAAATGTCAGAGCAATAACGGAGGATATTAAAACCATCCAGGATGATGATTTGAGTAAGAACTCAAATTCATGTGTAATTCCTATGAGAACTAGTTTTTTCTCATTGCTTTGTTTTCCAGAGTTGTCTTTCTCCCTTTGGCAAGGTTACAGGGAAGGTGCATTATCTCTAATTGATGCTGTACATTACCAACCCTGTTGATCTCTCCCTAGACCTCCATCTGACATCTTCCCTCGTGTGTTCAGAGGAAATGACTCCGTTAGAGTGTTGGTAAAGCTGAGTCATGGCTTTTACCACAACAAAGCACAATGTATGGAGAAGAGAAATTAAATAAGATTGATGAGAGAGGAACACAGAGGGTCCTTCAAAGGTTGATGATATGATAGAGTCCGCTTCCGTTTTGAGATTAGCTTCATTTATTCCAAGCGCATAGCCATTAGCATCAGTATTATTCTTAAACCATTATTATTATAGTTACGCTATTATTATGTCTTGAGGATTGCCTTATATGTGAATCTTCATCTGTAGTGTGAAAATCTGCACATTTCAGCAGGTGGTCTTGGAGAGCTGAGTTCAGCACTGTTTAATTAGTGATCACCAGCACATCTCATAAACCTGATCATTAGCCAGTGAGTTAAATCAGGTGTGTGAGCAATGAAATCACCGGGCTGCCCTGCACTCCTATATAGATTTAATTCCATCTCCACATATCACTGCTTGATCTATTTCTGCATTTCTCTATGATAACCTGTACCTAATGACAAATAGCCAAGCTGAACATTCAATAGGAAATTGAATAAGTGAGACTGACATTACCACAGACTCCACCATCACTCGCTTTGTTTGCGGCCACGGCGTTCGCTATTGGTGCAGTCAATCAAATAAAAGGCCATGCAGATGGATGATTGGATGGCTGTGTGCTCCCATTATGCCTTCAATAGATCAATGGTTTTGTTTTGTATTTTTAACAATACATTTTTCCTTACTTGTTAGATTTATGTGGTGTCATAACTAGGTCTGCTTCTTCTTTGTGAAATAGTGTGCTTTGTGTGAATTAATATTTCACTAACTGATGAATGAGTAAAGGGATTTTGATGGGGCTAGAATGGGTCACTAGCAAACAAGAGACTGCATTCCACTTTAGGCCTGACTAATCTGGCCTGCTTAGACCATATGAGTGTTAGATGTTTACTAATCAGCTTTCAAAGCTAAACCCCTTCTGCCAGTAGGTTATGTGAGTCTTTATTTGTTTTTCTTTCCAATTAAATGTTTTGGCTAAATGTAGAATATATTGACTTTACTTGACTGCTGTAATTTCATTTAATTTATACATTACTGTTTCAGAGAGAGAGAGAGAGAGAGAGAGAGAGAGAGAGAGAGAGAGAGAGAGAGAGAGAAATTGGAATTTGAGGTTGATGGAGTGTAGCTGTAGCAGGTACTTGATCAGGTGTGACTGATTGACCTCTATGTCAGCAAATCAATATAGTTTCAGGGATCCTGGCTTGATCAGTGCGCAGCCCTGTGCTCAGACACTGCATATATTATGTTGGCTTGACAAAAGCAGGTCGCGCAGCCTTCATGACCCAGCACTGGTTCTGCACACTGTCATTGATGCGGGGCAAAAAGATTCATTGCAAAAAATCCACTGACAGCACCACTCAACTGTCAGTGCTGACAGAGGAACCACTACAGAGTCCTCTAAGTGAATTTAATGGAGACAAAGAGTAATCCCTGCTTCTATATTCCAAGTTTATTTCATGACAAGACCATACACTGCATTTTTATACATCTCTGCATTACAAAATGATGTTCAAAATGAAATGAAATGCTTTTGGGAATATCTAAATGTCACAAATGCTAACAGTACATTTCTTAACTTTGCATTAATAATGCAAATCAGTGTGCTAAGAGCAAGGGATTCCAAGAATATAAAAGCAAGATCTTGAAGCTTTAAATGTAGGGCAAAACCCTTTCTCACTGTAGGCCTTGCGAGGAGGGTGACAAGGTTGAGGATACTTTCTTGAATGTGTTCTTCATCACTACGGCATGAAGAATATTTAGGTTATTGTAAAGTTTCTCCTAGTGGTCACTCTGGACAGCTAATATTGGACAGCTAATACTGACTGAATAACTAATTAAGAAGTAACTGAACAGAACCAGGAAACTAAAAGGTTTATCTAAGGGGAAGCGTTCACATAAGGAGACTACGTCACAGTTAAGCAGCCCACTAGGACCTATCCATGGTGCTGAAACAGCAATGAGCCAGTGATTCTGAGGATGTGTCATCACTTGGTGGCTGTTAAATGCCTTTAATTTCCTGTTAGGACAACTTAAGTGCTATTGTGCTGATCTACCTATGGGTCTGTAATATTGTACAGACATCATTAAAACCTCTCCTTGGGCAGTTCTGAGATATGCTTGTCCCAATTAAAATATTATTTTCAATCGGTATTGCACAAATGCTCACATATATTCAACAATGACATCAATGAGTAAGACCCCTGGTCCCCACTGGCGTCATTGCTGAGGTTGATTTACAACCTTCAGAAAGGTCTAATAACAAGTTATTTACAGATAATGGAGCTAAATTGTATGTTATGATTTTGCCAGCGCAATTAGTTGCAGCATTATTAGTTCTGTGCTACTTCGTCTCTCAAATGGCTGTGCAGCAGAGGGTTTCAGGGTGATATCTCGTCGTCATACTTATCTAAGTAGGATGGCTACTTATTTGTCTCAAGATAACACAAAACACTAAATGCTCAATTTGTACTTTGAAAAGTCTAAATAAATCTGTCTAACAAAGTGGATAGGTTTACCTTACCTTTACCTTGTAGTATTGCTACATTTTACAGCTGTTATTTGGTCAGTAATCTTTTCCACAACTTACTGCAGCTTTAAAACCCTCACATTAATCAAAATTATTGCTTTACTCCATTTCTGTAGTACCAGAAATTAGAGTCATTTCAGCACTTCAGATTGGTCTTAGATTTAAATACATTTATGACTACAGAATAACTACAGAATACTTCCACCCATCATCTGACCAACAACCTACATTAATGAATGTCTGATGTCTTTTTTATGAATTCACTATGGTGCAATGATGCAACGTCAGCTGAAGAACTGCCCTGATTTGATTAATGAACGAACATACTGAGTCTGAGTTTGAGTGTGACGGGCAGGGGTGCGAATGAAAAAGGAGTCTCAGGGAAAAAGGAGGGTTTAATGTATAACGGGTTTTTTGGCGCAAACCAAAAACCCGTGACTCGATCTGAATTAAGGACATAATAACCAGCGGTCAACTGGTACAAAGACAAGACATATATAGACAGACAAACGACCGTCAAGTGAGGTGGATCATAGGCCCCGCCCACCTGAGGGGCGAACACAACGCAACAACAAGACAACTGCTGCTGTATACGGGTGCGACCAGTAGGGGGCCCGCCGTACCATGACATTGAGCTTTTGTTTGAGTTTGGATGTGTTGTCATTGTATTATTTTCTCTGTCTTTCCTTCATGCTTTCAATTGAATCTTCTTCAAAGTTTTACAAAGTTATTTGAAACTACCTCCAAATTAAGCTCAAAATGAAAATAAGTGTGACATAAAGAGAGACACTAAGAGAGAGAGAGAGAGACAGAGAGAGAGAGATAGAGTTGAACCCAGACACATTGCACTGTCACAATCCGAGTGTCTGATCACGCAGCGATGAACTGGTGAATATCAGTCCTCATTCTTGTTAGCTTCTCAGAATATCAATTTGAAAGTGCCAAGCCAAATCAATAAATCACTCCTCGAGGATATTACCTCAGCAGTGAAGGCAAGAATGCTCTTTGAATTGATTTAGATAAACAGGTCAAACTGAGAACCAGGGGGTGGGAGGAATGAAATGCCATGAAACATCTAAGCGAAGCATTGTCATGCCCTGCTCCTAGAACATTCACAGAAGGAGAAAACAGCTCCTATATAGATGCAACTGCAAAATCCATCAGCGTGAGAGTAAAGTATGACAATGAAGTGTTGCACTGGGCTGTAAAGGTCTGGATAATGATCGCTGTGATTGTAGGGGGGGGGGGGGGGGGGGGGGGGGTCCGTGTATGTGGCAAACTGATGAAACTGTCTGTCTGAGTGAGGAAGCGTGACCAGTGATGTCTCTTGCATCCAGCTGTGTGCACATGTAGTTAAGCAGTGAAGTGTCCAGGCGCTGGCTGAATAGGTAAATAATAGTGTGAATAGTGACAGATGAACGCAAAGACTCGCAGGGAGAACTTTATTAATGGTAAATGATTTGCATGTCAAACCTTTTACCAGCTAATTTGGGACTTTTGGTTATGCGTGCCCTGACTCATTCAAGCAAATGTAATGTCACATGGAGGTGTACTGCTCTGTCAATGACGAGCTGAGACGCAGAACGCATATGCGATGAGGTTTTTAATAAGAAAAATGCAGTTCCCAAAGCAAACAGGAAACTAGCATAACCCAACTGAAACAAATACGATACATGAGGTAGAAGAGAACATGAAGGCGAACTGAAACATGAAAACAAGTACAAAAGATAAACCACAGAACTCAAGCCAAGCTAAAGCTAACAAGCCTAGCTAAAGCTAACAAGCCTAGCTAAAGCTAATAAGCCTAGCTAAAGACATGGCACAGAAACAGAGTCCAGTGACCAAATTAATGCAGAAACACGTACTATATGCATACAGACAACCAACAAGAAATACCTGGGGAAGATTACACAAAGAAGGGCGAACCATGCAGACAGGTCGGGTGGGGATAGACAAATAAAAACAAACATGGCTGGAAAACAAACCAAAACAAAGGAATGCATGGACAGGTGCAGCGGTAGTGATGCCGATAGTGATAGTGACAATAAGCCAGGAGACCCGGGAGAGACCCAGCGTGTGTCCGCAGTAGACATACTGCTCAACCACAGACTCCCTAGGAAAATACTCAGCAGGACGCTGTTTTGTCCATTAAATAGTGGCGGCGTGAGCCTCTGTGATCCTCCTGTTGCTGACTTCTGAGTTGAATCCATTTAAATCATATTATGACGAGTTTACAACAACTGTTTCATTAATTCTCGGAACCCGCTGTGACACAAATACACGGCTGAGATGTAGCTTGACATTCCTAACTGCTAATCGACTCAGCTGTGGTCCCGATGTAACACCAGGGGTATTGTAGCAAAATCAAAAGGTGCCATCTGTCCATGGGCCTGATGTCAGCTGTTTAAAGAGGAAGCTTACAGTGAGATCAGACGAACCCAATCAAGAACCAGGCAGGCTGGGTGGCAGATAAATGCAGACACCACTTCACCAAACAGAACTGAAGAATGACGAGAGGTTATTTATGACAGCACAGGGTAGAGAAGAGCATTCATGAGTCATGGAGGACATTGGTGACTCAGACTGGTAAAGCACAAATTCACCACTCGGTGGCATCGTATTGAGGAGTACAAGGACGTCCAAGACAACAGAAAATATTTTTTAATGTGCACGGCAATGAGAGCATTCTTACTTTACTACTTGTTCATATAAACATAATAAAGACTGTGGGAAAATCTGCGATTTAATTATATACATGCTGCTCCAAAGTATATTTAAGTATAGTATATAATATATTGAAGTATAGTATATAGTATATTTAGGTATAGTATATAACATATTTACGTATTGTATATAGCATATTTAAGAATAGTATATAGTATATTTAGTAAGTCCATCCAGGATTAATAATTTTTTAGAAATGGTATGTCAGAAAAAAATGGCTTCCATTTTTTCAATAGAAACAGTGAAGTTAATAGTTTTTATAAGCCTTCATAAACCTTGGCAATGACAGAAAACTAAGCTGTTCGGCCTGAAATCAAGCAACTGGTGTGGTAATAAAAGTATTTCAAAATGTCAGTCATTTTAATGTAGTTTATGTTTATTTTCAACCCATAGGACATTATTCAGTTATGTGTGTCTGCAGTATACGAGCCCATATTTGTCTTATGACCAAATAAGCCCTAAATGAACATGGATACGATGTGAAATGTATAATATATCTCTGACCTAATCATACCTTGCACATTTCCCCCATTACCCACCCATGGGACACTTCACCCATTACCCACCCAGTACTGGGACACTTCACCCATTACCCACCCAGTACTTGGACAATAGCTGCTTTACTTCTGTTGACTTCTGCAGTTTTATTCAATTAAATCACACGTTTTTGATTAGACCATTTGAAAACATCAGCTAACCTTTAAACAGAATAAAAATAAAATCTTGTAGGTTCATTGGCAGTTGTTTTCTCTTGTCCTATAAAGATTTGTTGTTTTATAAATATCAGGTTTTCTTATTACCTTAATTTTTTCTAAATTATTAGTCATTTCAGAATCGTACAAAATATATCGTTATCTGTACTTCCAGTAATGTCCTCTGAATTACTAATTTGTATGACTGATTGGTTTGTACAATGATCTAATAATGCTGAACCATTAGTCTGTATAAATTCAGGAGTGGATATATTGCATTGACTTTCAGTAAAGCAATCTGGTTGCCATATCTTTAATTAATTTTGGAATTACAATAGTTGCAAAGACACCATGGCTGGTTTGGGACTGATTTTGTCTGAAAAATGCTAAAACTGGTTGCCAGGAAAACATGTTGTTATGCATCCCAATAAAACACTTGGAGAGGTGATCGTGCTGCATAATGTTTGAATTTTACATGATATGTTTACAAACAGCAGTATGGTGCGGGACAAAAATCAACACATAATTCATCCCATGCCCAGCAGTATTTGGCAACAACCAAAGGACCGTGTAAACATGAGCGATTTTTGTTTTCCTAAAAGGGACGAAGGAGAAAGCCACGCAAGCCATCCAGCTCGGTGCTGACACAGACTTCAATAGACCAGATGGCTTTAGTTCATTCAGCAGGCCTGTTTCCTTAGACACTATGATGTGGGTAGAATGTTCTGTACCTGCTGATTTAATCTTACAAACACCATACATTTCCTGTGGCTATAAATAATTATTTCTGCACTGCTGTGAATTAGGTCACACATACAGGTGACATATATGCTATTAGGTCACACATACAGGTGAAATATATGCTATTAGGTCACACATACAGGTGAAATATATGTATATGCTATTAGGTCATAAATACAGGTGACAAATATGCTATTAGGTCACACATGCAGGTGACGGATGCAATGAGGTCATAAATACAGGTGACACCTATACTATTAAGTCACACATACAGGTGAAATATATGTATATGCTATTAGGTCATAAATACAGGTGACAAATATGCTATTAGGTCACACATGCAGGTGACGGATGCAATGAGGTCATAAATACAGGTGACACCTATACTATTAGGTCACACATACAGGTGAAATATATGTATATGCTATTAGGTCATAAATACAGGTGACAAATATGCTATTAGGTCACACATGCAGGTGACGGATGCAATGAGGTCATAAATACAGGTGACACCTATACTATTAAGTCACACATACAGGTGACATATATGCTAATTAGGTCACACATACAGGTGACATATATTCTATTAGGTCATATACACAGGTGACATATATGCTATTAGGTCATACATACAGGTGACATATATGCTATTAGGTCACATATACAGGTGACATATATGCTATTAGGTCAAACATACAGGTGACATATATATTAGGTCAAACATACAGGTGACATATATGCTATTAGGTCAAACATACAGGTGACATATATATATTAGGTCAAACATACAGGTGACATATATATTAGGTCACACATACAGGTGACATATATATTAGGTCACACATACAGGTGACATAAATGCTATTAGGTCACATATACAGGTGACATATGCTATTAGGTCAAACATACAGGTGACATATAAATTAGGTCACACATACAGGTGACATATATATTAGGTCACACATACAGGTGACATAAATGCTATTAGGTAACATATACAGGTGGCATATGCTATTAGGTCACACATACAGGTGACATATACAATTAGGTCACACATACAGGTGACATATATACTATTAGGTCACACATACAGGTGACATATACTATTAGGTCACATATACAGGTGACATATGCTATTAGGTCACACATACAGGTGACATATAAGCTATTAGGTCACATATACAGGTGACATATATGCTATTAGGTCTCACATACAGGTGACATATGCTATTAGGTCACACATACAGGCAACATGCTATTAGGTCTCACATATAGGTGACATATGCTATTTCAACTTGTCATAGAAACATGCTTTTGCTGCTGGGTTTTTCATTGGCTTTCATCTAATAGTTTTACCTAAAGTTTTAGATTTTTTTTTTCTTTTTCCTCACAACAACAGTATTTTAATGAGACCAGACCTGGGAACTTTTCCAAACTCAGGCAAGAGTCCAAATTCCCAAAAGTGAGCTGTGTTCCTCATATTCCACTGACGTGTGGGAACATATCCTTTGAATTCTTGCCCTTTGAGTTGTTCCAGTACAGGGTCTTCCTGAAAGTCAGCATGTCAGAGGTTTCTTGGCAGGCTGACTGTAAGGATTTCCCTCTGGCTAGTTCACTGGTCTGCTTTGCTCCATGGGCAAATGAATGATTGAGACCCATAGTGTGACCCGAGTGTTCCTTTAGCATGTGGGGCATGACAACTGCAAAGAATTCTAATGTACAGTATATGAAAGCAGCAATCCACCTAAATGTGATACCCATAGCAGGATGGAGGTCTTTTTGTCTACCTTTGTTTTCTTTTCCATTTCAATTTATTCATGATGGCTACAGAGAGGGCTGTCTAACATATCAGTCTGAGAGTGCTGTACAGGTTGTAATTATGATATGTAACAACCCTACCCGCTTTCCTACAACCAGGGACAGAAATAGGTGCAGAAGACGGATTGATATGCATAAAACTTAATAAAATATCTGACTCCAAATTATAGTTTGTAAGAATTTAAAAGAACTCACTTCTCAAATAGCTCAGTGCAGGATATAGAATATACATAACCAACTTTATAAAGTACCTTGCTATAAACAATAGCCTGCTTTGTCAGAGGTTTATCATAAACATGCACAGCAGAAGTGATACTTTAGAGGGAATTGGTATTAGCATTGATTACCTTTAACTGATACTAATAATGAGCTCATCTGGTCCACTATAGCTATAACCAAGGAAGACTGTGGCCACACAATGAACCAGATTTATTCAATATCCAACAAAATATAAAACAATAACATAACCATACTAGATTAAAGTAAGAAGGATAATACCTAATGGAAACAGAAATATCAACCGGTGCAGGTTGCCTCACGGTGCAAGGAAGAAGAAAAGAGAAGAGAAGAAAAAATAAGAGGAAGAGCAAGAGGAAGAGAGCAAGAGGAAGAGCAAGAAGAGCAAGAGGAAGAGACACTGCACCCACAAACATCTCCTTTTATATCCACCCCCCCCCCCCCCAGCATCTCAAAGGGACAGCAGACACAAAAACCAGGTAACCAATGGGAATCAGGCTGCTGATAAAGACAACAGAGTACATTTGCATACAGAGTGCATTTCCACCTTTGGGGTGAAATCTAAAAACCTTCTCAGTGAGTTTTGGAACTCTTACCTGTTAGTATAACATTTCCCAATACACAACAAGCTGCAAGATTAGACTAAACATGCCACACAAACACACTGATATAACCAAAATAAAAATGGTCAGTTTTATCCCATTGCTATTGGAACCTCTTGACGTAAACCACTATTTGTTACCCCTCATGGTTTTATGGAGGAACACCAGATCCTGCATCCCCCACAGAAACACATCCGAGCACTCCTAGTGCTGTCTAACATATCACTCAGAGAGTGCTAACATATCACTCAGAGAGTGATGTCTAACATATCAGCCTGAGAGTGCTGTCTAACATATCAGTCAAAGTGCTGTCTAGCATATTAGTCAGAGAATACTGTCTAGCATCAGTCAAAGTGATGTCTAACATATCAGTCAGAGAGGGCTGTCTAACCTATCAGGTGTTAATTGAGAACCCTTCACGTTCTGTGGATGAGGGCATTAGGATTAAGAAGATCCGTTTGAATAACATTGTATTAATTTCCTTCTCTCTAAGGAGACAAATAGACCCAAATCATGCAACCTGAATGTCATAACCAAGCCACTGGATCCTCTCACTGGGGAGTGAAGTATTCAGGCCTCTACACGACACATGCCCACTCGCCCAGTCAGCAGGAACGTGGTGAACGTTGCCTTATCTCACCATTTCACTTTTATTGTGTCTGTGTAGAGCAATGCCTTTGGTTTCTGCACCACTGAGCTTTCAAATGTGCATTCGTCTTCGTGATGAGATGTTTATGCCCTGCAACCTCTGTGTAATATCTCTCCGTCTCTCCATCTTTCTAACCCTAACCCTATTCTACAAGGCAATTCTTATTGAAATAGTTTGGTGACATCGTGCTCTGACATTCTCAGACACCTGAAGAACAGCTGATCTTCTAGTTCACCTTACATATCACATTAATACATTAGCATTACACTCATTGAACTGTCAATCATAATTTTCAACTCAATTTATTGATGTCTTTTTCATAGATTGAAATGCAAATACCATTTTAGCTATTTTTCAGTTGAACCAGAAGCCAGTTGAGTAGGTTGAGAAGCTCCTGTCATCTATGCCCCAATAACGAATCCTCTTTCAGCGTCACTTAGATCTTCACCATGTGCCGTCTTCATCTAAAACTGAGGTCAACTGGGCAAGCTCAGCTTTTTCATATATGCAGCTATAATAATTGTGTCATGTAGTACGACAGTCTGGATGCATCTGCATTTAACCACTCATTTATTCAGGCTTGTCATTTAATCTGACACCTGTCTGTTCAGTTGACAGAGAAAGACAGTGAAGAATGATGACAAATTACCTGGATTTTTTTTTTTCACAGCTAGAAAAAAAAGCTATTAAAAAGTGATGTAAAACATCAAATACAGTTTTCCATAACCTCTAAAATGATGTAGCATTAATAACATATTTATTTATAAACAGTGTTGGGAACGTTACTTTAAAGACGTAATTAGTTATAGTTACTCACTACTTGTTCAAAAAAGTAACTGAGTTAGTAACTGAATTACTCTATAATAAAAGTAACTCGTTACCAGGGAAAGTAACTATTTGCATTACAGTTTTAAAAAGTTATGGCAGGGGTGTCCTGTTATGTCCTGTTATGCCAGGGGTGGCCAACCCGTCAGAGACCAAGAGCCACGGCAAAGAGCCACATCATACAGGGACATGTAAATTGTTGACGGGGGTGGCGAGCGTAGATTGTTGACCGGGGGGGTAATGGACAAAAAATAAGTATTGTATCGCCAGAGGTGGGTAGGAATGCGTTACATTTACTCCGTTACATTTACTCAAGTAGCTTTTTGGACAAAAATGTACTTGTAAGAGTAGCTTTAATATGAACGACTTCTACTTTTACTTGAGTAAATATGTGCTGAGAAAAACGCGACTTTCACTCCGTTACAATCGGATTTGCACCGTGCGCTACCGTTACTTTCGTTTTGTAAATAATTCGTCTTTTCAGTGAGAAGACTGACCAACGTCTTGTCATCGGACTATGTGTAACCAATCAAATGAAGCCGGTCAGTCACGTGATCACATACGCAAACTTTCTCCACCGATAGCAAGAAAGTGACAGAAAAACCTACCGAGCATCCCTGACCTCATACAGCCAATGTTTATATTACAAACGTGCAAAAAGGACAGTCAGGGCTTAATTTGAGCCGGATCCTGCCGGAACAGGATCCGGGAACTCTTTCATTTTGAAGGGTGCACATAAAACACACATAAATCTTTTAAAAGTAATTTATATAAACGAATTGGCTTGTTTGACATTTGTGCACCTTGTTGTGTTTTGTGTGCGATCTGGTGACATTGTTGGCCTCAGTGACCCCTTGTCTCATGCCACTGTTTGCGTTCCGGCATCGTTTGATTTACAAATTAAGCACTGAGGACAGTTAGCCTATATAATGCGCTGTCAGTTGTGTCTGCCAAACGTGTGGACGTTTCAGCCTGCAAGACATCAAATTTGAGGAAACACGATGCGATAAGTTTGCTGTATGTATAATTTTGTGTAATGCTATATCTCAGAGGCATAACGTTTGTATGATGTAATTATTAAATGTAATGCAGTGCAATACTAAAACCAGTTCACACTTCGAGTGTACACACTAGCTATATATGATGAATAAGTTTGCTATAAATTGATTCAGTTGGCGTCATTATAGCTACACGTAGCCTATTGGCTGACAGTCTCATAGTGCCTTTTGTGACGGTGGGTGCAGCGCGAAGGACGAGACACAGAATCCCTCGATGGCAGCAAACGTCACGTTTAATAAAGACGTGTATTGCGCAATAGCGCACGATAAACACTAACACATTCAGCACAACGTGCAGACATAGACAACGACGAGCACAGGACACTGCGCGAGCGCACATTAAATA
Organism: Brachyhypopomus gauderio; assembly: GCF_052324685.1. Lineage (NCBI taxonomy): Eukaryota > Metazoa > Chordata > Actinopteri > Gymnotiformes > Hypopomidae > Brachyhypopomus > Brachyhypopomus gauderio. Next base: position 4,877,206 of record NC_135227.1, on the reverse strand, counting down.
GACAAACCACATTAGCCCTACGTGATTACGAGACGATTCACAGGTGAGACACATTATTCACACGACATAGCCCTCACCACAGAGTTCACTGACGCAGACAAAGCACGTGGACAACGTTGACACACGCCCAAAAGGGAGGGGCCGGGGTCCTCAACGTGACAGACGCCCCCTCCAAGGGCACTACCCGTCCCGGGGTGCCAACAGGACCGAGTGCCCCGAACCCACGACGATGGGCGGATCCGACGCGCTCAGTCCTGCGTCTGGGAGGTGACTGCCCTCGGGGAAGCGTCCGCTACGGACCGCCTAGAACACCCTCCCTGGGAATACAGGGGAAAAGACGTTAGACAAACACAATGGAACAGACACGAATACACACACAGGTACATTCACACACAGAGGAACAAGAGGGAAGAAGGGGTTTGGTACACATACGGGCAAACTCACGAACACTGGGACAGACACACATGACAGTGGCGCCAGGCTGCGCGCCAGGAGGAGGGCGATTAGGGGAGTGAGATCCGGAGCCACTGGTGCTGCAGGCGCTGCGGTGGGCGGTGCAAACCCTCCACCGGGCGCAGCGCGGTTGGCCGACGCGCCAGGTGCAGCGCGGTTGGCCGACGCGCCAGGTGCAGCGCGGTTGGCCGACGCGCCAGGTGCAGCGTGGTTAGTCCCGCCCCTCGGTGGGCCGTACGGGAATCCCTCTTCACCCAGGGATCTCCCTCCGGACCTGGCAGTGGGAGTGGCTTCCTCTACTTCCATCTCCTCCTCACTGCCACGGCTCCAGCTCATGGGCTGCCCCGAGCTGCCACCCCGGGAACAGTCCATGTCGCTGGCTGGGGAGCGCTCGTGGGATGAGCCCGCCTCTGGACTCCTCCTCCTCTTCACCGTCCCGGCGGACAGTTCCGAGGGGGGAGGGCTCTCCTCCTCCGTGTAGGAGCCCTCGGACGGAGGGTAATCCCCGTTTTCCTCCTCTTCCCCACCATCGTCATCGGGGTAAGCGAAGCACTCCGACGGAGGGTACTCTTGCTCCTCCCCCTCTTTCTCGCCTTCCTCGATGGTGGGAGAGAGACCTACGGGCGGAGGGAGGTAGTCCTCCTCCTCTGACTCCTCCTCCTCCTCCTCACCGTAGCCAATGGTGGAGGCGTCGCATAGCGACGGAGGGTAGTCTTCCTCATCCCCTCCCCCACCGTAGTCCACTGTGGAGGCGGAGTCCTCAGGCGGAGGGTAGACCTCTTCCTCCGAGTCCTCTGCCCCAAACTCCTCCTCTGGGGTAGATGCGGTGGCGCCGACCACACATGAGCCTACCCTCAGAGGCGAGAGGGCGCGGGACGGAGGGGGGTTTCGCCTCATCCTCCATGTCCTGGCCGCGCCCTCGCGGATCATCTCCGCCAGCTCGGGGTTGTCGCGCTCGCAGTCCCGAGCCGCAGCCAGCTGGAAGGCACACGCCGGGTCCGTCTCCATCTCCTCTAACGTCGGCGTGGCTTCATGGCGCGGAGGGGAGGGAGAGGCACGGTGACGCCGTTTGCAGGGCTTTTTGCCCTTCTTCGGCTTGGTCTTGTAGCCTGGCATTGTTGTTGGTGTCTCGGAAGGCTCGTCGTTCTGTGACGGTGGGTGCAGCGCGAAGGACGAGACACAGAATCCCTCGATGGCAGCAAACGTCACGTTTAATAAAGACGTGTATTGCGCAATAGCGCACGATAAACACTAACACATTCAGCACAACGTGCAGACATAGACAACGACGAGCACAGGACACTGCGCGAGCGCACATTAAATAGACAAACCACATTAGCCCTACGTGATTACGAGACGATTCACAGGTGAGACACATTATTCACACGACATAGCCCTCACCACAGAGTTCACTGACGCAGACAAAGCACGTGGACAACGTTGACACACGCCCAAAAGGGAGGGGCCGGGGTCCTCAACGTGACACCTTTGTGGAACACATTAAAGTTTCACAGGCCTAATAATTAGGAACAAACAAAAATACATATTATCTATAATAAATAATTTTTATATATTATATTTATTTATAATAAATTATGTTAGTTATCATTAAAAGTCATTGTTTCCAGTAATTAAGTTTCCCATGATGTAATTTATTGACACGAGACAGTACTCATGCATTTACTCACTACTTGAGTAGCTTTTAATCAAAGTACTTTTTTACTTTTACTCAAGTAAATTGTTTGGATGCATACTTTTACTTTTACTTGAGTAACATTTGGTTCAAGTGGTTGGCGAATTAGTAACTCATGAGCGTGTTTTCCACTATGCCGGTTTTAAAAGTGGTAGCGGCTCGCTAGGCTTGTAAACAAACCGCGCACCACAAAGATGTAGCAGTGTGTCGCCCTCAGAGCTGATGAGGTAACCGGGCCACAGCACAGACCGTTAGTGCAGGTGAGCGCGCGGACCGGCTGGGGAGCCGCATGAAACCAGGCAAAGAGCCGCATGCGGCTCGCGAGCCGCAGGTTGGCCACTCCTGTTATATGCCAATGAATAAGGATTTTTTGAAAAAGCAGTTTTCACGGTCAGTTGAAATGAGTAGATCAGAAAGGTGTTTAACTTTTCATATGTATTGCAGATCCACAGACCAGTGCAGGATAAAATCCTTTAAAATCCCAAATCTTTGTGGGAAAAAAAAAAAGCAAAAGTAAACAGTTACACTATATAAAGTGCATTTACAAATTAAATTAAATTCTCTCAACCTGAGACAGCTGGTTTGTTCAGAACAGAAGTAAACTTAACAATAAAACCTCTATTCTTAATTAAATAAATCAAATACCCAGTCTGGTAGACATTCAGGAACTTCAAGTATTTTCTTAAATAATGTGTATATCGCCATCTTGAAAATGCTAATTTTTCTTCGGTTTGCTCCTGACTCGCCATTTCTGGCTCTTCTCGGTTTGTGTCGTGTGTCACTGTTGTGCTTCGGCACGCGTGTAACACTGGCTCTTATTGGCTACCATAACGCTGCCTTAGCCAATCGCTTACTGACTTGTTAAGTTAAACAGGTGTTACCAGTGACTGTATATACGGTCTCTGGGTGTTACACCGAGAATATATAGTAACGCACCGCTTTTAATGACCAGTAACATAAACGGCGTTGTAACGACAGGAAAAGTAATTCATTATATTATCCCGATTATATTATCCCGTTACTGACAAAATGATGCCGTTACCTAACATTTTTAACGGCGTTATTCGCAACACTGTTTATAAATAATTGTTGTTTTTTTAAGTTCTCAAAAAGAAAAAAGAAAATTTGGCACAGATAATGAATCACAATTAAAAGTATTCTTTGTGATTATTGTATAATTATAAAACAGTGCTTTATTACATTATAGCAAAAAAAATTATCAACATAAACACTGGGTAATGGCTGACAAAAACACAAGCTTGCAATGCAGGGGTCTATCAGGTAATGTGCAGTTATCTTGGGAGAAGGCCTCGATGAGATTACCATGACGCGCATTTCCTGCTGTGTACCTTATACCTGTACGACTCAGAAGTCATTTCACTGAACCTAATGAGCAAGGTGAGGGAATCTCTCCGCCGTGATGAACGACTGCTGTCATGTGCCTCGTTATTAGCCTGACACAGGACTGAAGTAAAGTCATAAGAAAATGGAAAATTGATTTAACTCAATTTTCTTCTGAAGCGGCTCATCTCCGGTGATCTAGCCATGCTGCAACAGTCAGGAAACACAACCCATTTTTTTAAGTATTTGCCAGATCAGAACTGACCGGTGTCAGTGACAGTAAAGCAGAAGTTCTTCTCCATCACATATATTTGTGTCAGTATGGATGGTGTTTTCATATTTTCAAATAAAATCTATATGTAAGGAAATACTGGAAGGTTAGCAGGGCTATAGAGTTTGGTGGAGGAATTCGGGGGCTGTTAATAAAGTATAATATTAATAACAATGAAAAAATGAAATAAATCATTCGTAAAAAAACGAGTAGCGCAGAGTACACAGCAACAGGTAAACATTTAGGAACATGCTTGTGCATATTTGTTTATAGTCAATTAGCCTTAGATCACATAGGCACTACATTTTAAACCATGCTATCTATACCTCAAGTGAGAAATGTTAGTTCTTTAGACATTTGTAGCTTCTAAATAATACTGTAGTACCGCCTAGTGTCCATTTCATGCATTATAATGCCTACCGTTTTCGATATTACGGTTTGTTGATATTCGCATTGACAATTCTTTCATCATAAATCCCCATTCAGTCAGATGCTGCTCCAAAGCACACGAGGAGAGCGAGATCAGCGAAGTCACAGGAGAACAAGACGCTTTTATTGAGCTTTCAGTTGTCTTGTGATGCACGAACAGAACCACTAAGCTGGTTTACGTGACCATAAAACCTGTGACGAAAAGGCAGATCGAGAGGTTCCATTTGAGAGTTCATATGCTTTTAACACTCGAAAAATTAATGAATTAATCAGGTTTATTTATTCAAATCTAAATATTCAAAATTTTTACATAAATATGTGCATTTTATTCGTGCATGATATGGAATCATTCTAATAATGAAACTAAAAATAAAATTTTGTAATATTTACCCTGCGGGTCATGACTTTTTGTTTTTAACCCGGAAACAATTGGACTGCCAGCATAACAGTTGGCGATATTTAGTCAGTCCAGCTAGCTAATGAAGCCGAATGAGGAGATGCTATTGAAAAGTTGCCGAACGGGTGCCGTTTTAGTCACTTTTCTACTGCACTAATTTAGACCTTGGCTTACGAGCATAATGATATCACTGCCAATCTCCAAGCGAGGCAAATGAACAAGCGAGTGAGATTATGTCGTCTCCTCAAGCTAGGTTAGCTCACTAGCTAGCTGGATGATCGGTTTCCGCCGAGCTCGCGAGCCTGGCCGCAGCTTTGACTGACAGCTCAGCGGGGTCACCAGGACTACGGAAGCCCGGTTGTGTGGAGAGTAAACGGCCTGTACACTCGACATACATGGCAAACGAGGACTTGCTAAGTTGCTAAACGGGACAAGCGAAAAAAATAAATAAAATTGGGGGCGTTGTTTTGGCGAATAGCAAAGAGCAGTCACAATTCAAACGTTTTCTTTTTGCAACTGTCGTCTTGTTTAAAAGTTGGTGCGGTTGTTTTAACGTCAACGCTCCGAAATCAGCTAAGCTAGGCTAACTGGCTGGTTGTGTGGCGTCCAGGCGTTAGCTAGCAGGCTAGCCCGTTAGCAGGCGAGCACACCGACGTCTGAGATGGACGACTTCAGTTCCATATGTCTGCTTTCTCTGGCCATGTTAGTGGGCTGTTATGTTGCTGGAACCATCCCGCTGGCTGTCAACTTTTCAGAGGTAAGCCTCGTAGTTTTGTTACTCCACTAGCTTGCTAACTGCTCGAGTTCTCGGGTCTAATTAGACCAAATAAGTTTGTCCTGTCTATTAACACAAGAGGTAACGTGTGATGTGAATTCGTCGGTTAATTCAAGAGCTAAACTGGTTTTCACGTTGTATATAGAGATGTCACTCAGTCACCAAATGAGTTTTGGGAGCACTGGTCAAAGTTTACACCCCAATCTCGTTATGCAAGACTTTGTGTACACTAAAATGATCTTGATTTTCCTCTGTCCACATCACTTTTGTGGTGGTATGCAGTTGTTTTATTGAAGTAGATTAATACGATATTCCTATTTAATATTCATGATTGTTTAGCTTATTTTTAGAGGAGTGTTTTTCGTTGTATTGTAAACAATAATTCGATTTTACTTTCAGGAAAAACTTAAATTGGTAACGGTGTTGGGAGCAGGTCTGTTATGTGGCACAGCTTTGGCTGTCATTATTCCAGAGGGAGTCCATGCACTCTATGAGGAGGTATTAGAGGGTGAGTCTCTCTCTCACACACAAAAAAAAAACTTCCAACATGTGATTAAACATCATTTTGAGGGGTGTGTTTTTGCCCTTTGAAAGTAACTTTTATCTAAATTCATCATGTACTGTATTTTATATGAAATGCAAAAAAAAAGATAATTATTATTTTCATGTTTTCTCTGGTTGCAGCTGGGCACCATGTTCACGGGCAGGCAGAGGTGCCCGTGTCCGAGCAGAAGGTGGCTGAAGCAGCCGTGGGGCCCAGTAGTGAACATGTCCACAACCATGAGCAGCTCCACGCCTACATAGGAGTGTCTCTGGTGTTGGGGTTTGTCTTCATGCTGCTGGTGGACCAGATAGGCAGTTCCCACATGCACACCGGTGACGGTGCGTGTGCTGATCTAAACCTTTGAGGGGGTCTGGTGTTCATAGAGGGCACGTCTTCACCATCAGTTTCTGATTCTTATTTCTTCTTGCTGTGTAGATCCAGAGGCAGCACGGGCTGCTAGCTCGAAAATTACAACCACGCTCGGATTGGTTGTCCATGCAGCAGGTAAATGAACAAGATCATGTGAGGAGGAACGTACTAAACACCATCAGAAAATTAGACACTTAATTCTCCACAGAATTATGATGACATGCTTTATTGGAGCTGTTCGATAACAATTCTATAAATGCAGATTCCCGTAAAACAAAGTAAGTGATGGTTGATGTTTCTCTCCACAGCTGATGGAGTGGCTCTTGGAGCCGCAGCTTCTACCTCTCAGACTAGTGTCCAGCTTATTGTATTTGTGGCCATTATGCTTCATAAGGTACACACTGCTTCACAAAGTACACAACTTCACAGCACGGTTCATATGCCAAAGTTATTTCTGGGGAGATTGAATTAGCAGAAGATAGGCTTGAGTAATATATTTCTGGGGCTGTGTTTTATATTTCCTTGTTGTGAATTGAAATGACTCGCATTGGCGTGTAAAGAAGCTTTGTAATAACTCCATGGGTTTAAGTTAATAGCTAAATAATGTGGGTTCCAATATGCAGGTAGTGTGGGACGAGCCTGCTGAAAGCATATATAAACAAAGCACCCTGTTTATTAAACAGTTGTTGTGTGTACAGTTAGAGACAATAGTCCACATATGGCCGGGCTCAGGTCAGGTTTTGTTTCTGAATAAGGATGTCTGGATGTTTTGGGGGCAAATCACTCTCCACCCAGCAATAGCAAGGGCATGTTTAAATAATAATAATAATTCAAGAAATCCTGCTGTGTCTGATGGCAGCTGCCATGCCTTTACTTTGTCATTGCTGTGTTGGGAATGATATGGTCACTTCAACATTATGTAGTGTTCCCGCGGTTAGAAAGGGAACGTGGTGAACGGGTCTGAAGGTGACCGCTTGTAGAGAATGTAAGGCAACAGACTGTGCTTACGCTCTTATAAAATCCCCCTACCACAAGGGCTTGGCTGAGGAATTGGCACGTGTGGGTAGCTGCAGTGTAGGTGGTTGTAACATCGCGGGTGGAGAGTTTGTGTATATCTAACGTACAGCGTATACAGCCACAGTTGGATCTTCTCAGTGACTGCTTGGCTTCACTGTGAGATGTGGTTCTCCGCCCGTGTGGCGGTGTGCGCCGCTCTCTTCCCTTCCGCAGGCTCCTGCTGCCTTTGGCCTGGTCTCGTTCCTCATGCACGCGGGCTTAGAGAGGAACCGGATCCGGAAGCACCTGCTGGTCTTTGCCTTGGCCGCCCCTGTCCTGGCCATGCTCACCTACGTGGGTCTCAGCCAGGTACGACACCCACCAGCACACACAGCTCTTTACAGATCCACACAAACTCTTAGCCAGTGAAACGGGTCAGGTGAGGGATCTGCGGCCTTTTCTAAAGTGTAAACTGCTTTTCAAGAATGAAACCTGATGGGCATTGTAACCAGACGTAAGAAATTCCTTTAGACCAGTGTACTCTCAAAAGCACCCCAGCTGCCGAATCTGCGTGGTTGTGCTTCACCCATTTAGCTGTGTGCGTCTGAATAATTCTTAACAGGAAATCTCATTCAAAAATGCTACAGAAGAAGGTTGAGTGAGCTTGTTATTCATGGAATAATACAAAAGGAATTCTCTAGAAAAAATTTAGTATCGAGGAACTGAATAGTAGTGGTGGGTTTAAAGCTGTTTCCCCTTCTGCACACCACCACCACCCCAAATTACTCCGGCTCTTACATTACAGTTTGAATTCCAAAATTCAGTCAGCCACATCCGACAAGACAAAAGTATATATGCCGCAAGCTACTTGTCAGATTTATCGTACATGAACGTTTTCTTTCTGCCCAAGATTGTGAGATTTTTAGTGGTGTTGGAAAAAGGCTTTTTCAGGTGGTGACGTTCCTGGAAACATAATAATAAACATAGTAATTCCAGTTCAAGCCTCACCGGACCCCTCAGGACTCACACTGTGTTCAGTCACAGTTGTAAGTTGCTTTGGGCAAAAGTATCGGCTAAATGCTGTCTACGTATTGCATGTAAACAGTGCGTTTTACGCCTAATGCATTAGGCCCTTCAGAACGTTGAATAAGCCTGGGCTGCTATAGGCCAGCCCCTGTAGTGAAAATCACACATTTTATTGTTCAGAGTTCCTGTCATTTTTCTAATCGACTTCACAAAACCCTTTGAAAATATCACCTGCCGGGGCCCATGCACAGTAGCAAGGCAGCCACGTAATGAGCTTAGATGAGTTACGCTCGCATACAAATGCATCCTGTAGGAACCAAGAATATTTATTGAGTTGTATGAATTGTCTGATTTTTTTTTCTTTCATTTATGAAGGGTGTAAATTTTTTCTGTCCTCTTTTGTTTCCCTTTCTCTGAAGGATTAGACTGACCTCAGTGCTTGTTTAATAGAAGGTTCTAGAAATCCACTTATTTCATGTTATTCTGTATGCTGCATGCAAAGTGGCACATTGCCATTTTTTTCATACTGTCCTATTTCTGGATTTCTGGGAAGTGGTCAGTTTTGAGAAAACAGACCTAGCACGTCCTGCCAGTTTTACTGGACCAAATCTCTTTCTACAGGTCTCTACTCTTATGCTCACAAAGGTCTCTTGTACCTAATGTGAAATCAAAATTACCCAAAATGACCATCAGTACATTTTTGTAGATGTACTTCTTTCCACAATCAAGCCAAAGATAATTGCTTGCCTAGAGGAGGCTGATATTTCAATATGCCCCAATTAGTGGGCTACAGCACATTTGCATACAGACGCCAGTTATCTGAATTTGGTCAGTGTTGTTGCATTATTAGAAGAAAAAAAAAATGGTACCATTTCATTTGACTGCACGTCTGTAGATGTGAAGTAATCCTGCTCTCCGCCTCTCCTGTCTCCACTCAGAGTAGTAAAGAGGCCCTGTCGGACGTCAACGCCACAGGGGTGGCCATGCTGTTCTCGGCCGGCACCTTCCTGTATGTGGCCACGGTGCACGTCCTGCCCGAGGTGGGGGGCATGGGAGGGCACAGCCACGCTGCCGCAGGGGCCGCAGGGGGCGCCGGGAAGGGCCTGAGCAAGGTGGAGGTCCTGGCCCTGGTCCTGGGCTGCCTCATCCCTCTGGTGCTGTCCGTCGGCCACCAGCACTAGAGCAGCTGCTGGAGGAACACGGGAAGAACGGAGGACAAAAAAAAAAACATTGAAGTCAGCAGACTGGGAGCTTAACAGGCCAAACGCTCGTCACAGATCGGACGTGCGTTGGTATGAGCTTAACCAAATTAAAGGTCGGAAGGGATGTGAATAGGTTCAGCTTCTTGTGCCTCTGTGTGAGGGGGTCAGGTTTGTGGAGTGACTGAGAACTTTCAGAAGATGGGTGAGGTAAGAGTTTGTGATCCTGTGGCCATAAGCTCTCCTTTTAAGCCAAGCCTACCCTTCCACAGAGCACTGTGTGCTGACAGCTGACATTAAGACTACACAATTCAACGCCATTTTTGTTTAGTTTCTCCCCTCTATTTTTGTTCCTATGCTTTATGTCAAAAAAAGCAAGTAGTTAGTTCTCACCGTGCACCCTGGAGATGTTTTTTCTTTAATTTCTCTCTAACAAACGCATCAGTGAACTAAAACAGTCATTGTTGAAATTTTAGATGAGGGGTAATTATATTGATGGAGACATACCATTTTTATATGATGACATTGCAGTTGTTTATGGCTTCTGGGTAATTTTTTTATACATTTCTCTGCACATATCATCACTATGGTGAATAGCAGTTTACATCATTCAAGCATGACGTCTAGCATTAGTCATCAGAGTCCCACATAGAGCCCACGTTTGAACTGTACGGCAGAACCCTGTACACAACGACGCAGTCTTCACTTTCCATCACGTAGCTTGTTGGTATTTATTTTCAAATTAATTTGCCTTTCTTGCTTCGTCAAACCATGTACCTGTTGAGGGAATAATGTTTTTCAACTGGAGATAATTGTAGTTATTTGATAATTTTTGCTTTTTTTTTAAAATTTTTTAATTTTTCCGTTTGTAGCAATATTAGATTCCCAAACCTTGTGACTAACAGCTGACTTTGGTCATCTGAATTCATGTGTTCACTGTATTGTTGCCTTTATTGTTTTAATTATTTAATTACTGAATATGTGGAGGTACTAGTGAGAGAGATGGTGTCTATCTTTTTTTTTTTTTTTTTTTTTTTTTTTTGTGGTGATATTTGAATTAAGGATGACTTTTTATACACACAAGGGACCAGTAGTCAAATCTTCATGTAAATTGACAGCTGATACCTTGATGCTATACGGTCATTTGCGACCTTGTTTTCCGTTTCAAAACCCTTTCAGTAACTAAAATGATGGATGTGATTGACTTAACGAGCTACTCCAGATGCTCCTCCTTCTTTGTACTCGTTAGGTGTTCCTAGCACATCGGTGTATCTGCTCCTGTGTTTCTGGAGGCATCGGGGCTCTGGCCACACAGGCAGCATGTGCTGCTTCCACTGTAACTGTTGTGGTGTCTGCGCAAAGCAGAGCTTGTGTATATAATGTATTCTGTACAAGGCGCAATCAAATGAGCTTAATGAAAACGGCTTCATCCTGTACTGAGTTTCTACTCGTCTTTTAGCACAGTTCTGAATGCCAATTGGGGTGGGGGGAGGGGTTGATTCAAGAACATGTTGGAAATGTAATAAATATTTTACATGAATCGTAGTAATGTACATTGTTTTTTTATTGTTGCTGTTTTTGTCGTCTTGAAGGCCAAACGGAACTGAACACATTAGACAGTACAAATCAATGTTTTGCGTAGCGTTCAAATGAGCCAATCCTTACGTCGGTTGGCCAGGACAGTATGTGTTTACGATATTGTAAGGTTATTTTGTCCAGTCTGCTCTTCAGCATCTGTTTTTGTAATTACGCAGGCATGGCATTAGCGGCTTTCTGTCCTTTAAGGGATTTAAATGCTGTGAGCTGTACGTAAGAAAGTGTTGAGGGCTTTGTGGGTGTAGGAGGATCGGTAGTTGGAGCTTGGCATCAGCATTGGACTTCCTGTGCTGTCCTAAAATCTTATCACTGTATGACAGGTGGAGGTGGGTTAAATGACATGTGCCATGTCTTGATGTAAGTGTAGGAGGCCTTCGGTTTTGAGGTGGACCTACACCGTCAAAGTGTTGAAGATGATGGTGTCGGAACAGTTTACACATGGGTGATCCACCAACAGGATTCTGCTTGTCTTAATTTTTGGAAAAACTGCATATCATTAATAAAGATTGTACTGTCTTTTGCTCAGTGCACAAATTTGAGCCACATGTAATTTACTTAAAATTTGTTTAATTTAAAGTTATTTTTACATTACAGACTCTGGGTCTCCCTCTCCTGAATTTGTCCACCAAGATATGTGCCACTCATTTAGGGTGAAGAGTCTGTTCATGTTGTTCATTTGTCATGATAAGAGCCAAAAAGATGGAAGAATGGTGTGTGTGTGTGTGTGTGTGTGTGTGTGTGTGAACAACCCCCCTGCAGCAACACGCCTGTGCACCTGACATGCAGCCTCTAAAGCAAACCCACCTGGGTGTGACTGTTCTTTAATGGAGGCCTAGGGGTGGTATCCCCACCCTGCAGCGCTTTAAGAGAGACGAGCTCCATTCAGGAGCCCATCCTGAACCCCCCACGTCTGCTCCTCTCCCATCCCGCTCTCCCTCTGCTCTTCCTGGATTCTGGATTCTCCTTATCTGATGCTATTTGATGCAGCTGCTGCAATCTGCTTTGTTCCACCTCAGCAATTTATCGAAAGTTTTCCTCGCTGGACTTTGTGTGTGTGTGTGTGTGTGTGTGTGTGTTGCAATAGAGTGTATACAGCTATTTTTATCCCCCATCCACCCCCCGCCCTGTAAAGAGGCTGCCGTAATTTCCTCGTCCCAAGTCCTCTCTATTCTCTCCCTGGACGTTCATGGAGCTGTCTGACTCTGATCTCCTGGACATCAGCACTAAGGTGCAGCTGCACGGGGTGCTCTGGAAAAGACCCTTCGGACGGCCATCTGCCAAGTGGTCTCGAAGGTACTGTCAGCCACTCTACATATCGCCTAACAGGACATGTGCTCTTAAGATTAGACCTTGGCTACTGGGTTTAAGTCCTTATGACCCGGAGCATTTCAATGAATAGTATAGTTTGTGCTGCATGCTGTTTGTCTTTGAAAGTAGTGCTATTTGGTACTAATACTGACTACATTATAGTGAGTCTTTCTAAAATGACTTGATGGGACAGATAATATACACTGAAGACAGAAGTAATACAGTAATATGCCAGAATAATGATACTGTAGAGCGACTGATACACAAACCAGCCTCATTGAGCCATTATGAGATTCTATACCTCTGTCATTGGTTATTTTAGGTGCTGTACTGGAAATGTACAGATTAACAGATCAAAGACTGACTGTCTAAATCTTTGTATATATTAATGAAAGATACATTTGCAAGGTACATGGGGGAATTCTTGTCACTGTTACAGAAATGTAGATGGTTTTAGATCATATATATATATATATATATATATATATATATATATATATATATATATATATATATATATATATATATATATATATAGTAAATAAATGTTCTCATTAAATAATGGCGTTATGCCATTAATGCCACTCCTATGTGGTGTGGGTTTGTCATGGGTTCCAGGCCTAGCTCATAAGGTATTTATTAGTGCTAGAGCATAAGATCAGAGCTGACTTGCACTTGGCTTTGATTCCCGTTTGCTTTTACGTTGAATAGATTCTTCATCATCAAAGACAGCTTCCTGCTTTATTATGCTGAGAGTGAAAAAAGAAACTTTGAGACGAACAGGTACTTCAACATCCATCCAAAGGTAATAGCCAGCACTGAGACGTACAGATGCACGCATATAATAATACAGCCTTTGATTACGAAGCAATTCTAGCTGTCTCGGGGTGAAATTGTGTCTAGCAACGTCCGGGGATAAAATGGTTTTTATTTGGTTGTTTCTACGCCTGCTGGCTTCTCTTCAGCCTGTGATCATTCTCTGACCTGCAGTCCGTGACGATCTTTAATCGCGTTGCGTTCTTTGTCGTTGCTTTGCAGGGGGTTATCCCACTAGGCGGGTGTGTGGTGGAGTCCAGGGACGATCAGGGTATGCCCTTCGCCATGGTGATCAGCCACCAGGATTTCACCGTACGACCTCTTCCTCCGTTAGCGCCACAGCCACGTCATTGTCCGCCTTGTTGGGGAAGCCGTATTTTTTGACCAGGCTGCTTTGATCACCCTCCACAGGGGGACATAGTCTTAGCAGCAGAGTCGGATCTGGATCAGAACCAATGGCTGCAAACGTTACGGGAGTCAGGAAATGTGTGAGCGACTTTACAGTGTGCCAAGTCTCTGGTGGTGGTGCCACTGTATGGTGGTAAAACCTCAGCACGTAGGATAGATAATGTAGGTAAGGCACCGATGGGATGCGAGTAGAGAATACAGGTTTGGTAACGTGTGGCTTCGTCCTCAGCACCTGGAAAAATGCTCAGCTGGGGGAGGCGATGATCGAGAGCCTGGAGGCACAGGGATTGCAGCTGGCCAAAGAGAAGCAGGAGTATCTGGGTGAGACGCATTCACACACCCCAGCACAGAGGCCTCTTAGATCGACTTGTTTGGTAGGATGTTCTAGAAAGCAGTCCTGCTCCAGACGATACCCTGGTGTTGATTACGTATATCCACACCCGTAAGCAGCTGTAGTCGTGTAAGACTGTGTGTGACGGTGGTTAACGGCAAAGCAGCCGGCTTGCTAATTGTACGTTTGTTGTCGTTCAGATAAACTAATGGAGGAGACGGAAGAACTGAGTCTACAGAAGGAACAGAAGGCGGTTAGTTACACATAAACAAAACCTACGTATGTAAATCAACATATGTTTCCATCAATTTCTCAGGCTTCTAGACAAGTGGGTGGTGTGTGTGCGCATGCACGTGCGTGTGTGTGTGCATCTGCATATGAAAGATGTAGAGAGATTGAGAGATTTTGTGTATGCGTGTTTCTGCCTTTGTGAATAGCGCAGGAGCTGGAACGTGTGAACCAGGTGCTGGAGGAGGAGAGGCAGAGGTTTGAGGAGGTGGTGCTGGAGCTGAGGGCAGAGCAGGAGCAGACCCGCCTGTGAGCTCCACGCTACACACACACGAAGGCCAGACCTGAACTTCAGAACCCACTCCATGATACTTTATGGCAGGAGGACACTGTAACTGCAGGACTAAAATAATGACACTTCTTGTCCACGTGCTTCTCATGGAGATGGCCTTGAGATGCGTGCGAAGTGAAGGGAGTGGTGTGTGTGTGTGTGTGTGTGTGTGTGTGTGTGTGTGTGTGTGTGTGTGTGTGTGTGTGTGTGTGGGGCGCTAGGGATCTGGACGGTACTGCTCGGTGCCTGAAGGTGGTGGAGACGGAGAACGAGGAGCTTCACACTGTCACCGTGCTGCTGCAGCAATCTCTGCAGGTGCACCACACTGCGGCTCTTACTCTGACGCCACTGTCAGGACGATTGAGAGTGATCAGGAGGATGAAAGTATTACTGAGTGCATATTAGGTTACCATTAAGGGATGTGATGTGTGTTGTATATGTATGTTGTTGGTTTCTTGGGGGGGTGTGGGGGGGGGTTTGGATTAAACCACTGTGTGCTCACTGGGCTTGCAGCTCATTGAGTGGTGCAGTCATGACGGCGGCAGTGTTGATTGGCCTGTCCTGGTGTCTGTAGGAGCTGTCCAAGGAGAAACAGCACACTCTGGAGCAGCTGAGAGAGCGAGGGTTGCTGAGGGCGGATATGCAGACATCCACCCAAGACGCCACCCTGCCTTCTGCCCCGCCCTCCACCCCAGAGCCCCAGCGCCCCGGAACACCAGAGGAGCAGCTCCAAGGAAACTTGTACCTAATCGAGAAACGGATGAGGAGTCTGATGAAGGAGAAGGAGCAGGCTGAGGAGAGGTTAGAGGAGGAGAGATTAGAGGAGGAGGAGGAGGAGGAGGAGAGATTAGAGGAGGAGGAGGAGGAGGAGGAGGAGAGATTAGAGGAGGAGGAGGAGGAGGAGAGATTAGAGGAGGAGGAGGAGGAGGAGAGATTAGAGGAGGAGGAGGAGGAGGAGGAGGAGAGATTAGAGGAGGAGGAGGAGGAGGAGGAGAGATTAAAGGAGGAGGAGGAGGAGGAGAGATTAAAGGAGGAGGAGGAGGAGGAGAGATTGGAGGAGGAGGAGAGATTGGAGGAGGAGGCTGAGGAGAGGTTAGAGGAGGAGACTGAGGAGAGGTTAGAGGAGGAGGAGGCTGAAGAGAGGTTAGAGGAGGAGGAGGAAGCCGCTGAGGAGAGATTAGAGGAGGAGACTGAGGAGAGGTTAGAGGAGGAGGAGGAGGAGGAGGAGGAGGAGGAGAGATTAAAGGAGGAGGAGGAGGAGGAGGAGAGATAGGAGGCGGAGGCTGAGGAGAGGTTAGAGGAGGAGACTGAGGAGAGGTTAGAGGAGGAGGAGGCTGAGGAGAGGTTAGAGGAGGAGGAGGAGGAGGAGGAGAGATAGGAGGCGGAGGCTGAGGAGAGGTTAGAGGAGGAGACTGAGGAGAGGTTAGAGGAGGAGGAGGCTGAAGAGAGGTTAGAGGAGGAGGAGGAAGCCGCTGAGGAGAGATTAGAGGAGGAGACTGAGGAGAGGTTAGAGGAGGAGGAGGAGGAGGAGGAGGAGGAGGAGAGATTAAAGGAGGAGGAGGAGGAGGAGGAGAGATAGGAGGCGGAGGCTGAGGAGAGGTTAGAGGAGGAGACTGAGGAGAGGTTAGAGGAGGAGGAGGCTGAGGAGAGGTTAGAGGAGGAGGAGGAGGAGGAGGAAGCCGCTGAGGAGAGATTAGAGGAGGAGACTGAGGAGAGGTTAGAGGAGGAGGAGACTGAGGAGAGATTAGAGGAGGAGGAGACTGAGGAGAGATTAGAGGAGGAGGAGACTGAGGAGAGGTTACAGGAGGAGGAGGACGAGCAGGCCGTATCCACTGCACTCAAACATGGCAACTCGTCTCATGTCTCAGAAAGCTACAGAGCTTAGAGCAGAACCCTTTCCTGCATAAATCAGGCATTTTCCATATTTTGAATGTCCGTGGCAGAAGACATGCAATGTTGGTTTTCTGAGCGCTTAAATCCGCCCCTGTGCCCTGCTTACGGATGACACACGTATTGCAGAGTGCATGAGGGCCCGGACATGTGCGGGGGCTCCACTGGCCAGCCCATTAATGGAGGGCAGAGGCCACTAAGTGGAAATGTCCATCGATTTGCAAACAAGCCATGGCATCGATCAGATGGCGATGAGCACGGTGCGTCAGGCAGGAAACGGACCGGCCGCAGGCTACAGCCGACCTGACAGGCAGGCGCTCCACTCAGCAGCGTAACGTCCCCTATGGAAACCATATTCACAAGAGCCCCACACAGCAATAACACTGGAATGAAGATTAGCTGTTTACCCTGGCAAATTCACTCAGGCTGATTAATGACCTTGTAGCAGAGTTGTTGCAATGCGAACCGTGGAGAACCTCGTGCGTCCACAAGGTTATTGATTTCAAAGCTCTGTTATTTACAGATGTGCATGGCTAGTCTGGGTGCTAATGTACTGTCAGCTGACTTTAACTTACAGGTTTTTGCATGTTTGTGGCCAGAAGTGATCGAATTATGATTTGAATTTAAATCAGGACAAAGCTTTTCCACGTTGTGGTTCTTTAGCGTGGGGACCCTGATTTTAACCCCATATGAACTCAGAAGCTGTGGTGTGTTCTGTCTGCACCACCGCAGATTGCAGCTTCCCTTACTGTTTCTTTATTCAGGCATTGCATATTTCTGGTGCGTATTTGAGTGTGAGCAGACACACTCCGAGAAATGACAAACACACTTCGACAAATAACAAACACACTCGGAGAAACGTCAGACACACTGACAAATATGACACACTCAGAGACATGTCAGACTTGCCCAGAGGAAAACACACCCAGACACACTCGCAGAAATATCAGATACGCCAACGCAGACGTATGAAATGTAGTCCACATTTTAGTTTTGCTAAAGCTCACACCACCTCCTTTGCCTTGCCCAGTTCATCTCCGCATTATCCACCACCGCACTGTTTTCTCTGCAGAGGGTGACCGTGCGCTGCTCTTTGTCTCCCCCTGCAGGCTGAAGGAGAACGAGCAGCGTGCCAGGGTGCTGCAGGACGAGAGGGAGTTCTTCTCCTCACAGGCTCGATCCCTCCAGCAGTCCTACACCCAGCTGACTGCAGACAAGCAGAAGACTGAGGCGGAGCTGAAGGTGAGGGGCGGAGCATGAGGGCTCAGCACAACCGCGACATCTTGGCTCATTTTGAAAAGACTACTGAATCCTCCCGAATCCCACAGCGTCTGCTCACCTTACACAGATCCGGTCCGGAAATACAGGGCCTGATACTACACTGGCTATGGTGTGGTGGCATTGATACATGTTCATCATCCTGCCTGTTGTTTTCTTTTATGAGATTACAGTTTGAAATTCCCTATACCCATTTCACTCACTCTACACGCCCTCGCACACACACCCTCACACACACACACACACACACACACACACACCCCTTGTCTCTTTTTGCTGGAGTCCCCATGCTCTTTACTGCCGTCGTTCACTCCAGTGAAACATATTTCTCATATTCTCATATGATACCTTCTTTATCTTTGTCACTGGTACCATAATAATAACATTTATACGGTGCCTTTCTGGACCCAAGGTCAATTTACAAGGTAACACAAAACAATAAGACAAAAGCAGATATGTTACAGAGACAGTGAGAGTGAATGTAATAGAAGACCAACAAACGGGTGAATATGAAGAACTGATCATAGAGGTAAAAACTGAACAAAAGACAAAGCACAAACCGAACAATCGGAACAAAGAACCTTCACCAAACATCAGGAGCAGGCTGTCATATACAGAATCTGAGTTTAGGAACCACTACACAAATATACACTGGACCTACCAGCCCAAGAGCATGATGTCTTCTTTATATAAGCACATTATGCATGTGATGTAAACACACACGTGTGTGTGTGTGTGTGTGTGTGTGTGTGTGTGTGTGTGTGTGTGTGTGTGTGTGTGTGTGTGTGTGTGTGTGTGTGTGTGTGTGTGTGTGTGTGTGTGAGAGGCGGAGATGGAGTCCCGCACCCAGTTGGAACGCAGGCTGAAGCAGGCGGAGGAGGCCCTGCGGGACCTGGAGCAGGGCCTCAGCTGCACAGAACGCAGCCGTGAGCGGGATGAGAAGCTGATAGGAGATGTCAGCCACCTCCGCAGTGAGTGCTTGTGTGCATATTCATGAGGCGCCCTCTTCTGTACCGTAGAACATTCGAACATTTTCATTTTTAAAATGAATGTTTGCAATGTACAAGTATATAAAAAAAGAAAGCCTTTGCAACTAGTTTGCTGTAAAATCAGCAAAAACGCTGTACCGCGTTGTCCATCGTGAATGTTCGCTTGCAGAGTTTTTCGAGGAGTGTATCTGTGCGGCGGAGATCGATGCCAAACTTCCTGCCATCATGAAGAACGCCGTGTACCTGCACAAAGCTGCCGCGCGTCGCATCAAGAGCTGTCGCGTTCAGAGACATTCCTCCCGCCAACACGGCTGTAAGCGTCTCTCTCTCTCACACACACACACACACACACAATCACGATGTTCTAGCATTACTCTGTATTCCATTCAGAAGCGTTTTACACCGAACTGCGCAGGAAGGCCGTAGTGTTTTGTTGTGGCGTGAGGATGGACAGGTTTACTGTTCCGCGCTTTAGGACGCTCGTTAAATGCGGAGCTAAATGGAGCGTTTTCACCGGGCTAAATAGGTCCGTTCATCCCGTGTTCCACACCTTCCCTCTGCTCGGCCTCCATGATTTGTGTGCGCAGTGAAACACTCCCAGTCGTTTATCTGCTCACGTGGCGACGCCGGCGGCCTGGAGGACCTGAAGGAGACCGCCCAGCGCCTGACCTCGGACAAGTGCTTCAGACAGCGCGTCTACAAGATCATTGCCCATGAAGACAGAGTGCAGCCCGAGGACTGAGAGCACAACGGAGCAGACGGCTTGAAGCCTTCGTGAGACCTTCTCGTAACACGATGAGAAGAGTCCTGAAGTGCATACCTGCAATCAGGTGACGGCAGACAAGAGCACCCAGCTCTCGGTCTGAAGTTATACAGTTTAAGGCCATGAGTCTATCGCAAATTTCAGTTCTTGATTTGACATAAACCAGGAATGTGTTGAAATTAAATAATGTAAATATTTGAGGGTCAGTGAACTCTTTTATTACTACTCAAAACATACAAAAAGTATCGTATACTATTCTGTTTTATGGTATGTGTGTCTAGAAGAATATTTGTTGAGTTAGTGGTTACTGCATGAACATATTTTGATCCCATTTCAATGTACATTAATATGAAGTTAGATTTAAAAAATGTAATGACATGTCTGGTAAGTAAATAATAAATACTAGACACATATTACCACTCAAGGAACGAGTCCAAGTTTATTTTCATTCATACAGTCCAACTGTCAGTTGTGAAATGCTTCAGTCTGTCTGTTTCCGCATCTGCCTGCCTCGTTGCTGGGCTGGTGGATGCTGAAAAACCGTCTTGTCCCGGAGTTGAACGGATTTACTGTTATGAGCTTCAGCAACCAAAAACGGTAAAAGTGCAGAACTAGGATAAAAAAGGGAAGCGTCTCAACATATGAGTGTCTGCCACAATACCAGTTCTGCTGCAGCTGAGAACGTGTCAGCCTGACTTTACAGCACATTATACTCAGAACTTGCAAACAAGTTTTAGGAGAATCTGGCAGTAATCTTAATAATCATCGTCTAGTTACAGTCTGATCTTTTGATGTTATTTTTCTTATAAAGTTGTATTAGACATGGGAATTTTATTGACATATTCACTCCATATCTGCACAATATACCCTGTGTTACCAATCTAGAGCAAAACCAGAACACGAGTAACAGCACAGTGCACAAGAAGACAGGAAGATTTATTTAAACTGTACACGTTGTTCGCCAAGCACCATGATTTTGCTCTCATCTGGCCATCCTTGGTATTGTACCAGAAACACAGAAATTAAAAGCTGAGAAATGTTTCATGATAATGTACAGATGAAACCAGTATTTCCATGATGGTGATTTTTGCTTGGTAATGTTAGGAAAACGTTGTGTTGGGGTCATGCTTAGCTTAGTCACTGTTGTATCAGAGGAACATGGGGTCACAAAATTCCAGTGCATCCTCTGAGGACAGTGTTTGAGATCACCCAGTGGAGGTCTTCATCATCATCATCTCAAGCCCTAAAAGGCAAAGAAGACAATCATTAATATTTTTACCAACATAAACAATAATGATCAAGAACAATATCACATATTTCCCACTGTAGTAACTGTCTTGGCATTGTCTGTTCTGACCACATAATTCAGTGAATGAATGAATGTTCAATGAGCACTTCACACCTACACCCATTAGGTAGTATTCAGTTAAAAAGATCATTGCCTATATGAATAATCCTCTACGTTTCACAGAGAAAGATGATGCTTTTCTCAATCTAACAAACGGACACCAAACATTTATATTAGTATCACGGGCATTAGCCACAGAGCATGTAATGAATTATGAATTGTGAATTATTAACTGCACAAGCTAATAAGCACTGTCCCGATAATACTTTAATCCTTTGTAACCTACATCAAACATTTCATACAATAACTTAAGATGCGTTTACATTTTTCCCCAGACAACAGATGCTTAGATCAGCTGTATAAAATATATAGATCAGCTATATAAAATAGTGTTTCGTTATAACCTGACCTCTGTCGGCCGGCTATACCACATCAGATGAAGTCAAGAGCAACATTTATACCTTTGAAACGCGTTCTCACCCAACTGTATTAGAACTGTATAACCTTCCTAGATTTCCAATAGAGTCCTGTATGCATGGAGGATTGTGAATATTATTTAAAACGAATTTTGATGAAGCTCCAATACCCTTAAGCACGATCTCTATTACAGGCTGGTTTGCCTATGAAGCCTATGGCAGCTTATGCTCAGTCATGCTCTGATAGGATTTCACTGGGAGGCATATCCAGGAGGCATATCCACATTGTGGTGCTTTTCCACAGATACCAGTCGCAGCTCTGCAGTCCTCTAAAAATATGGCAGAATGAGATGGCACTTTCGGCTCCATGCATACGAAAAGAGCCAATTCACCCCCCCACACCCCCCTCGCCCCTCCCTATGGCAACCCACTCACATTCCCATGATCCCTAGTGGTTTCATCAAAGGACCGGGGCACCTTCTCCATTGCACATTGCTATGGCAACTACGGTATTAAAGTGTGACTCTGTTTCTTTCCATCCCTGTTCCTCCTGGTCATGGAGATTCCTACAATAATCTCTTCCCCGCTGTAGAGTGGTTTGGGTAATCGTAGGAAGCATCAGACTGAAGCACTGTTCTGTGTGTACTCAAAGTATGTGCTTCAAAACAACCCAAGGCAGCAGGTGATGCATTCAAAACACTACAGCCGTGTTCTGTTTATTCACAGTATTAAATTAAGTGTTACCGGAATGGAATGTGTTTTTTTTTTTAATGGAATTTAGCAGTAATGTTTCTGTACTAAATTTATATTCAATGAACTGATTCAACAAAAAGTAGCTTTGTTCATTATTAAAGTAGACAAAACAGGCGTACCTGACTGAGATGGGACTGTGTGTGTAAGTGTCAGCGCAGGGATCCTGACTCAGGAGCGGGTCTCCGTCGCCTTGTCAGCAGTTGCACGGTGATGAGGGCTGTCTTTTTGCCACGGCAACACTTGACAGCAGCTGGGTCAGCAGCCCAGAGCCGTCAATCACCCGCAGCAGGCGTGGGGGGAGGGGGTTCTGAAGCGCTGCTCTCCAGGACTTTTTAATAGTGTACTGTTAACATCCAGTTCAGTCTTGTAAAGCAGTCTGTACTCTCGTTTTCTTCTCTTTTAGAGAAATAAGCCATCAACGATGCGGTATTGACTAGCTAATCCCTTTATAAGCATTTCATTTTGGCTATTTGATAAGGTAGAAAACTATTCATCCACACTCAATCAGCTACCGAGGCCAAAGCTCAGGTATTAAAAATAAAGGAAAGATATTTCATACGTAACAAATAGCCCAGCAGTTGCGACAAAATAGTGATTTTATGAGATGAGATATGACGCGTCCAGCAATATCATGGGTCTTGTTCGGTGACGAGGCCGACTACGAAAGCTCAAGCAACTCATTCCTGGCGGTAGGTGGGCGGGACGGCTAGACGGGGGTCAGGGACATCACTTCTCGTCCAGGCCAGCCTTGAGCTGGGCCTCCAGGGCCATCTTATCGAACGTGCGCATGTTGGTCTCCTCCCGCACGCGATCGCGTACGTGGAAGGAGGCGCGTGCCACCGACCGGGCGCTTTCCAGCACGGCGCGCTTCTCCCGGAAGATCTGCTCGCTCTTCTCCAGCTTGCGCTCGATGGACTGCAGCAGCTCCAGGCGCCTCTGCCGCTCCTCCTCCTCCACCTTCTGCCGGTTCAGCCGCTGGAGACGCTCCTTCTCCTGCCTGCTCTGCACGGCGCGCTGGGCCTTCTCGCGGGCCCTCTCCTCGGCCAGCAGGGCGGCCTGCTGCGCCCGCTTCTCCGCCTCCCGGGCCCGCGCCTCCACCTGCTCCTTCTGGTGCCGCTCGCGCCTCTCCGCCGCCTTCCTGGCCTTCTGGATCTGCTGCTCCTCACGCCTGGCCTTCTCGCGCAGCTCCTGACCCCGCCGCTCCTGGATCTGCTCGTAGTTCCCCTGCGAGCGGCTCAGCTTCTCCTGCGCCGCCCGCCGCACCTCCTCGCGCTCGTCCGCCTCCCGCCGCGCGATCTCCTGGGTCAGCGCGGCGTGGCGCCTCTTCTCGGCGCGGTTCAGCCCGCGGCGCTCCTCCTGGACCTGGTGCTCGCGCTCCTGCCTCTTCAGCTCGGCGATGGTCAGCTTCTCCCTGAGCAGCAGCCTCTCCTGCTCCAACATGGCCTCCCGCTCTTCCTCCAAGGCCTTGAGGTTCTGCTCCTGCGCGCTCTTCTTTTGCCTCTCCTCGCGGGCGGCCTGCTGCACCTTCTGGAGCCGGCTCCGCTCCTGCTGCTCCGCCTGCTCCCGCCGACGCTCCTCGCTCTCGGCCGCCTGCCGCAGCTTGACCGCCGCGGCCTCCCTCTCCTGCTGGCTGAGCCTCCTCTGCCGGGTGGACACCTGCGAGTGCCAGGCGCGGTGGCACTGCAGCACGGCCCGCTGCTTCTCCCGCTCCTCCCGCTCGCGTCGCAGCTCCTCCAGACGACGCTCGCTGTCCCACTGCAGGTGCGCCACGTAGCGGGTCTGGCTCATGATGTCCTCCTCCTGGTACCTGGCCAGCATCAGCGCCGCGATCTTGCGGTCGCGCTCCGGCACGGCCTTCAAGCCGCGCCGTTTCACCTCCTTCACGATGCGCTCCACCTTCTGCGTGGTCTGCGGCGAGTGGCTGAGGTCGCCCAGGCTCAGGCTGCGGCCCATCAGGGAGTTGAACGTGGCCAAGGCTCGAGCCCGCGGGCTGGCGCTCTTCCCCCACGGATCCCGCGTCCCCTCCCAGCTGTAGGAAGAAGACGCCGACTCCGAGGAGGCGCACGTGGTCGTGGTCGTGGTGGAGGCTGTAGAGGAGCTAACTCCTTCCTGTCTTCTCTGCAGGGATTCTAAAGAATGGCTTCTCTCTCGGACTCTTGAGCCGGACACAACGTGCCCATTGTGCTGAGCAAATGGCCCAGTGACGCCGTTGGCTGGGCTTTGTGCTGCAGATTTGGACACGATTGGTGCCAGTGACATCGGCATCCTTGGGAAAGATGATGGCTTTGGTGTTGATCTGGGGAAGGTATGTGCAGACTTTGTAGGGGAACTTTTTTTGGACACCGTTGCTCCTATTGGCTGAACTGTTTTTGCAGTTGTAGATCCTTGAGTTGGACCAGCAGGTTCGGTCACAGGTACCTTCGACTGCTTTACTGCTGCCCCTCTAAGAGTGTGACCAGAGCTTTCTGAGCCAGCTTTCAAGGCCTGTTCAGAACTAGCTTTAGTGGAGGAACTTGCAGATGAGGTGGGCGTTGATAAATGTTCTGAACCTTGAGGTGTGTTTTTGGGAGGGGCACGTGAAGATGTCACACCGTGTGTTTTGGAGGGACCACTGGTAGCTGGTGACGCTTTGGGGGTGCGGCCAGCGGTAACGGTGCCATGAGTTTGCTCAGGCAGTCCAGCGTTGGCCGCGTCTTGAGTCTTTGAAGTCAGCAATCTGCTGCCGTTGAGCGCTGTCTGAAGGAGCCTCTTCTTCTCCTCCTGAACGATCCTCTCTCGTTGGTCTCTGCACTGTCTGAGTTTGGCATGCCTGTCCTTCTCGTACACCTCGAACATGCCTGTGGCCACTCGCATGCTGCGCGCCGGGGCTTCCCGTGCGAAGTCGGACAGCGGCCGGGGCAGCAGCTCCACGGGCTTGACACCGCACCGGGCGCACGCCTCCAGCGAGCGGGGGCTGGTCAGCACGTAGCGGCTGCCCTCCGCAGCCGGACTGTCGAAGTTGTACAGGTCCAAGTGCAGCTTGGCCTGTTCGGTCCCGCAGTCCTGGGGCTGGCCGGCCTGAGGACTCTGCTCCGGCCCAGGCTCGGGAGCCTTTTCTGGACTACCGTTGGTAGCCTCTTCTTTTCCCCCATCCTGCTCCTGCTCAGGGAGACACGGGGCGTCGGAGGCTCCAGCAGGACTCTCAAACTGTGGCTCCGTGATCTTACTCTGGTCGTCGGGGTCCAGTGGATCCACCATGGTGGGCTGCTCACAAGCAAAGTTAAGGAGAGGGGGAGGGAATTGGCAATTAAATGCAGGAACTGTATAAAACACACAAACACGGTCAAGTAAGAATCGCAGGGAGCATTTTGTTTTGTGTGGAGGTCAGTTTGTTGGTTTAAGGATGATGCAATGCAAGCCTTCCACACGCAGACCAGATTCCACATATTTTACATTCTGTTTGCTCCATTAATGACCTCGCTATCGTTTAGTCTACATACTGGGCCACAACAGAAATGGTGAAATCATGGGTTTGCTATTCTTAGCATCAAAATGAAACCTATATCCACGTCTGTCTGTCTGTATGACGAGCTGTTTATATTGTTTCCCCACCGATTCCAAGCACACAATCACACGCAAGCGCTTCTACGTTTATGCGTCAGACGCGACAAACACGCGCAAGTTATTTTGCGTTAATGCGTCAGACGCTCCCGCGCGTGCACACACACGAGCTACAATAACTACAATAACAACCTTTTGGCGTTTCGCATTACAATACATTTCAATAGACCACAACGCTGATATTAAACCGAGAGTAACTATGATGCACCTGTTTGCGAGACACAGGCCGTACGAGGCGACGTCTCCGTGTTATTCTACTGTATTAAACGAAGCTCTTAAGCTCCGACAGTAACGCTGTGGCCTACAGCCCAACACCGACACCAGAACCAGGGCTGCACAAACCCAACACCGCTTATGAGATGCGATGTGGCATATAAGCACCCACCAAACACGCGTGCATGCTGTCGAGGCACCACTGACCTCTTAGTTCGCCGAATATTTTCAGAACCGATGATTTGATCCAGTCGGACGCGTCCAGTCCCGCTGACCCGCTGCATAATAACATCGGTTCAGGAGGGGGGCATGTCGTTTGCGTACAAAGCGTGTGAAGAAAGACTCGTTACATACGCGGTTCTGAGCTGATCCAACCCAGATCCCGGGGGCAGTGGGGCAAACGGTTCTCAAGATTTCACGGGAAACTCGTAAACAACTCTAACGACTAATGCAAAGATCTCGTCTATAATCGGACAGTCCTAAATGTTTTGGGGGTCCGTGGCCGCCTCGTCCTCGCATCAGCCTCCACCCGCTGCTCTCCTCCACCTGCTGTTCTCCTCCTGCATCCTGCTCCGCCTCCGCCCGCCAGCAGGCTAAAAATACCGAACCCGCGCCCCCTTTGCTCAGTGTATTTGGTAAGAGCTACTGTCAGCCAGCTCAATCAACCTCCAAGATGAAGATGTTGTAGCTTTTCTTCTAAATGCGCGGATTGCTCATTCAGAAGATTTGGTTTAACATATAAAAAAGATCTGGCAACTTAAAATCATGCCATTGTCATTCAACCATTTCACACAGACTGACGTCTAGTATAACTTCAGGTAAAAAAAAACTCCAGTTTCTGATTGAAGATGAGAATAATTGAATGTGCAAATATAAAAAAATATATGCACATTTGGCTGTCTTGATTAAGTAGACTAAACTCCAAAACATCCTAGTGGATTTTAAAAGTCCCTCTGACTCGCGCACCTGTTTCTCCCACAATCTTTGTAAGACATTCAAATGAGGCTGTTTTACAGGTTATTATCATTTATATTCAAGTAGTCTATATCGAAGCAGCCTCTTAAACCTTCTATCTTAAACGCTGGTTCATTTATGGCTTCGCTCAGAAGAGCTGCAATGAGCCAAAGTGTCCACACGGTGGCGCCATGTGCATAACACAACAAACTGACAACACAGCACAAGACGATAAGCCTAATTTCTGCTGAGTTGTTACTGAGTGACATTGCGGTGTTACTGAACTTCACCCAAATGTAAACTGTTTTTTTCCCCTTCGTCGATAATACAAATTTATGCATATTCGAAGTGTATTTAAGTAGAAATACTCACAAAATAACAGTAAATCTGTCCACTGAATGCACCAGAAATTCAATCGATTTGTTTTTTTTTTTGGAATACAACTAAATTTTAACAATTCAGCATGTATAAATATTTTTTCAGATAGGCACGGATTTTTTTTCTTTCAGTTTTCCCAGAACTTGAGATTCCTGTTTATATTATTGTGAAAGCTTCATCCAGCACAGACACCCCAGAGAGGGTACTGGGGGAACCACGCTGTAAACTGTTGTGTTCAATGGTCTCCTCAGAATCATTTCTGAAAAGGTTATTTACCTTGTTGTTTAGACTCAACACACGGTTTGGATATGTTCTAAATATGCTCTAAATAACATCAGTTTAACAATAAACATCATTTTTTTTCTTCTTCATAGGGTATGGTACTAAAATAATAACAATAATAATAATTATTATTATATTGTTATTATCATATTATTATTATTATTATTATTATTATTATTATTATTGGAAACACGAGCTGCTTTACTCTCTGTTTTTGAAGACAAAAGATTCAATACATTGAACACTGATTTTTTTTTCATGAATGAAGGTTTTAATTTGATTCAAGCATACTGCAGTTTGTTTTTGATTTTGGGAGTATTTTCAATTCCTCGTCATCTAGTTCTATAGAGTCGCCGTGTGGGTCCAGGGAGCTGTGGTGTGTAGGGATCCGCGTCAGATAACTGGTGCAGTGTCCGAGGGGGTGACCCACTAAACTCTTGACCTGCGGGGGGAATCATGCGAGCTTAACTGACCCCACCTGCAGGCCTTGTAAGAACACAGAGTAAGAATGGACAACGTGGTAGGTGCTGGGGGCCAGTAAACTGGGGGCGTGGGATCTGTTGGGATGCGAAGGGTGCAGCCCTGCACATGTCACTGGTGTGGGGGTATGTCCTGGACTTGGGGGGGTCACAGAGAGGTGAGCGGCCTCAGAGACAAGGCTGGGGTGCATGCAGCTGGGTGTGCACACGCCTGCCTATGAGCACAAGGTCCCGTATACTAATCAGGACTTCACAGGATGTTCAAGAATGCTGGATGATTTTTCCTGGTGGTTTGGGATGTCTCGCTAGCCAGGTTGAACTCACTGCACATCAATCACATCTGAAATGAAACCCTGATTTAATGCTGGATTTCTTCTTGGTAACGCCTTATTTACTGAATAAAACAAAAAACAGACTTTTAAAGAACCATGAGGTGTACATATTCACCAAACAGAAAACTGGTTTTCAAATAATTAAAATTAATGCATTTCAATGTTATACAATTACATGTTTAACTACATACAAAACCATATATACACATTCTAAGATTTTGACCGTAGCTTTCAGGGTTTGAGTTTCTGACCATAGCAACCATTATTATTCAAATAGATTTGAAATGAAAATCTTTTGACCATACACACAGCAGTTCTAAACATCTTCAATTCCTTTCAACCTTCCTGCTGAGTGTACTCTTGAACTACCATTTGTCCTGTCCCTGGACATTCCGTTGACCTGGGGAGAATGACCATTATGTGGAAGACACTTATGAAGCGAAGCTCTCTGGCGGGCCTTAGGACCCTGGGTCCTCTAGGCAGACTTGTCCTCCTGAAGACCGGGACCTCTGCTTGCCCCCGGTTCACATTTCCAGCTTGGCTTTGCCAACACCAAAGCCCACGTTTCCCTGACAGTTTTGACAACTCAGCCCCCACTCCCATATCCCCCTCTGTCGCGGCTGGCATGGAGGGAGAGAACCCCCCCACCACCGGGGGAAAGGTCCCAGAAACCAAGCTGTTAATTCAATCAGGAGGGTGGTATGCTCAATTAGGCACCCATAAGGGCCCAGGAAGGGCCCTGGGGCCCAGCAGAGGGCAAGCAGACCTACCCCTGAGAGCCATTAATTGTGGATGACAGTGTGTAAACAGTTTGGTGAATAGGTGCTGCAGGTGCTGGATACCCAGGCCCCGTCTCAATGGGTCTTTTCACACCCGCGTTCCCTCTGTTCTCATTCACTTTCTCTCTCTCATTTCTTTCCTAACATCAGATGAGGTTCTGGAATGACAAGCCCCCTCTTTGATGTGTTCAGATGTGTTCAGTCCATACGTGTTTTGTGACAAAGGAAACGTAGACCTGGACGTTCAGGCTGAGAGAAGTTCCACCATCCTGCCCACTGCAACCACTGTACATATTAAAGATGTGGAATTCATCCAATGAAAGCCAGATGAGAGACTTGAAAGGGAGTGGCCTCTTCTCCTGACCTCGCATATTTCTGAGTGCAGTCACCTCTCCGTCCATCTCTCCCCCTATTTCTCCCACCTTTCTCTTCCCTTTTGTTCTAATACAGAGATCGGAGACGGCATGGATGTAGAAAGCACTCCATCAAATTGCTTGAGGCATAATCTTGGCCACAGTAGTGCATTTTACTTATAGGTGCACAGATCTGAACCATCCTTTCACAAATGTATTTGTCTTTAATACACAGTAATTCACTTATAGTTATAGCAGCAAATCAAAGACAGCTTTTCAAAGGGATAAAACAAAACATTTGAAAATGTGACGAGAACCGTAACCTATCAGAAGGCTGCATCTCACTGTACAGATGAAGATGGGTAATGCAGTCTAACTTCTGGAGGACTGAGATGGTGTATGGTGTGCTGGTATTGAAGCAGTTTGGAGAATAATTACGAGGCTGGTGAGGGAATGTGTGCCCCAGAGGGGGTCATTGTTGTTAAAAACCTATTAACAATTAATGAAACTTCAAGAATCTCCCAGACAGTGTGAAAAAGGCTGGACCAAAAACATTCCCTTGATCTGGCAAAACCACAATAAAGCCCCGTCCAGATGTCTAATTACACGAGCTGCAACTGGGTTTAACAGCAGTGAGAAATGTGCAATATAAACTACACAGGTATTACAGTCACTTAGCATGAAGTGGCCCTGTCATGCTTATCTTTGACATGAAAATAATGCCCTTGTTCATTTGTGCTGATTAAAGACATGCACCATCCACAGCCTGGCGATAATTGAACCCAAGCCGGCAGGGTGCCGCTGGTTTGGGCCGGCTCGCTGCGTCTACAGACACCTGCTAATTTTCTGCCTGTTCTGTTTGCTGTAAACAGACTGTGGACAGGCACTGAGGATCTATGGACAGGAGCAGCATGGTGATTGGGCATCAGCATTTTGTTTTTGTTTTTATTTAAGCCTTATCTGCTCCATCTCTCCCCTGTCAGGCAGGGTTGTGTTGGGCAGAGTTACACCAATACCAGGTTTCACACTCTCTCCGTGGAGCCATTGCATCCTTGTGTGGTGTGAGGTCCTAGGATGTTGGGGAGAGTGCATAAGGACATAAAGTGATCTCGTTAACATTCCATCAGACACTCCTGTTCACCCTCTCGGTCCTGCCCTCCCCCACAATAACGTCACGCGGGTCTGGCCAGAACTAGCTGGCACAGTGAGGACTAGCGCGGCCCGGCCAACCCTCCAGGGGGAGATGGGACGGGTCTCACCCCTCCGCTCCCAGCAGCAGGATCACACGCAGGCTGCCCTAAACTGAACACTCAGTGCCTGCTTCAAAACTCACCTGACATCACTTCTGACTGACAAACCCTTCAAAACTCACCTGACATCACTTCACTTCTCTCTAATCTCATATTTTGGATGGACCTATATCCAATATATATTCCAATATATATATATATATATATATATATATATATATATATATGGGTGTGTGTGTGTGTGTGTGTGTGTGTGTGTATTAAAAACCAGTTGCGACACACAGAGACCATTAAATTATTTTTCTGACTGTGTGAATTCCAAGGTTAATACACGGCTTAACAGTAATTACAAGCCTGTTCAAAGTTGATCTCCACAAAGCTTTTCACAAAGAAAGGAACAACTGAACTAAAAGAGGACCATACAAAGGTCGGGTAGATCTCAGAGACTTATATATACGGTCTCTGGTGGATCTGCCAAAACCTTTTAGCACTTCAAAGCCAAATGCAAAACGTCAGTGTTTTAATTGTATTTCATTTTTTCTTGAGCGTTTGTGTGTGCAGGTGCGAGCGTGAAGGGTGGTGTGTGGTAGGTGGACACCTGCACACAGCTCAAAGCGCCTCTCTCTCCTCTTTCACACTCAAAGGCGACCACAAAAAGAGCGAAATAACCCAACACTTAAGAACTCACTGCCAAAAAGCGAAGCCCGTTAATCCACAAACCGGACGATCCGCAATTTTATTTCCTCACCACAAATTATTAATATGTTTACGTTGTTTGCTATTATCTCCATATTATAAGACATTATGTTATAACTTGGATATAGAAACACACGCATATATAAATATATCACATGTATGTACGTACGCTTGTATAAATATGTTACACTTTCGTTATATATATATATAAAACGAGCGTGTAACATTGTTATATTTATATATATAAAGCAGGGTGCGCTCGTTGGACGTGTGTAGTGTCAATCATGTTTTCTCAGCCCACCTCTCGGGCGTTTAAATGAGTCCCAGTGGGAACCGCACCAGTCAACCTGCAGCAGGAGCGTGTGGGTGAAGTGAGTATGGAGATCATCAGTGTGTGACGTGTGGGCGCCTTCTGCCACTATGTGAATATACACCATTATACACAAAGGAAAACCCACTGAGGACCATTACTCAGCACCAGGACGCAATTTGGAATTTTCTCTTGCAACTTTTTTAACTTGTTCAAAACCGTTTGTTCAACAAATGACGATATGTTTTCCCACAGTTGCATCCTTTTTGTATTTTTGTATTCTTTCTCGCTACTTATGATATTTCCTCCACGGATCGACGCACAGAAACCGACCGGTCCGCGGGTGAGTCACACCGGTCCAGTGTCCGCTGACCAAATGATGTTCCGCTTCTGGTTGATAGACTGTATCGGTATTAGTTTTGCTGAGCTGAAATTTAGACTTATCAATAAATATTTCGCACGCTGTAGATTTGTCACGTGATCGAGTGTCCAGCCTTCGCAGATCTGCGTCATTGAAAGTTGTCAGTGCTTGAAGTCATGAAGTCGGGGTTCATGCTCGTTTTTTCGTGTCTACCTGCTAGCATTTGACCAACAGGACGTGTGACATGCGCTGGATATCAGTTATTCGTGTTATAATGAAGCCATGATGAATAGCTTATAGAATGGAGAAATGAGAAAGAAGAAGTTATTCTGTTAATGCTGATGTATGTTAATCTAATTTAGGTCTGTCTAAATCAAACTCAGTGTCCTAGTCATCATTAGCCTTATAGAATCCCCCTGATTTTCATGGGTTTTACTCATAACAGCTATGCAAAAAAAAGTTTATTGCATAATCTTAACACACACACACACACACACACAAAGTAATAGTTTTGATTCGTCTAAAATGTTCTGGGACTGCTTGACCTATGGAATAGGCTGAATAGCACAGCTGTGTATGGAGGCAGTGACACGGTGGTGTGGGTCTGTCAGTGAGACTTCACCGCACCTTTTACTCCTTTGTCAGATAGTCTCTTTGCTCGCTGTGCACCCCTCTGTGTTCTAAGAAAGAGCTGAACCACTGCTTTCCCTGCACAGCATTTTATACATTTTCAACAAAGACAACATTGTGAATCCCCCCCCCCCCCCCCCTTTCACAGCTGAATCAGTTGGTGGGGGCTTAAGGTCCTGAATAGTACCACTATATGGTTGTATTTAAAACCGATACTTTTCCCTCTGCTAACCTTTGTTTTTCATTCATTTGTCAGGCTGTCATTTTCACAAGTGAGAAGGTTTGAGTCGTGGTGATGAGCTCCATTCCCCCCCCCCCCCCCCCCCCCCTTCTCTCCCTGCTCTATTGCCTGTGGTCTGAATCTATGATACGACACTGGCCAGACAAAACTCTAAAATACGGGCCAGCGCTGGGCATTTTTTCCATCTGAGAGAGGGAAAGAAACCTCAAGTACCTGACAGTCATTCAGGCGAGAGAAAGATTTGGCAAAGATTGTCCTTTTGGTAAATGTCCATTTAATGGTCTGCAGAGACCACAGAGAGAGAGCGAAAGTGAGTGAAACTGGAAAGGAGAGTGCAGGAGATGTCGAACAAGAGGAAGAGCAGGAGATGTAGTGCCCGAGGAAGAACGTGTGTTTGTGTATGGCGTAGAGCGGCTGTCATACTTGTGGTCTGAGGGCTCTGATGAATCATAGATTAATCTGCAGTACAGTCACAGACGGCACTGAATATAGCAGCGGACCGTCTGTGTGGAAGCATCTCCATGTAACGAACGTTATTCCAGCTGTGTGTGTTGGGCTTTTTTAATAACGGCCACGTAAATCTGGGAAGGCAAGCAGCAGGTTTGAATGCAGTTTTGCCATGCAATGTGCAGACTGAACGTTGCAGTAGATTATTACTGTGTTTTTTAACACAGTATAGCAATCGCGTAACCAGTTTGGTGATTTACTTCACATTCTGTGCTCAACATGTAGAACAGGTCATAATCTTTTTTTCTTTTTTAACTTCTCCTCATCTAACCTCACTGTGATGTACCTTTTCCATATTCACTTCTGGCACTCGGTGGACCCCCTGAGACAGGACAACACTTGTAACAGGTGGAGTGTGTGCGTGTGTCTGTTGCATGTGTGCATGCATACATGCATGCGTGATAAGTCGCTGTGCTCCCTAACGCAGGAAAATGCTATGAAACGTCCATAATACATTCTTCCTCATACGTTTTCAGAGAGTTAAAAAAACACCCTGGTGTAATCATTACAGCAGGTCACAGTGGGTTATAATATTAAATAACACTCTTGTGTAATCATTACAGGAGGTCACAGGGGTTATGATATTAAAAAACGCTGAAGTTTAATGCTTGAAACATTGTCCTCCCCTTCCCTCCTCATGAGGACAAACCTGTCACAGCAGCATTATCGGAGAGCCTTAGGCCGCCATTTTGGAAGGCACATTTGGACTATTACTGGACTAACAGAGTTGTGCGCGTTAAGTCTTTGGTAAAGGTCGAGCTGCAATGCCCCTCCATCCCAGTAGCTTTTGCCTTCCACTTCCCCCTGTGACCTGTGATTCCTGCTCGGTCTTCAGAGCAGGAGACGAGGGGCCAGGCTTACACCAAGTAGCGAAGCAGCCGGGGGAACCGTTTGGCCACTGAACCGTCCAGCACGAACTGATAATGTATGAAGGCCACCTAAATGTGTCCCCACTTGTTTACCGAGTCCTGCAGTCAGACAAACACGACCCTTGAGTCTGCGTGGCGTCAGAGTGACGGTCACGGCTAACTACGAGGAAGCAGGACGTGAACAGTGCTGGGTGCGCTGAAGACCCACAGCTCAGCTACTTCTATTTTGCTCACATAATGCTTTCAAGTTTCAGTGGCAGACATGTCTCAAAGCAGTTTTGCAGGTCTAGACCAAGGCTGAAGACAAACCTCAAGTGCATAAGGAAGAAAAGCCTTTGAGGATGCAGTAAAAGGAAAAACTATCCTCCTTTGGATGTCACTGGATAGCAGTGCTCCTGGAAATCATTCATATTAATTTAATGTCTGATTAAATGTCTGATTAAATCTCATTACACATCTAGGTTTTTGGTTATATGACATTGTCAATATATTTACATGCAGGCAACAAAGACTATTTCTCTAAATACACTGTGACAGAACATAAAGTCACTCTGCTTTTGAGCAAAAGCAAAGACAGAGGGTCGTGTTTGTGATTTATAGCGATATTCGAGGGGATACATGTCCAGCTACCACATGTGCTCTGTGTTCTACAACCTTGAGAGATGTTACTTTTGCTTGGAAGGCGCTCAGCTGTAAAATGCATAAAATAAAAAAGATGACAGTATTTCAGTTGGCCACGGTGAGTGCGTCTGAAAATCTGATCAAAGAGAAGACCTCAGTAAAAGAATCACACTCACGCATCGTTCAGTGTTTTGCCTGTAAGGTTGTAGACAGCAGTACCATCAGAAATATTCAGCTACTGAATCCATGTGTGAAACAGCCTGGTTGCACGCTAGTCAGGAGAAGATAGAACCAGATGACCTGTTCACAAAATAGAAGACCTGTAGAAAAGTCTGTAAGGAGCAAAAACATGCTAGGCAGTGCCAGAATGCCTCATTATAACTGCACCACTAAAGGATTATTTTATAATCTAATCCAGTTTTCATTGGAGAATTTTTGGTAGCATTTTAGTCGTTATATTGAGACTAGCCATAATCTAGAAAACTGCCTTGGATAAAACCTTGGATTAAACTAACTTCCTGCGGACAGATGCTCTTCAGAGTTGCGTTCAGAGACACATGTAACTGTACGAATTCAGAGTGGTTGAAAGCACATGGTTGAACACGTCACATATTTCTGTATGTTGTGTGCACTAGATGCTGGACAGGTACTTTGTGTTGAGAAGAGAAAGCTCACATCAGGGCAAGAAAGGTGCTGGTGTGAAAAGCTTAAATGTGGAGGGGCTGTTGGAGGTGAGCTCAGATGTGAGGGAATGCATCACCCAAGCCTCGTAAAACTGTGTAAAGACCAGACAGAGCCAGGTGAGCCTCCACCGCGTGCCAAGTCTATTCTCCCAGCCTTAAAGAACAGTGACTGGGTTTATTACAGGAGGCTTGTGTGCATCTGAGATAACGACAGGGACAGAGAGGCAGGGACAGAGAGGCAGGGACACAGGACGTTTGCACGTGTTCACAGCGCATATATGTGTGTGTGTTTGTGTGAGAGAGAGTTGGTGTATGTGTGTGTGTGTGTGTGTGTGTGTGTGTGTGTGTGTGTGTGTGTGAGAGAGAGAGTCCATCACCATGCATCTTTTGCTCATGTGCGGCATAAGGTGTCTTAATTATGACAGCACAGACTGCAGCACAGACAGCAGGACAGACATCAGCACAGACGGCAGCCCTAGGCCAGCGAGAGAGCAAAAGGCGGAGAAAGTGAGAGGGTGGAGGAGCAGGCGATGGAAAGCTACACTCCTTGTGTGGGCCACAGACAGGGCTGTGTGCTTGATACACAATGAGAGACAGCTGGGGTTTGGATAAGGGAGGCTTTCTGACAGAGAATGTGTTCTGGGTCAGTGCTGAGGCATTTTGCTGGGAGGAGATAGCGGAGGGTATCAGCGTAATGATACGGCACACTGTGGGAAATACCGTCGAGACTGCCAGCCTCCCAGAGCCTTCAATTACAACAGGATAAAAGCACGGGCCTGTTTTTTTTCTTTCTCTCTAGCCACGAGAAGCACATCTTAGCATATTTATTTATTTATTCGTGTATTTCTTAATTTGCGAGGCCACGTCGTGCTTTAGGAGACACCCAGGTTTATCAGAAATGGTCAAGTTGAAATGTTATTGTCCGCCTGTAAAAAGTGACCACTGGTGAAAATTATTGCTTTGGTTATCACCTCATCACAGAACACGCAAGAGATTTTAGTGGACCTTTTTAATATGAAGCCATCCGCATACACTGTACATTTCGTGCGATTTAATCACCCTCAGACTAATTCATTGCAGAATCAGTGTCCAATCAGAGTGCCTCTTGATCTGCTGTGATGGCTTCTCAGTCAAAACAGATGTACTCCATGGACAATCATAAGTCTTTTTAATCAGCATAATTAATTTCAGTCCGGAACAATGTGTTTAAGCTATTGTTTGTAACTGCAGGTCTGAGCTTGATATTCTATGCTATGAACTGCTAGTTAACCCCAAGCTAAAGTTAAGGACTTTTACATATAGTTGATGCACAGGCTTTTTACCTGCCTTTCTCACATTCTCGAATGTCTCAGAAAAAGCTAAATGTTTCACAGCCAGCATGTTCGGTGTCGATCTGTGTCTATGAGGCCGACACCAGGGCTCTGAACGGTCTCGCTGTTTTGTACTGGCCCAGACCGCACAGCTGCTCTGAGCTGTGGCACGTCCCCATACTTCTGCCCTTCAGAAGACCCAAATCCTTCTCGCCTGTTCAGTGCCTTCATGAGACCTCAGACACCTCAGGAGCTGCTATGATTCGTATTTAGTCCGGTTGGCAATTAGAGTTACAGAAAAAGAAATACAAATTCTATGTTTTAAAATTATTTGTCCAATAATTCCAGAAAATGGTTAGGGGAGACTGGGGTAAGATGAGCCATTTTTCATATTTAGGATCACTACATCAAGGCAATCATAGTTTTGTTGTGAACTAACATATCTGCAAATATTTCAGGATGTTGTGCATCCCTCCAAGCAAACAGAATGAGTGTAAACATAACTGTTTCGATAATATAGCATGTCCAAAAAAAGATGTCTCGTGGCACAACTTACCCCAGTCTCCCCTACGATCAAGTTCTCCCAGACTGTATGACATGACATCATTGACATCATATAAACCCTAATGACTCAGCATATAATCCTTAATGTGATTCTGTATTCCGGGAGGGGGATACATGTGAAAATTCACAAGAATCTGGATGAACCAGGAGGAATGGTTTAGATTAAATTGACTGTCATCGCTTTGTTTTACAGCTTGATTAATATGAAATGCAATATTCTATTGAAATCTCACTCATTGATTAGAATTTCTGTTTTCTTTGGACATGGCCTTTACTCAAGTTTTGCTATTTGCCAGTTCACACTGACTGACTGAATATTTTTGAGGGCCACATTTTTTGTAGAGATCTTTGAGAGGCACAGACAAAGAGACAGTCAGGATTGCAGGTCTCCAGGGAAACGCCATTCGGACAGAGATGCTTGATCTGCTCTTCGTCACTCCCATCTCTCTCCTCTTCATTTCTTTTCTCATTCATTCAACTTCTTTGTTTCGCTTTCAAACGTTCATTTTTGGGAGTGCTTTTTTGCCACCATTTATTTTTTGATTTGGTTCCATCTGAGGGGATTCAGCTTCTCACACACAGCGAGTGTCCCTGGCACTGCAGAGCTGTCATACACACTCCACTGATGCCTGAAGGAGTGCCCTCTTACACACACACACACACACACACACACACACACACACACACACACACACACACACACACACACACACACACACACACAAACACACACTCCACTGATGCCTGAAGGAGTGCCCTCTGTCACACACACACACACACACACACACACACACACACACACACACACACACACACACACACACACACACACTCCACTGATGTCTGAAGGAGTGCCCTCTGCCCAGAGTGTGTATGCATCTGCGCTGGAGTCTCCATCCCCGCCCCACACACTGAGCTCTCCTGCGCTGTGCTCCAAGACAGAGCTTCAACTTTTAAATGGCAAACAGATATTTAAGCATTAAGCACTTTTCCTCATCTGTATAGCCTGCCTTTAAAAGAAGAAGAATTGCTGTATTTTCATATTGCCTTTTAGCTGTAAAATATCATAAGCAGTTTAAAAATCTGAGACATCAAACTCTTTTGAAAACCACTCTGTTTTTTCTTCTCTGATCTTTCATGTTACTGATGCTGACATTTATTTTTTGAGGTTCTGAAACGCTTCCCTCTTTCCCCCAAAATAAATGAATGTTTATGGCATAGAGAAATAAACTGTAAATAGTTCAGGACACACTGAGACGTTTTATGATGTGCTGTAATGCAGTCTAAATGACTCTGTTCAGCAGGAGAAAAGTCACTGGCAGAATTACTTTATGGTCATCCAACACACTCACTACACTACAAGCGCCTCAGAAGTGAGTTCAGAGTCCTTGAAAGGGAACGCTTTCTACCTCTGGAGATCATTTGTTTCAGAGTGTTGTATTTAAGACTCAACAGAGGACCTATTCAAATCTGAATCTGTAGTGAATTGAGCAGGACATTCAGTGTTTACTACTGAAGAGCTTTCATTCCCATATTATATAAAAAAACGGAATATATTAAGAGCGTGTCTAGAGAACCACGGCCATTAAATTTTAGGCTTTGACTCTGGTGTTGCTCCAGCTTCAAATAATTTACTAAGCGTTGTTAAAAGTGCATCTCCACTGCCTGCCTCCCAATACGGGTGGGGGGGTCCAGCTGGGGGGGTTGCCTTTCCTTCAGGTGATGCCAACTGATTTCTAGCGTGTTAGTCACAGGAATTCACTTTTATCAGAGAGTTTCATTTGGGTCTCGCCACTATGTAATTAGTATGTGGGTTTGCCGGAGTGCTGAGATTAACGGTGTTATCTGGTAAAGATAAACATGCTGCTTCTTTGTGTTCCCGGACGTCATGGTGACGCTATGGCAGCAGAACAGTCAGGCACAGGATCCCTTCAGGGCCGCTGCCAGTCACTGCCCAGCGCCCGCTGAACACAGAGAATGAACTCAGAGATCCCTCACACCTTGGGGCACAGTCGTCCATCAGCAGCACTGTAACAGACAGACAGAGTCAGACACAGAAAAAGAGTGAGACACAGAGTCAGAGACAAAGACAGAGTGAGACACAGAAACAGAGACAGAGTGAGACACAGAGTCAGAGACAGACAGAGACAGTGAGACAAAGAAACAGACAGAGTGAGACACAGAGACAAAGACAGAGTGAGACACAAAGGCAGAGTGAGACACAGAGACAGAGTGAGACACAGAGTCAGACAAAGAGACAGAGACAGTAAGATTCAGAGACAAAGACAGTGAGGGACAGAGTGAGACACAGAGAAAGAGACAGTGAGACACAGAGACAGAGTGAGACACAGAAAGAGACAGAGAGAAAGAGACAGAGTGAGACACAAAGTCAGAGACAGAGAGAGACAGAGTCAGACACAGAGACAGTGAGAGACAGAGTCAGACAAAGAGTGAGACACAGAGACAGTGTGAGACACAGAGACAGAGTGAGACACAGAGTCAGAAACAGAGAGAGTGAGAGACAGAGTCAAAGAGTCAGAGACAGAGTGAGACACAGAGAAAGAGACAGAGTGAGACACAGAAAGAGACAGAGTCAGAGAAAGAGACAGAATGAGACACAGAGAAAGAGACAGAGTGAGACACAGAGACAGAGTGAGACACAGAGACAGCTCCTGTGGGGTGTTCCTCCCCCACCTCTCTGTCTCCCCCATCGACCAGTGAGAGCACTCACAGACTGCTGGATGAACGCTGGCTGTCTTCTTACTCACCTTCTAAAACAGCTTGTTTCAGATGTTGTTTTTATAACCTAGTGTTTAACCTGGACCAACTTTCACCAGCTTTTCAGGCTTCCTTGACTGGGTTTTTTGACAAAAGCCTGTAAGAAGATATACAAATTAAGAGTGAAAATATAGCCAGAATACTGCTAGCTCCCCCCAGACGCTGCCATAGAAGTAGTGATTTAATTTTATTCTCCCTGCTTTCAACAGATCACTCCCACTGCACCAAGACACCACCTTAATATCCATCAAATTTACCTTAAAGTCCACATGATACTTTTATATTACTCAAAAAGTTCCATATAAGAGTATAAGTCTCATAAAACTGCAGATATTATTAGGCAGTATTACAGTTTCTGGGCTGAAGGTTTATACCTTGGTTACTTTGGTTCTTTATTATATATGGGTAAATATGTGTAAGTTATGTTTATTATTGGGTTTGAGTCAGTGCTGTTGTGGTGTTGCTCAAGTCCTTATTGATCCTGAATGTTGATTTAATTATATTTTATTCATATCTGAAGCTTAACCAATTTGCTTTTTTGGGAGATTGAAGCAACATTCTGCAATTCAAATTATATGCAGGTGTGTTGTCAGAACTCAGAGGTCTTATGGGGAAAATGTCAACATTTTCTTTGCCCCTGGATTTCCTGACGTGACTTGTGTAGCTTGCAGGGTTGTGAGTCAATCGTTGGTTTGGCTCCCTGCTGTGAGACCAGCTAAAAGCCGGACAGCAACGCTTAGATGGGACACTGATTCTGCTGTGTGGTTGCACTGATGACTGATGACTCATGGCTACTCTTACTCCACATCCATCTCTCTCTCTCTCACTCTTTCTCTGTCTCTCTGAGACAAAGTCAGTGGGATTTAATTCCGTGCTGAAATCTTGCACAGTGAGATATAACAAGCTTGAGGTGAGGTGTAGAGAGAAGAACAGTGTTGCCGCTGGTGTTGGGACAGCAGATCTAACAGCATGAAACGTGCAGGAGTGAAGGAGCCCTCACCGATCTCTGTCTGACGTTCTCCTGGCTTTCCTTGTTCTACTGGTTCAACTTTCCTCAGAGGAAACGAACGATCAGTCTGTGTGGATCTGAGGGCCATATGAGCCCATGCATTTATTAACCATAGCATGAATAGATCTGTTTGACTGCCTATTAATTCTTCGGTTTTGTTTGGGTAACTCAATGCATCACTAATAATAACACCACGGGTAATTTGGTCTTCTCCAGACGCATGATTCACCTCAGATGTTTGGTACAGATGTTTGGTCCTGCTGCTGGAGACATCTTAAAGCCGAGGAGCACTTTGCTTAGCTCTGCTGTGCCTGGTGTCGGATATATGTGCGCAGAGTCAAAGCTGTGTGTTCTGCCTCTTCTTTACTTCACCATGTGAAAACTTTATGTGACTGATGAACATGGGGGTGGTGTCTGTATACTGGACGTTAGCAGAACCCGGCCGTGTTTACACAGCTGCATGTAATGATCTGTATCTAACTCTTCATGCTCTATGTGTCCAGTGGCTAATTGGGGACAGAGACAGCCACTGTAGAGTCGTCTGTTCCAAGACCCATGGCAAGCCCGTCTGCGGATCAGACGGACGCAATTATGATACCAGCTGTGACCTGCAGAAGGCCAAATGCAAAGACCGCACACTCACCCTAGCCTACAGGGGGCGCTGCAGAGGTCAGTAGCCACAGGCCAGAAGCTTGGCAAAAAAAACCTCATGTGTTTAACAACAGTTTATCCTATTATTCATAAGATGTTCTTTGGCATTATACACTCTCACAGGCATTAAATGGTTTCAGGGAAAAACTGGATTCGGATTGATCAGCCTCCTATACTACCTGTTCCCACACACATTCCCGAGGTCAAAGAGCTGGAACTGAAAGGTATGGCACACCTGGTCTTACTCATCATTATGTCATGAATAATATTAAAAGATTTTTACATTTCAATGGAAAGACCATACATTAATATTTTCAAATTTTCTGATATTTAAAATTTTTTTTGCACTTAGTCTTACTGAGATGAAACTGTCTGACTTAATTAAAGAAATGTGACTTAGCCTTTAGGTTGTTGGCTAAGCAATTCTTGTTCTGATCTACATGTCTGTTTACAAAGTGATTGTGATTCTGTTTTGTGATAAAACGTCTGCATCTAAGAGACCAGTGTTCATAACATGGTAGTAGGACTTCACATAGTGTGAGAGTCAGAGTCAGAGTTCACCCTCTATTTGAAGCAGAATCATCATGTGAACACCTTATAGATAAACCAAGAAATTTTGCAAAACTGTATTGAAGCCCCAATCCATTCGAAACTAAAGCATTAATCCAGCAGGTTTGATTGCTTAGCCATTATACCAAATGGCACTAAAATATAGTGTTAATGGTCTTACTGCATTAACTATTAGTGATTAAGTAAAACATTTCAAAACATGTATTCCTTAATTTTGGAATACATGAATAATGTAAAGACAATGACAAATGAATGTAAAAATGTAATGACAAATGAGTAATTATGCACTTGCCATCTGTGTTAGAAGAGAACAAACCACATTATATATTCTGCTTGCAAATGCTTGTGCATGTGACATCTTGACCTTGATTCTGGATTTTACCAAAACACCAGAACAACAGAACATCAGAACACCAGATCACCCAAACACCAGAACAAGAGAATATCAGAACACCAGAACACCAGAACATCAGAACACCAGAACACCAGAACACCAGAACACCAGAACACCAGAACACCAGAACACCAGAACATCAGAACACCAGAACAAGAGAACATCAGAACATCAGAACACCCAAACAGTAGAACATCAGAACACCAGAACATCAGAACACCAGAACATCAGAACACCAGAACATCAGAACACCAGAACAAGAGAACATCAGAACATCAGAACACCCAAACACTAGAACATCAGAACACCAGAACATCAGAACACCAGAACAA